>NC_133836.1:5596105-5897798 GCF_047830755.1 Zonotrichia albicollis | reverse complement strand
GTGTTGAAAAGCCCTAAAGTATCTGGATCAAAAGGAAAAGTTTTATATTGTGTCATGCACCACTGAGCCCTTAAGTACATTTTCTGTTGTGCTGGTGGGAGAGCCCTGGTCTCACTGACTTTTGTTCATGGATAAATATATATATTAAACATGAAAACAAATATCTGAGGACTCTAAAATATTGATCTGGTAGTGAAGAACAAGAGAACCTTTCCAGAAGGAAGAATTTGCATGGCAAAATTAGAAAGTGTTTAAAATTTGATTCTTATCCCTTCCCCAAATCCTAGGCTATATCTTGTTTGACTTTTTGTCAATCTCAGACTTCCTTAACAACTTTTAAGCATCTGTGAGAATAAGAAATATGTTAGCCTAACCTCTTGGAGACAAGCTCCCATCTAGCACAAGAATCAGCTCAAAGTTCTGGACTATAAATTTTGTTCTTGCCATTAGAGCTGAGAACTCTGAGCTGAAGATGGACTAAGAAAGAACAACATTCAGACTTTTGAAAAATTGCCTCTGATTTACAGTGGTGACACAAAGCTAAGTATTGAGTTATCAGCACATTCATCACTAGATTTAGTGCAGTGTCTCAAGATAACTTTCTTTTTGAACAGTGTAACTGTCTGATTTTTGTGAAGCAACCTAGTGTTTCTTTTTCATACGCCTCAACTGCCCCTTCGTGCAAGTTATTACCCACCACTTCCTTTAGGCTTTTATTTATCTGCCCTGTGTAAACCTGCTGATGCTGCATTTTCCTTAACTTCTGAGATGTCCTAAAGCTTGGTTATGGCCAGTGATAAAGGGGTTATATCCAATTGTTTGTTGACAAATGAGTGTGGTTTCCGTGAAATTCGTAATGAGATGCCGGTTCAGGGTACAAACCAGGAAGCTGTACCGGATCCAGAGGCATGTAGCACTTAAATTTTATTTATTTCTCAAATGTGTTAAAAAGTCTTGTGTGAAATGTTTCTGCCTTAGCAAGCTGAAAGTTGTTGATGTTTTTCCAGACATCATCCTTTTAGAGCTGCAATCCCGAAGAAAGCTGAAAGGTGCCAGACTCACTGTTTCTATAGTCATGTACCAGTGAATCAGAACAGCTTGAATTTAGTGCTGGGGGTTTTTTGACAGCTTGGAAATGCCTTATGCCATTGGAACTCATGCTCTGTGCATGGGATTCGTTCCTTCAGCTGCTCAGAGGACAAACCTGTCAAGTTCATACCTTGTGCCTGCTGAGATGTGAAATAGGACCTTGTAATATTAATTTTTCCCCTGTCTGCCTGTTCTTCCCCATACTTTTGCCTTGAGATTACCCTAATGGCATCTCCCACATTGCTAACTTGGGGTTTTATTTCCAAATTAAGCCTCCTGTCCAGAGTGACCTCTCTTTCCCATTTTAAAGACCTGGGTTTTGTGAAGGGTTGTGAAATCCAGCACAGGAATTGGACCTGGGTGCTGAAACTGGGTCAGCTCCCAAGTAAGTGGCTCAAGAAGAAAATTAGCTGTTCTGGAGAAAATGAAGTCCTTATGATTTCCATCAAAATGCCAAGAGGCTTTTCATTTTCCAGGGTCAGCCTTGCCAGGAGGGGTAGGCTTCTTGATCCTTCTTTATTCTGCAGGGTCTGGTAATAGTAGTATGGAGCCATGTGGACACAAGTAAAGCTGCAGCACTTAAAAAATTGTATTAAAGTAGGGATCAAGCAGGGCAAGGAAAGAGGAGTCAGTATCTGGGGACTGAGAAGCCACTTCAAAGGAAAATGATGTCAGGAATGAAAATCTGGAGGCACAACATTGAATTCTTTCAGTGTCCCTCCATTATCTGTCTGCCTGTTGGAACATCCTCGAGTGTTACAGCAGCTGAAACTGCTGAGGGGGAACAGCATGAAAAATAATAGAAAAATAATCTCTTTATAAGGAGTGGGGGCTAATGCCCAGAGGCATCTTGACAACAAACAAAAAACAAATCCCCTACACAAAGGAGAGGTACTCAAATAAGGCAGCAAGCCTCCCTGAAAAGCCTGCTGAACAAAGCTTCTCTTGTAAGCCCTGCCCACTTGCTTGCAGTGGATAAATACCACTAAACCTTTCCAAAAGAAGCTTAAGAAAACTAACAAACAAATCACAAACAAACAAAAAAAATACCAATTCCATGAACCTGCAATCTTGGCTCTTTGCCCTGTCAAATGTCCAAGACATATTTATTTTGATGTGCAGCCAATAGAGACAATTCAGAAGAAAAATGAGGACCGGGTCCTCTGATAATATAAATCCTTCTGACTTGATTGCTAGCCCAAAAAAATCAAGTGGAGTGGAAGCAATAAAGTAATTGTAATATTAAATATTATTTTGGCTGGCAGATTAGTGCCTTTTCCTTCCTCTCCCCCTTCCCAAGCATGTGTGCTGTCACAGTTCTATTTCTTTAAGAATCTAGGTGTGCATCTGATTTGAGAAATAATCAACAAAAGGGTGAAATTTTCCAGAGGATATTTGATGACCTGGATGTCCAAATCCCAGTGAATTTTCACTTGAAAATTTCTCTGGTAACACTTTAACTGCAGTTCTGTCAGATCCTCTCTGCAGGGAGCTCACAGCACTGTAGAACACCTCAAGCCTAATTTCATACTTGTGGTGTTACTTTTGCTGAGGTGTTTGTTCAATTGGAATGATCTGGAACTTAGCAGTGGGGCATTTTCCCTCAAGCAAAAACCCTTTGTGGAAGGATGCCAAGAGTGTGTATATATATATCCCAAATATATAGAGATATATATATATGTGTGTGTGTATGTATATATATAACATATCCTAAAATTATACTTGTGATTATGTGATTTTAATATTTTGTATTAAAATATGTGTTGCCACCGTGTCATTTTAATGACTGACAGGGAAACATGCTCCCAAAATTTAAATGATGTGTCAGAGCACCCATAGCCTGTTTGCTTGCTTGATGATTCACATGTAGTAATACCAGGATTCACATATAAAAACAACAATATAAAAAAAAAATTGTTTCTCTTAAAATTTTCTAACCTGATTTTCTGGGTAGGAAAACACAGTGTGGTCTGTGTTTATGTTGATTTTTCATTAAATGGCTTGGAGAAGCTTTGGGAGGTGCACCAGCCAGAGATTTGAGCAGACCCAAACTTTTACTGCTTTGCCATCAGTGCAGCACTTGTGCAAGTCCCCTTGATGTCAGCAGGAGCTGAGTGCCTGGTAAGTTAAAGTTAGGCTCATGCTGAAGGGTTTTGCTGCAGGAGATGAATGCAGGGAGCTGGGAGTTGTCCTGTCTGTGTTAGCCTGTAAAAATGAGCGCCTCAAACCAAACAGTTACATGTGAAAAGTGTTGTAGCATTGATTTTCACAAAGACATCACAAAGAAATCTGTGAGGAAGCAGCAGGGAGCTGCTCAAACCATCGTGGTCCTCCACTGAAAATGAATAACAGTGAGGAAGGGGATGCTGACTGGGAGGGAAGGAGGGAGGAAGAAATGACTGGGAAGTGTTATTAAAAAGGTGCACCATCTCCATTGCTCCTTCCTTAGTTAAAAACTGAGCTTTTAGGGAAGTTCCTGCCTTTGTTTCATCCTTTTTCTCCCTTTGTCTGAGAGGACAGTGAGTGTTTGAGGTAGGAGCTGCTTTCCTCTCAGTGTGTTTACAGTGCAATGATGCCCTCGTGTGATGCTGCACTGCCAGGAGTGATGGTGTGAACCAATGCACCTTCTGAAAAGCAGAAATATTAGAGACTGTGCTCTTCAAATCACCAAATGCTGCCTCTGCCTTGTTTCTGCTGACTGACTTGAAGGTGTTGCAAAAGCAGCTTCCCGCTTTGTGGTGCTGGCTTTCAGAGCTCGTCTAAGATGAAAAATCACAATCGTTTTGAGTAACAGGTTCATGAGAGACACCTCCTTATGTTACAGAAGCATTACAGAGAAACAAAGTTATTAATATTTGATTCTCATATCATATGCTATTGGAACTGCAGAACAGTAAGGAACTGCTGACAAGTCAATCAGATTTGTCTTCTGAAGAATTTCATAAAAGCTGGATTTTTTTTGTAGCATTGTCTTTCAGTAGATGGGCTGAGCAGGGCTGTATTTTGAATTCAGTCAGGCAAAACTCTTGTCACTTTGTGGCAGTTTTCACCAAAGACCTTTTTCTTGCTCAATTTTCTTTAAAACATTTAATTTTTTTTTTCAGGCAGCAGAATACATTGCTACAGCCATTCCTTGTGAAGAGAGAGTTTGCCACTCTTCTCTTTTGAAGCACCCTTCAGGTCATATCAGAACAATAAGAAAGTTGGGTTGTTCATAGGATTTTCAGCCACAATTTTTTGTTTCTATTCTTATGGGGTGTGTTTATTGTGCACTTGGCTGAGCCAAGAGTCTGGATCCCTCTCATGGTGTTTGTGTCTCTGTTTGCATTGTGGTGTCACCCTGTAATGCCAGGATGTGTGACTGAATGAAAAGAGAGGGATCTTTGTTTCTGAGTGCCAGGTACAAAGATCTGTGGGTCCAAGACTGCATTTCCAAAGTTCTGCTGTGGAAAAAGGAAAGTCATGGTAAAGCAGAGAGGGAGTGATGTATTCAATAAGAAGAATATGTTTTATTACTTGACATACGTGCATAGAAAAAGTAGGAAGGTTTTGAGCACAGAGACCTTTTTTCAGGTTTTTTTTTTTTTTTGTCCCTTAACAGCATGGTTGTAACATCACTAAACATCATTTTACAGCAGGGGTGAAATTTGTTTTGTATCATTCAGCTGGAGAAAATGAGAGTGATGTTTCCTGCAAAATTTTACAGCCTTGGGCTGCTTTTAAAGAGTGTAAACAGAAATATCAGATCTTGTTTTCCTGAATCCTTTGCATTTTTAGCTGAGTTTTGAAGAGCAGCTGGTGGAAGCATCAGTTCCCTGGTGGTTTTGGGAGAAGGAGGCGCCTTGGTAGGAAGTGCTGGTGTCCCTGTGACAGAGGTTGGAGCAGGTCCCTCCTCAGCAGCAAGCCCTGACATGAGCTCTCATGGCCAAGGCTGTCACTCCTGTGAAATGTTAGAGAAATATTTCACTCCTGTGAAATATTAGAGCCTGCTAATTGCACCCAGCAGGTTCCCCATGCTGCTGCCAGCGCCCACAAGGTGTCTGCCACAAATGGGACCAGCACCTCCACCTTCTCCTGTGCTAAAAGCACTCTAAGGCTTTCGGAGGGCAAAAAATAGTGGTGTCATGTACCTGCTCCATCTTCAGATCCCCACTTTAAAATTTCATAACTGACAAATGATGCTGCAGACTTTTCAGCAAATGCAGTGTGTGGTTCTTAGAAGGGCTTTTATCATTTTAAAGCCATGATGTTTCTCTCTGTTTTTCTCCTCTTTTCTTTCACTTTCACAAAGCAGATGCTTTATGTTTATGGGTTCAGTTTCTGTATTTCAGCTGATGAAAATGTATTTTGTTTCCTTCTGAGCACAAGAGTTGCCTGCCAGTGCCACTAATCACCTCACTAATGGCACAGCCAAGCACTTCTGTGTTTGCAGGTACATTTTCCACACCAACAGATGGGCCAGGCTAATACACCTTGGAGCAAACTGTGAGTGCTCAAACCTACCCCAGGTGCTAAGGTTACCCACCAGGCAGCTGGGGTGTAAATGCTTTGGTTCTTTTCAGGGTTGTAAAAAGGCAAGGGGAGCTGGAGACTAAATCATTTCTCCTTCAAGCTTCACTGAATTCCCTCTTCTGGACCGACTTGAGAGTCAAGTTTTGCTCTCCCAGTACCTGATGCCACTTTTAATTTTGCGTAGGGAAACACTGAAGGAAGCAGTCACCCTGATGCTAACCTTAGTACAGACAGGGCCCATTCTGTGGCTAAAAATGGCTGAAAATGATGAAATGCTCACTGAAATGTTCACTGTGTATAAATGGTTTAAATTGCTGCCCTTAAAGATCAAAGACTTAAAGAAGAACAATTTACTTCATTCTTGGTGTAGATATCATCCATTGCAGACATAAAATACTGGTTTGTCCTAATATGTGTCTTGTTCAAATTGCTGGGAGTAGTGACCATTTCACAGATGACACTTCAGTTAGGGGACAATTGTATTTAATGGTGTGTGCTCTTCCACTGGAGATGATCCACCCAGCAGCAGGAGTGCGGTGCTGCACAGTGTGCTGAAGTAGGGAGTAGCACAAAGGGGGTCAGCATCTTCTTGCTGCTGCTAAATTGGGAAATAACTGCAGGTGGCTAAAAAGAGATGCATTTGTTGTCTTTGAGTAGCCCCAGATCTGCCATGTGCAAACCAATAATCAGGGATATCTGGAGAACCCTCACCCTAAGTCAGCACAGAATGCCCTGCCTAAATATGTGTGAGCAAATCATAATTTTAAAACTCTGATGTTGTTTTTTTAAAAACAAAACAAAAAAAAATATCACGCCAGGGTCTTTTAATTGCTGTGTGTTTTTTTCAGCTTCTGGTTCTCCTGTGTCTTCCACAGAAGGCAATTTTATTATCTGCCCTTTACATGGAGAACACTGGAGTGTGGGGTGCTCTGATTCCAAAGCTCTGCTTTTGACAGAGGCAGCTCCTCTTCTCAGGCTTACAAAAATGCCCTACCCACAAGGTTATGCTGCCTTCTCACACAGGTATATTATGCATAGTTAATACCCATGAAATCAGTACCTGAATTTTCCACTGTCTCCTTATCATGCTGAGACACGGGTTTTTTTCAGCTTCTTGCTTTAGAAAACACACTTTATTTTGGCTTCTTTCATAGCTTCTATTAGAAGTAGTCATGGTTTGATATTAATGTTTGCAGTGCTTTTGACACAGTCTAAAGCATGAATATCTGAAACCAGCTCTGCTTTGTACATTTTGTCAGCAGTTTAATGTCATTTCTCTTGCTGAGCAAGTGAATTTGTTCAGAATACAAAACGACTGTAATTTAAGAAAAAAAACCCAACTCCTGTGTAGCAACTTGCAGATGTGAAATATCAGAGAAGTGAAACAAGGCAGGATTAGGGGGGTGTTTTCCATTCATTGATTAGTACATTTTTTTTTGCTAACTTAGCCTGCTTTTGCGAAGCTCAACACTTTAAACAAAATTGTTCAAAACATATCACATTTATCAAATACTTCTTGATTATTGTTACTTTGGTTGTTGAGTTGTTTGGGTGTTTTTTTTCCTGGTCAGACACAGGATGTCCTTCAATGATTAAATGCCATATCTGAATAACAAATTAACCATGTTATCTACATAGTGAACTCAGAATTCATCAAAACAAATGATGAGGACTGTTACTTGTCATCTGAAATTGTGTAATCACAGCTCTGCTGCGTTGTGTTTTGATTAAGTGGAAGATGATTACTCAGATCCTTCTCACAGAGATGCAAGAGCACCCAGGGCAGATTTCATTCCAGTCCTGGATAATAGAGGTTTTTGAGCACAGTTTTAACTTCCCACTCAGGCCGGGGAAAATGCTTAAAACTGTGCATGTGTTTAAGTCTGTGCACCCATCTGTTTCTTCATTTTTCTTTTCCAAATGAAGAAATAGATGATGGAGCAGAATATGGACAGGAGGGAATGTGCAAATTTTGTTACCACAGTATAAAGAACAGATTTCAGATATTTAGCCAAGACTGAGTATCTCAGGGCCACAAATTGGTTTCTTCAGGTTGCAGTATCCTGAGCTGGAGTGAGGAATGAGGGCTGGCATTTTCCAGTTTGGTTTAGATAACAGGGACTGCTGTTCTGAATTAGCCTTTGAAGCAGTCAGAGGTTAGAATTGGAGCAGTTTTCTGTCCAGAATGAGGTCACTCAGAGGCCTCTACTTCTCTACAGTCATTATGACATCGAGGACTTTTTCTTCAAACCCTGGAAGTGTCAGCTGAGAAACTGAGAAAAATGAAGTTCAGGTCTATTATCTGTACTATTTTCCTGAAAGCACAGGATCACCCTCTACAATGCTTCTCCATAAGATAAAAAATAGTGTAGAAATTTCATTTCAGAGTTCATTTTTTTTAAAGTAAGTTCAGAAACATGAAGCACCTCACTACATACTGAGCACAGCATCCAAACTACTCCAAGAGGCAAATTGCAGAAATATACCACTAGTTTTGTTATCAGTTGTTTGTTTTTTTTTTAATATGCTGCACTCATGGAGCATTCCCAGGTCCTGTTGTGATACCAAATCAGGTGACAGGGGAGGATTACAAAAGCTGTTTTATTGGCCAGCTCCTGCCTTTAGGCTGGTATAGATTCAGAGAACTCCATCACAGTCAGTGAGTCAATGCAAATTGACAGCAGCCAAACTGAAAGTGCAGTTTAGTCTCAGTGCCAAAGGAAAAAAGAGAAGGAAACAGAGGCTATAGACTGTGTGTCAATGATATATTGTGGGGCACACCTCCTAAAGAGCATCCAAAGGATGCTGCACTGAGGCAGCTTTAAATGTAGAGCGGTGTTGATGATTGAGGTATGGGCATTTTCTCAGGCAAGAAAGCTTTTTACCCTCTGTGGCTTTTGATGTTCTCTGGGAAATATTCCTTATGATTTTGTGAAAAGAGACAAATTGTTGCATTGTATCAGACTGGGTACATAATGGAAAATTTTACTTGCACAATAGGCTCATATAATTCACTTATGGCCAGGGTACTTGTGAGTTATTGGGCTTTCAGATGTGAGAAATAACCCTCATAAGTCATTGCTGCTATTGTGACCCATCCTCTTTTCCTTTACACACAGTTTTTCTTCCTTACCCTTCTTTCTAGCTGAAGCATATTACAATTATTTGATTAGATCTGTTACATGCTGCTCTGTGGAGCAAAATGATGAGACTGTTCTCCCAAGTGAAGTTGTGTTTTCAAGAATGCCAATTTCATCCTGAGGTTATGTGTGCTATTCTCTGTTTAAATGAAACCCAAAAATCATCTCTTCCCAGAATTTTGGTAGTCAATGTGTGAGTGCTCCAGAAAGTTCTTGCAAGATTAACTCTCATTTTTTTCCATCTGTGATGATTTTCAGGCACTTTCTTTAGCTGAACAAGGAGGGTGAGAGACTTTCTGTGCCTTTCCCAGCCTTGCTGTTCTGGAGAGCCAAGTCTGTGCCTTTGGGAAGTTCAGCCAAAGTAAAACCTGGCAGTGGGACAGGAGCAGGAGCTCTCCTTGCCCCCTCACTGGATTTGGTGCATTTTGACTCTCCTTCCATACCTGAACACTTCAGGGGGTTGTGCTTGTTGTGACAGCAATTAGTAATTCTTCACTGATAAACTCTTGGTACAGCTTTGCCAAATCTGGCTGGGCAATCAGATTGTACCAGTGGGTTTGGGCGCTCTCTGATGTCCTGAGTGTCATCACAAATCCATGTCTGTGGCTGCTACCCACAGATATGGAGCTTTTCTCCCTCGAGCATCTTTGGCTTGATTTTATTAGCAAGAGGCGCTACTTAGAAATGTGCCACTTTCTTCATAAAGTTTATTAGGTATTAAATTGTTTTATTGGGTATAAAATTGGTTTAGAACATTACATCCCAGGCTACTGTAGCTATAAAGATTTCAGTGGCAATTCATGAGATTCATGGAGAATTAGAGACAGCAAGACTTCCTAGGTAAATCAAAAAAAGGAAAACCCACCCACACTGTATGTGCTGCCTGAGGAGATGACTGCTAATGAGATAAGTGTGATGTACAGATCTGTTATAAAAAATTACATAACTTGGAAAGATAGCAGCTTCTTCAGTAGATCTTCTCAGGGGTGTTTTCAGGAGCACATTTACTCGTTCAATTTGGAGTTAAAAGGAGCTTTTAAACTCCAGAGGAGCACTGCAGTGAGAAGGAGAGACAGCCTAAGCAGGTTGAGGTATTGGCTGTGAATTGTTAACAAGCCAAAAACCTACAAGGCACTTAACCAGGCATTTAATTTTAACTGTGTGAGTGGTCCTGCTCTAGTCAATGGAATAACACAGAGCTGTGCAGTTAGGCAAGCAGTCAAGTGCTTGGCTGGATCTGGAACTACAGGCAATTGCAAATTGCTTTCCTGCCCTCAGTGAGGCCATGCTGCTGCAGCAGCCAAGCATCACTTCCTAATGATCTCAAAGCATAGAAAAAGTTTCTCTTTGCATGTTTTCCTTATGTAGGCAGGCAAAGGGCAATCTAAGGGTTAAAAATGGAGAGCAGTTTGGAAGTAAGGTCCAGATTGAGATAATCCACACAGGGATACAGATTTTATTATGTCGTCTTCTGCTACATTAAAGAGCTACAAGCAGGAATTTCTTCCCATGCAGCTGCTTATTAAACTATCTCTTGGCCTTCTCTGAGAAAATAGATTGGGCTTTTTACCTCCTGCCATCTGCCTTGGGTTTGCCCTGCAGGGACACCTCAGGGTCCCTGGAGTCCTGAGCAGTCACCCTGACAGGCTGGAGGTGCCTTCGCTGCTCACATAGGGTGGGTTTGGGAGCCCCTCACCACACCAATAACTCTGCTGCTCACTTTTTTTACTTCACATTTAACCTAGCACCATGTAATTACTGTCCCAAAGGTCAGCTTCAAAATAAAGTTTCCACTTTCTGCTGGAGAGAGACATTTACAGGGCATTTGTTTGTGAGCTGTTGTCACACAGCAAGCTCAGCCCTGGCCATGGTTACTCCTGTTTGGTAATAGCTGTTATTTGCTGCCTACTCTTGAGTTTATTAATATAAAACCATGTTTATGAATATAAAACGAGTGTACCACTCACAGGTGCAGTAAGTGTGTTCTGCTTGATAACTTTTGGCTCGCTGCACATTTTTAGACGTGACAAGCAGAGGAAGAGGTTGTTCTTTTGTATCTTGGACTACCAGAAATGGATGCACTCATTATTGGTGAAATTGGTACATTCATTATTTTCCAGCTAGTGAAGGAGTTGTTCATCTCCACCTGTATCTCTTGCCCTGTAACTACAGTAATTGTAGTGTGAGAAATTTGAGGAAAAAAATATTGTTTGAAGAAATTCTAATTCTACATCAAAGGATCATTAGGCTGAGTTTAGCCCAGGCCAGGAAGCTTGCCTGATTAATTTTTATTACAGAAAAGTTTTGTACAATTTATTAACATTGGAAAAGCAAAGTTTTCCAGTTGATGGACTTCCTTTTGAGCTGTGATATTTTCTTCCTCCCTGATACTCTGTGAATTTGATGTACAAGGTAAAATTCCCCAATTTCCATCAGGCTTCTTTAATTAAACTGTCTAATGAAGGGCCAAGATCCTGACCCAGCAGCTTGCACAGAGACCCCCCCTCATTTCTGAGTTTTTCAGTAGGTTTTAGAAGATGCCTACTCTGACTGCAAAAACCCTCAAAGTAGTAGAGAATTTGCCACAGTGGGTCAGCAAGCTGTCCAATTTATAATTATCTTTGTTGTTTAAAAAGCTCCAATTTATTCTGAAGTCAGAATTTCTCTAGCATGATCTACCAATTATTAGATTTCATTATGTCTTCTTCTGCTACATTAAAGAGCGACAAGCAGGAATTTCTTCCCATGCAGCTGCTTATTAAACTGTCTCTTGGCCTTCTCTGAGAAAATAGATTGGGCTTTTTACATCTCACTATCTTGCACATTTTTGAGGTTAAAAAACACATTCCTGCTATTTAGGAAGAACAGTAGTAAATACACTTAATTTGTCAGAGGAAGACAAGGACTTTTTCTTGTCTGTCTGAGCAAGTTTAAGCAAGTTTGAGCACTTTGGCAAGTGCAGACATGGTTCAGGTGTACCTGCAGAGGTTTCTGGTGCTGCCTGGCTGCTCCTTTGGATGCTCCATGAGCAGCTCTGGGGACCCTGGAAATTTCTGGAAATGCTGAGAATTCCCTGGGCCCCTGGCCTGGCTCACCTGGGGCTGCTCAGCTTCTGTCAGAGCACCAAGGGGGATTTCCCTTCTAAACAAGGAAGGTGAGAAAGACTGGGCTGAACACTAATTTTGAAATATTGAGCAGAACTGATGTTTTCCAGCCAGAAATCCTGCAGAGATCTGCTAATGAGTAACAGCTCCCTGCCTGTTCCAGAGACTCACCACAGCTGGCTGTGTTAGGATAATTTTTTGGCTAAACATTTTCAAAAATTGGGAAACCTGAGCTCATTTTTCTAGCTCTGCTGTAGGTTCAGATTTTACTTTGAATAAGACATTTTCTTTTTGTATATATATTTTTTTAATGGCAGATGGAAGGAAATATTTATTTCTGTCCATGTCCATCTTTCAGAGGACAAAATGCTCCTGGTATTTCAAAATGCATCTAGATATAATTGAGGCTTCCATAACTGCCGCCACATTAACGACCACAGTACTCCTCTTTTAAAAACCTGAAATTTACCCTTTATCAGATCCATGCCAACATAAATTACAGTTGGGTATTTTATTTTGTTTCCAGCCAAGCTACCAGAAATATTATCTCCTCTTCATCCTCATTCTGAAACAGAGATTACTATTTGCTCAAACCTCACCTGCTTGCTTAGCCTTCCCAAAAATGACAAAAAATGATGCAGTATATTATTATTATAATACATAGCTATTATAATATATATTATATATTATATATAATAATGTATATAATATATGATATATAATAATATGTATAATATAGATAATAATATATATTTTATATATATATACATACACACACACACATACACATATATATATATGTGTATATATATATAAATGTATTATTACGTGTTTAAACTAGACTGTATCATCTTGAATTATAATTTCCCCAATTTCTGTAGCATTTGCACAGTCAGCTCAAGCAGCAGGGATGGGGGAATGACCCAGGACTGGCACAAACACCTCTGGGATCAGGTCTTTATTTGGCCCAGCCAAAATAAACCACCCAACCTCCAGTTTAGTCTAGCAGTGGGACACAGCACACAAAGAAAGCAGCAGAAAGGGCTTTGTGTCCTGTGCCTCAGGATACTTGAATTACTCCTTTAAACACAGCATCCTTCATGTAAAAATGGCATTTTTGCTCAGCACAGCTCAGTGAGAGCAGGAGCTGTGGCTGAGCTGGTTGGCAGCAGGTGACAGAGGCAGGGAGATGGGGAAGGAAAGAGTTGTTGCCATCAGCTGACAGAGCAGTTGATAAGGCTGGAATCCCTCTGAAAACACAAGTGGTAGAAGCAGCAGAGCATGTAAACATTGACACAGGGCAACAAGGCAGGATTTTGATAGAGTGGACACTGTAGTTAGAGCTAGTGAAGAAATCCCCAGGGGCCCTGACTGTGGTTATTGCTTTTGTCTTATTTTATCTCTGTAGAGGTATTAGCTGCTTGTGACAGCCTGACTCTGAGAAGATGAAAAGAGATTATTTAGAGACAAGAGGACAGACAAGTGGCTTGTATTCCATGTTACTCACAGCAAACGTGCTCCAGGGCAAAATTTAATGAACTGCAAGTCCAGAAATGTACCTTCATAAAAATGATGTAAAGCTATATTTTTTTAGATTTTCTTATAGATGATAGGCAAAGCAATGCAGCCCCTGTAATTTTTCTGTTGGTTTGGGTTTTTTTATCATCCATCCCATTTTACCAGAAAACCTTTTTTTTTTTTTTTTCCTGACAGAATTGTATTTAGGTTGAATAAGAAAGACTCTTGATAATTTCTTTGGCAGCTTAGAATGTTTACAACAAAGGCTCCACAAATAAATAGCTGGATGAAATCTGGAGCTCAGTAAATGAAGAGGACTTGTGACCCAGCAGGGATAAAACACAGCAGCCATGTGATGAAAGAATTACTTAACCCTGTGGCACTCTCTCTTTCAGTTCTTGGAAATTCAGGCTTTAATGAAGCAAAGTAGCATTTAAAAATTACTGCCATTCAACAGAAACAAATAATTACTGAAGTAACAGAGGAGGGGTTTTTTAGTTACTTATTTTAGCCAAGCTGAAGTGCATATTCTGATGTAAAAGTACAGGCACTGACTGGAAACATAAAGTGCTGTGGGTCACCATGTAAGCTCTGAATTTATTCTAATGCAGGATTTTTCTGGTCACATCTGACATGCTTTTAGGGTAAGTTTTGTGCTGATACAAGTGAAGAATTGTGATAAATGACTTAATTAGGGAAGCTGTGAAAAGGCAAAAGGTAAATGTTAATGCCTGCTTTGTAATGAACTAATGATTTTTTTGTCTATAATGGGACATTAATTTGCCAAATAATTTATCTGAGAAAGAATATAGATTTGGCAAGGAAGTGTCTCTAAGTGCATGTGTTGAGAAAGGAGAAGCCATTATATTACATCCTCAAAAAGGTTATTTTCAGATATTGTTGAAACAAAATATTTTGCTGGATCTGAAATGAACTTTCATTCCATACCTTGAGTTGTCAAACACCTTGAAATGTCAAGCACCATTTTGGTTCACTTTGAAACCATATCTGTATCTCTATCTATTTAACTTCTAGAAATCTCTTGCAAACAAAGAACATCCTTTATTTGCTCAGCACTTTTATAATATGGGACACTATCTTCCCAATAAGCTGAAGCTAATATTTGCAGAGTTCAATTGTGAGGACACTTTTAACTCTTGGGAAAAATACAGCCAAATGTGTGTGTGCACTTTCACATCCTTATGCTAGATGGAATGTGGCCTAGGTACCTTAAAGAATAAAAACATGCCTAGCAAAGTCTTTTATATGTCACCATTGATAAACTTCTGTTGGTTTCATTATACAACACACAATCAAAAAGCAAATCCAACAAACAAAACAATTTGTCAGCTAAAGCAAACCCTAATCTAAATCTTTGTAAATGGAGTAACTGATCTTGAAGAAATGCAGTTAAAAGAACCAGTAAAAGGCTGATACACCTCACTTCAAATTTCCCTGGAGAGGCAACAAATCTACAAACCTGACAGCCTACTTTGCAGTCCTGGAGTTTGGAGATTCTTTAGGGAGCTGTCCATCAAAATCACAAACAGCCTTTTTCCTTTGTGTTTTACCCAAATTGCATCCCCTTAGCAGCTCTTTAGGTGATGCACAAAATAGCTTCGTTTGTCACTCATTTCACAGCCTATGATTAATGTTAATATCTGTCCATTAATAGAAGCAATAAAGCATTTAAGCAGAGTGAATCACTTGGATATAATGGCACTTTCTTCTCTTAAAGTTCCTTTTCTGTGCCATTTTGAGTTTTCTCTGAGGTATCCAAAAACCACTCCAGACATCTGCTGTCTGATAGTCAGGAAAGTAAAGTCAAAGCCTGTTGTAACAGACTCACCAGAGGGGGGGTTTTGCATTTTCTCATGCTCTTTTTGCAGCTCAGGTAGCTGCCAAGGCTGCTGGGGCCTGGGTGAGAGTGCAGTGTAGGCAGAGGCATTTTTCCAGTTTCAGACAAGTTTCAAATATCCTGTTCCAGTCCTTTGTGGGCATTGCCCCTCCTCTGGCACTTTCCCATAGCTCTGGGAGGAGAATATTAATCATGGTTTTGTTATCCCAAGTAAATAAGCATTCCCAGTGAAAGCCATGCTCACACACATCTGCATCTAATGTTTATTAAGGATTTGGCACTTACTGTTTAAAAACAGGACATCAGCTGAATTCAGTAATTATGTGTTGTTTCAGTAAGCAGGTGCTCTAGCTGAACTTGTCCATTATAAGCAGGTGATGATTTGGGAGTTTTTTAAGTATAAATTGCATGTTTAGTTTGCTGATCTAATTCAGAATGGGAGTGTGGGAAGGGCTGCCTGGAATTACTGAAATGATTTGTCACTACTTCCACACTAACTGATATTTTTCTTATTGCTCACCTCAGATATTTACTAATTTTCCTCTGGAGATCAGTTTTCAGAGTAAATTCCAGTTTGATTTCTGCTGTTCAGGGCACAGAATGCTTTAATGTGGTGTCACCAGCCTGGCTGGGCTCTGTGCAGGTGAGGGATGAGTTCACACAATTCCTTACAGCAGGATTATCTCTGCTGTGCACCTACAGCACCAAGACCTAGCAAGATTTATGGCACTATTAAGGATGAGCTATCAGGTAGATCTCCTGGATGATAATATTCATGGTTGTGTTCCTACAACTGCTCCTGCAGGAAGGTCACAGAGGAGGAGCAAGGTGGAATTAATGCTTTGAAAAACAGGAGTGCTCCCTGCATCCTCAGGTGACTTTAAAGAGATGGAAACTGCCACAGCTCCCTGAGTGCCACACATCCAGCCTGAGGACAGTGGGTTCTGCCATTTTTCTGCCATTTTCCCCATTTTTTTCTTTGCTTTCTTTCCTTTTTTTTTGTGTGTCAGCGCTGTCTTGAAGATGATAATGGAGCAGGGCTGTGGAGAGCTCCCAGCCCTCACCTTGTGAGTGAACATCTCTGCTGGTGCATGCCTCAGGTGCCAAAGTTTGAACAAATCAAAACTTTTGGCCTTCAGACACCAAGGGGCCAGGTGACAAATGTTCCTCATTTGTGATGGCCTCATAGTGTGGCCTCTGTATGACCACCCATGGCACTGCTGTGTGCCCCTAACACCAAGTTCTTGAGACTTCTTGTAACCATATTCAAAGCTGAATTTAAGCTGAGACATCAGATGTTTTCATGGGCTAAAATATTAGTAATTAATCTGAATTTGAAGTGTTCCTGCCTTGGAAGAAGCTTTTACTTTAATAGCCTTTTTTTTTTTCTTTTTTCTTTTTTTTTTTTTGGAAAATGTTATTTTAAGTAGATCAGCATGCTGAAATTTGCATCGTAAAAGATTGTTTTGGAACAAAGCAGGATCTAATGAGCATATAGCAAATCCCTTGGCTCTGCAGCAAAGCCACAATAAGCATAATAGCTCTCACTGAATGAATCCCTTGCAGCCTAAAAGCTTTTTTCTTTAAAATGAAATAGCAACCCTGCAGGATTTAGTGTAGACAATATGCAAAGATCATTTAAGGGTCTGCTGTGGAAAGAGAAAACAAATGAGGATGACTCCACTTAGGGTCCTTTGAAAAGACCCTTTGTGATCACTTCATTAGTCAGTCTGTTTCAATGTTTTCTCATTCAAGAATGACTTTATTCTAATTGAAGCATCAATAAATCCCACTCTTTATTCTTCCTCCCTGTGGTCTCAGCTAAAATGTCAGGAAGCATTTTATCATTTTTCGGCCTCCTTACTGAAGGCTGAGCACACAGTAAGTATTATTTCATGAGCAAAAGGCTGGAAGTGTGAACTGCTGGGACAAGAACGTTGAGAACTCACTTTGGTGGAAAAAAGAAAAAGTTTAACAACTTTTATTTTTTATTTTCCCTCTGGCTTAGCTTAGGTGACAATTGAAGGGAGATGCTGTTGCAGGGTTAATTTTGTGCTCTTCAAGAGATTTCTGTGGTCATGTGAGCACCTCTATGTCAAGCAAGGCATCCCTACTCTGACCTAAGGTATTCTTGCTGATCTTCCCCTGGCATCTGCCAGAGATTAAATGTGGTTGGAGATTGCTGCCATGCTCAGTTTATCTAATTTTGGGCATTTTCTGTGGCATTGAGTGTGTCCTGTTCCTGTGTTCCAGCTGCTGAGCTGAGCAGCCAGCATTGCCTGGTGCTTTGGTGCAGGTTAATAAAGCCCTGTCTGGCAAAAAGGGGTATTTTCCTAAGAACTTAAATGTTGCAGGAGCTCAGCTGCAGATTTTCTCGTGTAAGCTTAGTGTACATAAGACTTTATCCCTTGCTGGGGTTTGAACTTAGAGGGGGATTTTCTCTATGGTCTTTTGGGATAAGTGAGGAGAAAAAACCTAAAGCAATCACATGAAGGAGATGTGAGGAACAAGAATAACAGGCTGGTCTTTATTGCTGTTTCATATATCCCATATAGATTTTATTTTCAAAGCCAAATTTGTTGAATTTTAACAGTTATAGTACAAACAGGATCTGTGCTGGCATATTCACAGAAATGACTGACAGTGATTCTATTGATTTGGGAAAAAAAGTTGAGTAAATTTGTAAGAAAGCAGAAAATTATTCTCATCAAATGCATTCTGAAGGAATACATTATGAGAAGCATCTGCCTGGGACAATTAGCAAACTACATTAGAGATACCAAATTTCATTTACTTTATAGAGGAAAAATGATTTATGCTTGCAAAACACAACATATATGGATGGTACTAGACCAGAAGAAATCTGCAGCCTCTTTTAGACTTGAGGAGAATTCATAGAAAATGGAGTTATTATCTGTAGTCTATGAAGTTTGGGGGTTTGCCTCAAAGCAGTCTCTTTCCTACGCCTGTCATTTACGTGGTAGGAGCTGTTAACATCTCCTGGAGCATTTTGAGGTGCCAACATTCATTAATTTGCTAAGAAAAACAAGCCTTTGCAAATGAAAACCTTGCTCTTTGGCTGTCCTTTCTCCCTTCTCCCATTCCTCAGTGCTTGCTTGCCTGCCAGACCCTGAGCAGGGATGTCAGGGAAATTGGAGCAGGGGGAACTTGTCCAGCATCACTGCACTGACTGGACTTCCCCAGCAGAAAACAAGGATTCCTGACCCACCACCACCTTTTGGAGCTTGGGATATTTTATTCTTTGCCATTTGGAGTCTGTGTGTAAAGCTGTGTGACACAGGGACTCCTGCCTCTGCAGGGTCAGGCTGCTCTTCTTGCCTTGAATGGGTTTTGAATTTCCATCCTCCACCAGCAAGGCATTTCAGAGACTCTGGAATTTTCCTTGCAGAAGGAAAATCTGCTTCTTCCCAGACATGCTCTTTTCAAATGTGCATTACCCTTTGTAAAAGTTGTGCAAAATATGGGTTTATGGAGATGGGATTAGTGGTTAAAGCACATGGGGCATTTTTAATATAATTTTAAATCCTATCTCCTCCCTCACATAGCAGCCAGTCTATTAATTTATCAGCCCTGGTTCTTTACACACAAAGTTTATCTTTGCAGCAAGATAGCAGTTGCTGAGTGTGAGTTTCTCTAGAACATGTTTCAATTTCTTCTCGCTTATCTGTTTGCCTCTCTAAGAGGGTTAACAGAAGGGTTTTATCTTCTCTCTGTTGTCACATCTGAGATCTTAACTGGCTTGAGGTTCTGTGTAACCTCTAAGAAACATGTGAAGGACAGCCTCTAAATTTGCTACTGAAAAGCCACCAGACAAATATAAAACATGCATGTGTTGACTGTCTCATTGCAAGAATGATATTGTTCCACTGCCTTTTTTTTTTTCTTTAAAGCAAATAATCTGTAAATACCAGAAAACCCCAAGGGATCAAAGCTGAGAGGTCAAAGTCCAGAAAATTCTAATAAATTTTAAAGGCTAATCAAGTACCTATGAAAAAATTATTTTTCTTTTCTATAAAGAAAAGGTATCATTCTGAGTCTGCCATGAAATTCTCTGCAGGAGAATCTTGCAGCGCACCCTTGAGCTCTGTTGTAATAGTTGTGGGAAAAGCAGCAAGCTTCCAAGTATTCCTCATTGGGACAACTTTAATACTGATAAAAATAATAGTCATAAAGAGTAATACTAGAGCCAGACATATCCTAAACACTTGTATGGCTACACTTCTTTATCCTTCCTATCTCTTCTTCTCTCTTCCAATTAAGTTCTTGCTGTTTGAGCCAGGAAAAAAAACATGAGGAGAGCCCCAGGTGAAATGCAGCCCTCCAAAAATGATTAGTGCAAAAACACTGCTCTGTGTTTCCAGCCTTCCAGGGCAACAAGAGTAAAGGATGGGCACTGACACATGCAGGGTAAGAAAACTCCTAATAACAGAATTAGCTTTCATATTTGAGGTTTTGTCACACTCCCTCTACATCTGCTGTGAGCAGATTATCTGCAAACTGCTTTGAGCAGGAGTTGAGAGCAAAAAGGAGGGATTGTCACCAGGTCAGGATCAGTCAACCAAGGACCCTTGTGGGTCCTGTAATTTGAAAGCACAGGTCAGAAGTTTATCCTGAAACTTCTGACAAAACAAAGATCTGTGGATCTTGAGATGTGATTTCTTCCTTTGTTCAAGTCTCTTTTTGGCAGCTAGAATTCTCTCTGATGTGAGCTGGTTTGTCCCAGTGTGGAAGGATTTTTGCTCTAGAAGTGCACATTAACTAGCACAGGCTATTTTGAGAAGTGACAGTTGGGACTTTTTTAAACATAATTATGGCTGCCTTTAAAGATGGTGATAAAAATGCAGTTGATGAACAAAACGGGAGCATGTGATTAATTTTTCCATATGATGTGTTTGATTATGACAGCTCCCCAGTCTCTAACAGCTTCCTATGTGAAGTGAAAAACAGAGAGAGAGCACTTTATCTAGCACAGCTGATTAAATATGACTCTCTAGGCAGCTCTGAGAATACATGCAGGAGAGAATATCCATAAGATTCCATTAGAACACAAGAAAATGTCAGGCTATAAATTACTGTGAAAGATCAGTTTTCAGTGAGCTACATAAATTGTCAATATCAGAGATGCAAGAACATTAAGTGTGCAATATTCCTATTAATTTTTGGGTTCTATTGTGGCCACTAGAAGAGTTGGCACATCCCTTAAGGTTTGGAGGATATGTTCAGAGCTCCCTCTTCTCTCTGACTGAGCACCAGGGTGTTTAAGCTGCAAAATTCACAGCAAGGTACAAAGTTCTTAAGGCCCACAATCTTTACTTCCAGTCTAGGTTTTCAAAATTAAAACTGTCTCCCCAGTTTTTTTCTTCATACTGATGCCATTTTTATTTTTACCTATTGATTTTGCTTATGGTGAGATCATCTGTACCAAATTAAATAGTCCTGTGCAGTCACTCCAGTGTACACAATAATGTGATATTCAATTTACAGAGCACCAAGTCCATAGAGAGGGAAGAGCCCTCCCTTTAATTAGCAAGAGCCTCTTGGGAGCTGCAGCTTCTCTCTTGCCAATGGCAAATATTAAATCCCAGGAATAATATTTAAAATGCTAAAAATGGCAAATATTAAATCCCAGGATATTTCTGAGCTCTGACATTCGCTCTGCAGGACACGATGCTGTTGGAAGCAGGTCTCACCTGCAGGGCAGGAGAACACATCAGCAATGTTCTCTCTATGTATATTGCCAAGATTTAGGAATTGATTAGCCCAGCTCTACTTCCTACTTCGTGGTGGCCAGGCTTGTTTAACTCTTTTTAACTTTAATTTTTTTAAATCCTGATAAAGATGATTTCAATCTTCAGCAGAAAGTACTTGTGGGAAAATGCATTTCCTTGGAAAATTTCTTCTCGTTTGGCAAGAATTAAAGCTTGGCACCTTATTAGCCTTTCTAAATAATGTCCCCAGCCTGCTTTCAGAGAGCTTTGCTGATGCACAATTGAGGCCATGGTAGACAAGACACAGCCTCATCTCAGATTTTCTCTGATGCATAAAATGTGATGTCCAGCTGGCTGCTGCATAAATAAACATTTTCCTGTAGGACAGCCACACCTCAGGTGTACAGGAACAGCTGATAATTGGTGTCAGTAAATCATTATAGTGCAAGCCACAAACATAATCACTCAGTTTGTAATATACTCCTGATGGGGGTACTTGTTCTTCTCAATACTTAATATGTCTGTTTATAGAAAAGTTGATTGAGATAATTAGCAGTAAAAATGCTAAGGTAACACGGCTATGGTAACATTTAAATTGCCATCAATTTTGTTTATAGCAGCCTAAAGAGCGGTGCTGAAATTAGAAATTAGCTACAATTAGCAAATAAATTGAGTGTCTCTTGGAATTACTTGATCATGTCTTAAAATGTTGCACAGTGAGATGCTCACAGAGGCAAAGCTGAGTCCCTGGGCTGCTCAGCTGCACCAGTCAAGGAGAACACATCTTGCTTTGCTGCTGCTCCTGGCCTTCCATGGAGCCTGGGATGCTGCCCCACTGTCGAGGTTTGATGAGTGCATGCTGTGAAGCCAAAAAACCCCAAAATTGCTCTCAGGGATTTGCCTCTGCATGGGGGAAAAGAAGGCAGAGTGGGGTTTTCAGTGATGTGCAGCCTTGTGGGCAGCAGCTCAAAGACTGTAACCCTTCCACCAGCTCAGTAAATGAACCTTGAGGCACACATTTACTGTTGGCAGCTCCATATGAGAGGAGTAACTTGGGCTGGAAATGTGTTGTTATCCCAGAAGATGAGGCACAGACACAGAAGGCAGTTTTCCCTGATTGCCTGGAATGTGTCTCTTTGGAGGGCCTTGGGCATTGTTTTATGTTCACAGTTAGAAATAGTTTGCTTCCCCCAGTAAGGTTCTTTAAGGACCCTGCTTGATAAATGTTTTACAGAGGCATGTAATTATTTCCTGGCATAATTTCATAGTTTGATGTGGAAGGAAATGTGTTGTCTGCTACTGGTAAAATGGGTCATTAAGTGCAGTTTTGAGAATGAAAAGAGGATGGGAATCAACCAGCTCAGGATCAGCTGCTGGCTCACCTCTCTCATACAGCAAAAGTTTTCTCATTCTTTCATCTTTTGTTAGAAGCAGACAGGGAATGGTTTTCTGCCTTTCAACTCTGTGTCCAGAGAGGAGAAGGTGAGCTGAACATCCCATCCTCCTCCTTCAAGCACAAGTCTTGAGTATTCATCCAAATCTCACATGATGGCTCTCAGATGCTGGGATCTTGCCCAGTTTTGGATGCACATGTTTGATTCTACTACAGGAACTCTCCTATTTAGTGTCAGTTTAAGTAATTATTGGGCTGGAAGGGGACAAAATCTTCACCCTGTGCTTAGCCATGGGCTGAAAGGGTGAGGATACTGAGTCATGTCTGTGCTCCCCTGAGCAGCACCTGACCCTCATGCAGTGAAACAGGAGACCTTGTCTGGCCTGGAAGGAAATTCCCACAGCTGAGGAGCTGTGACATTTGTCTGGGATGTGGAGAAATGGTGGCACAATGATGTTCACCTGGTGATACACAGATATCTCACTCCTTGCCCCTGTGCTCTACATCCAGTTCTCTTTCTTTGGGATTGGAATACCATTCTTATCCAGGGAAACATCTCCTGGTGGTATTAAAAGTTACATGTTCTGGGGTAAATTTCAGCATCTTCTAAGGAAGAAAATTTTCCTTGAGTATTTTCTGGCTATTTCCTTCCTTCTTTCCTCCTCTTCAGCAGATGTTGGATCTTTAAAGAGCAAAATCAGGCTGAGGGGAAAGGGAAGAAGTGACTGTCGGGAAAGCAGTGCAGGGGATTATGGATGGGGCAGTCACACCACAGGCAGACCCCTACTGAGGGCTGAGCACCAGGATCAGACAGAGTGAGAGTTATCTGGCCTGAGGCTGCTGCTGCTTTTTTTATTGTGCTTCCTTCAAAGCCAGGTGTCTGTGCTCCCTGTGGATTTCATCTGTGGAGAATTTATCACTGATAAATAACTGTTTGTGTTGAATTTACAGATGAGCTAAACTGTTTTCTTTAATGCTGCAGTTTAGTAGCTTTTCGTTTTCAGGTTTGTGCGAGCGCTGGCATTCAAAGGAAATAAATCTGTCACTCAGATAATGTACTTGCCCTTGGTACCAAAATACATAAATAAGAGTTACAAGGTCATTAAGCATATCAATAGAAAGAAAAATGTGCTGTGCATTAAACAGCTGACTTCCAGGTTGGGTTGGGCAAATAGCAGTGTACTAAAGTGTATTGCTCATTTCTCCTTCTGATTGTGAAAATCAATTAATTCCTTTTCTTTTTTTTTTTTTTTAGCACTTTCTCTTTGCACTGGAAACCCTCAGCACACGTCAGTCCAAATTTATGAGCAGTGTGTTTTTCAGTGTATTCCATTTATCAAATGTAAATTTCAGTAGCCAGTGATTTACCACAGAACTGTTTGGAAAGCAGCAAGTAAATATTATTGCCTAACAAAGTATTAAAAAAAGAAAAGCCAGAGCAGAGATTTTATTTGCCACTTCCCAAGCACTTTATCTTTGTCCTTGAAAAGGCAGGTTAGGTGGAGAATGCCCCAGTATAGCTCTGGAATGCATCTTTATGGTAATGTGTTTTTATTCTCAGTAAAAGGCAACCTTGGAAAGTACTGGATTACTGCTTATATTTTAATGTCTTTCATTTTCAGACTTTTTTACTAGGTGCAGACCTGAGGGAGCTGGATCCATAAGCCTCCCACACTCTGCATCACTCCAGATCTTGCTGATGCAAAGAGACAAGTCCTCATTGTCCCCTGCCGTGGAGTTCAGACAGTAAACAATCAGCAGGGAGAAAATTGCACAGTGTGGGTTCCGTGGTGTCTGGGCAGGCTGGGTGACACAGTCTCCACTCAGCCCCTTTTAGTCCTCTTCATCAGCTCAGGGCCACAGAGATAAGATGATGAGAGCCCTGGAGCACCTCTCCTGTGGAGACAGTCTGAGAGAGCTGGAGATGTTTAGTCTGGAGAAGAGAAGGCTCTGGGCTGACCTTAGAGCCCTTTCCATACCCGTTTCATGTGTCAAACACAGCCAGATGACACAGCTGATTTTTGTAGAAGTTCCAGTAATACTAAATTAAAATAGCATCAGTGACAGAGGTTACCACCTCGTAATTTATTCTCTGCCTGATGGTCCCAAGAACAGTGATACTGTGGTGAAGGACTTGTCTCTTTATGGCTCCTAAACTTATGTACCTAATGCAGCCATCTGCATCCCCTCAGACCCACCTGCCCAGTGCAGCAAGGGGAGAATTGGATGATCCTTTTGAACTGACTGGCAAGCACCCTACACACAGCACAGAAGCACTTGTGTTGCCTCTGGAGGGGAGAAAGAAGCCACATGGCTGTTTCTCAGGTTTCATGTTGCTGAAATGGCTCCTGAGGTATTAAAAAGTCTTTTTTCCCAGCCCTGTGCTTGAAGAAGAAGTCGGGATTCCTCGGCTTTGGTTCTCAAGGCTGTTTATTTTTTCTTATCTAATACTTTCTTTTTTGGACCCACTGAGGTCAGTCCAGCAGGTTGAGCTGAGGCACACTGACCGCCCTTGGGGTGCTGTTATCTTTTTATACTAAGAACTACATGTACTTTATTTACAATAATTTTCCAGTACCTATCACCTATGTTAGACAGTCTGTCTCTACTTTAAACCAGTCCAGAGGTGTCACCATCACAGCAGAAGATGGAGGACAAGAGGAAGAAGAAGAAAGACAGGACATGCCCAGATTCCTCCATCTCACCTCTTGAACCCCCATTCTAAATCCCTAAAATTCTACTTTTTCACCCTGTGATAAATTCACTAACATTCTACTCAAACCCTTGTTGTAAATCTTTGCACAAAGTTGGTCATTTTTTCCATGAGTTAAGATGGAAGGCATAGGTGTCTTTGACTCTGTGCCAAGGTCTCTGAGCCCCCTGCCAGTGTCTTGAGCCATCCAGGGCAGCCTGAGGGATGTCCTGGGTTCTGACAGATGGTTTCTGTGCCCCCCCAGGTGTGGCAGTGCGGGGGCAGCATGGAGGTGCTGCCCTGCTCCCGCGTGGCGCACATCGAGCGCACCAAGAAGCCCTACAACAACGACATCGACTACTATGCAAAGCGCAACGCCCTGCGCGCCGCCGAGGTCTGGATGGATGACTTCAAATCCCACGTCTACATGGCCTGGAACATCCCCATGGCAGTGAGTACAGCCCACACTGTGGCCTGAGCACGGGCAGAAACACAAAGCTGCTCCTAATTAGCTCTTGGAGGTGAATGTTGAGGTGTTGTGGGTCCCCAGGATGAGGTGAGAGATGAGAATTGACTCCAGGTTCTCAGAAGGCTGATTTATTATCATATCATATAATATCATATTATGTTATATTACATTATATTAATAAGGAAATATAATATACATTAATAATATATATTATATTAAAAGAAATTATCTACTATAACTATACTAAAGAAAGAGAAAGGAGGCATCAGAAGGCCAGACAAGAATGATCATAAAAACTCGTGACTGACCAGAATCCTGACACAGCTGGCTGTGATTGGTGTTTAATTAAAAACAATTCACATGTTTGGATAAACAATCTCACATTCCAGAGGAGCAAAATATAGAGAAGCTGAGGCTGCTTATCTTCTCAGGAGAAAAATTCTGGTGAAGGGATTTTTCAGAAAATATCACAGTGGCAGGTGAAGGGTGTTACTACAGCTGCACGAAGTGGGCAAAGCTCAGGGAAAGAGCTTTGGAAAGTGCATGCTCAGTATGGAGAGTTCTGCCAGGAGAACTTGCTGCCTCAGTCTAAGTTTAGTTGTGCACTCAGTGCTGACTGTTGTAGGCAGTGACACAGATTTATAATTTAACCAGAGCAAAATGTCTCAGGTTTATGTGCTCCCCCAGAAGTCGTTAATTTGGGGCGTCATTAAACTCTGAGGTGTTCATATGCTACAACAGTGGGGACAACAGAAATGTCCATAAATAAATATCATCATTCATTGTGATACTCAGTAGACCTCACCAGCATAAAAAACGAAGTATGCAATAAAAGAATCACACATTAAATAGTTTTATTGTCTACAGGCTGAGAGGTGCAATGTGGGCACGTTCTGCTTCTCACTGTGCATATGAATTGTAGATGGCGTGTGGGGGCCTCTAGGAATCCATGTAATATAAATATTAGATAAACTGTAGGTTCCATTTATCACTTAGTTCTGTAAGTATATCACATGCTACATCTGCACTGAGCACAATCCTTGAAGAAAAGAGTTTTATGTTATATCCCAGCCAGGTGGAAGCTGGCTGTTGGTGTGTTCTTGGCTGTGTTTGCATCTCAATTATTCATGTGAAGGGGCACAAGGAGAGCAGTTGAGGAGTAACATACAGTGATCCGTAGGTAACGATGGTTTAGTTCACCCTTACAGCAGGGGTTTGGCCAGAGCTGAAGGAAATAGGAACAGGAATGTTCCCATCAGAACAGGAAAATATGCAAACCCAGAGGTGTCTGGGAATATTCAGATATGATCTGGAGTTCATCAAAGTCATGAGACTCTTGTCTAAGACTGCATTAGATTTAGTCTGTCCTAAACATCTACTCTTACTTCGGTACCTAGTTAATACATGAAACCCCATTTTCTTTCCCCTCATAGTTTTAAAAATACACATGTTAAAGGAGCAATGTTTTCCCTTTGTCCATTTGATGTCTGAATATGCCAGATATTTCCACAGCTCCAAATTCACTCACTGCTGTTCAATATTGGACACTGTGCAATGTGTTTATGGTGACTTCTTTTGGCACAAGAGGTAATTGCAGAGAATTATTTTGCCTTAGCAAAAGGCAATACTGCATCACTTTTTCCACACAAGACTTCTGTGACGGTAGAAGTGCAGTGTCCATTAAAAATATATGAGCATTTTGGCCCTGTCTGAACACATAAAATACACTTGCTAAAATGGTCAGTTTTCAATTAGAAGATGAAAAACTAACCTCTGTAAATTTGCTTGCTTGATGACATGTGCAAATGAATTCTGAGAAAAGATGATATTTAAATGAGCATTTACGCCAAAACATGATTTCCTTTAATCTCTCTGAGATTACTTATTGATGCAGTTTTCTGCACTGAGCTATACAGCAGAGCTTTTAAAAAAACCTAGGCACATCTACAATAAAAGACATAAAATCAGCAGAAGTAGTGAACATTAAAATTTCCTTTTCATAAAATAAATTCATTGATTGATAAAATGTGCATCATAAAAATCAGCCTATTAGCTCTCAGGAAAAGGAAGCTGAGAAAAGCTGGTGTTCATGACATTATTCAATACAGATGACAGAAGTACTGAACTTTTGGCATAAGCCATCACAAAAACCTTCTGCAGGGCAATTAGAAACCTTGCTAGCTGGTTAAAAAGAATATATCCACACAGTAAATCTTGTGGACACCTCATTCTTGTGCCATCACACTGTAACCTGCCCATCGTGGCTGCAGCTGGCACAGAGGGTGAGCACAGCTCAATTTGTTTTCATAGCTGCTCCATTTGCTGCTCTTGTGCTCTGCAGAAACAGCACTGCCAAAAAAGGGCACTGTGTTGCCTCATTTTAAATAGGGCAGAAAAGAGGCAGGTAAAACACAGGCATTTTCACATACCACAAAACTGACCCAAATTACTCTTCTATAACCTATATTCTCAGCTTCTCCACATTAACTCTTCTTCCCACCACCTTTTTCACAGCTCACAGGTTATTGAAAATGTGTGCATAATGGTTTTGTAGATCAGCAGATGGTCTTGGGCACACCTGCAAGATCATGTTCCTATAACCTTCAGCAGCAGGTCAGCACAGCTTTATTCCAGTTAACCAAACACTTGGTACATCCCCACTTATGATTTATTCCTCAACAATTTTGGTGATAAAGGAATCTTACATTGGATGATTTATTGCACTGAGTGCCTCAGAGGATTGCTCTCCCTCCACGCAGCCTCAAGTACCACGTAAATTAACATTCATTTGAATGGATGCTGCACTGAGGGCTCCTGACAGAACGTGCATCAGCAAGCAGCAGTGAGCACAGCAAACCCTTTATGTGGCAAATAGGAAAACCTGTTCAGTATTACACTTGTATTCTCTCCTGGAAACCAGGCATCTGTTGGGGATCTTAATAAACCCTGAGCTAAGATTTGCTGCTGTCTTGGAACCCTGCATTAGAAAGAATCTGTAAAATGTACAGATATTCTTCTGGAGGAAAAGCACAAAGCACTTCAGAGAGATCTCATGCAAAACTCCCCAGTTTCAGTCCATTTGATTAATGTAGTGTCAGAAAAGGGTTTTGGATGAGGTAACTCTTACTGTCTTAATGTTGAACTGTGATGATTTATAACACCTTAAATCAACAGACTCTAACTCAGGACTCAGTAGTTCTAAATGGCTGGCTTTGTTCATATTAACTTGAATCTTCCAGCCTGTGTCTTTCATGGGATTTGTATTTAAATATGAATTAAATTCTGAAGTAGAATTATAAAGGTTTTGAGTTTAACTGCATTCTATGGCTCAAGTCTGCAAATGAGCTGCAGGTCTAGTAAAAACTGAATGCTGGTCTATATGAATGCTTAGTGGAGCTTAATGATTTTTGAGCAGCTTCACTTTGAAGTTTTAACAGATCTGTTCTGACATAATTTACTTCACTGAATACTCAAATCTCTTACTGGAGTAAGCATGACCAAGCTGCCATATTTTAGATCAGAATTACTGCCTAAATTCTAAATGAATCTGAAAACAAAGGCTTGAGGATTGATTGCAAACACTTAGAACTGCTGTAAGTAACAACATTCTTATTGTATTCTTATTATTTTGATTTATTTTGGGGTTTCTTTTGTTCTTTATTCTCCTTTTTCCACTGGCTTTCATTAATATTTATTGTCTGCACTCAGCACCAGCTGTTTGATGAGCTACTGCTTACAACAAAAGCAAGAAAGGAGGGAAATACAGCTTGGTACACAAAATGAACTCCAGTTTGATTTCAGAAAAGATAGCAACCATAAAGCCAGTGCAGTGAGATTTCTTTATTCGTTTTCTGCTTTGCAGAACCCCGGAGTTGACTTTGGAGATGTTTCTGAACGAATTGCTCTGCGACAGCGACTGCAGTGCCGGAGCTTTAAGTGGTACTTGGAGAACGTGTACCCTGAGATGAGGGTTTACAATAACACAGTCACTTATGGAGAGGTACAGCATGTCTTTGGAAACACATCACAGCTGCACTCGAGCACTCCTCTGCTTTCAGAGCTGGCTATCAGGATGTACTGAGCAATTACACATCAGCACAGCAGTGGTGACAAAAATGCCCTCCCCTCCTTTTAACCAACACTAGGGAGTGTGGCTTTGAGAAGCCCTGTTCCTTTTGTTGGAGGGCAGCAGGTTGTAGGCCCACAGTTTGTGGTGATTGGGAGCGGGGCTGTGGCTGAGCCCCATCCCCAATGGGCACAGCTGTGAGCAGCAGGTGAGCAGCATTGAAACAACGAGCCATGGAGCGCCCAGGGGCACTGAGCAACCACCAAGGGAACAGAGGGCACACAGGGGCACTGCATCAGCATGAGGGGATAAAAGGTTGGGCTAAAGAACAAGAAGAGCAGATGCTTGAAGCCTTCTGATGTTGTTCTGTATGGGTTGAAGCCTTCTGATATTGTGTGGTGATATTCTGTGTATCGTGGCTTTCTCAACTGTGGCGTATGCTGCAGCACAGGTGAAGCCATCCTTACTGACAATTACACACAACCTCCTTGGCTCTCATTTTAAAACACTGAGACATAAGTTTGAGCCAATCATTTTCCCAAATAAGATGCCACAGACATCATAAAGAAAACGTCAGTGGTCAACAGAGCTCAAATAATTGTCTACATGAGATGCAATTAAATCCGAAGGCAATATATTTTCCCACAAGACAGCTAAATGGAGACTGTTCCTTTCTCTTCCATTTGATTGACTTCATACAAAAATAAGTCAGGCACTTGAGACATTGATACAAAGTGGAAGTTTTATTCCATAATATCACTTTGCATCCTAATATAACTCTCCCCATCAGGAACTGAGAAAAGACGTTGAGTAAATTCAAGAGGAGCTGTTGGTATCTGTCAGCTCTGAGGAGGTCGTTAACAGTGAGGAACATTGGCAGAAGTGCCAATGTTGTGTCAATTATACCAGACCCTGAGCAATCTGGGCTCTAAAATAAATTTTGTTCCTCTTTAGCTGTCACATAGAAGGTTCTTGAGTCAAACAGTGACGCAAATATCAAATTCTTTAACATTTTTAATAGAATAAAGCCACGCAAGGTATTTACCTGTTATAAACCAGCCTAGGTCCCTTTCATTCCTTAGACTTCATCCTAATGACATCAAGCTTGTTGTAAAGTACTTCTGGGTATTTTCCTGGAGGAAAAGATGTCTGGATATTTGTGAGTTTCAAGAAAAATAAATGTATTGAGTAGATGTGAGACAGATTGAAACAGTAGTAAAAATATATTTCCTAGTGACTCACTTCCCCTTTTTTTAAAGCCATCTCATAAAGCTGCCTTCATCTCCTTTAGCCTTTATAGCCCCCAAGCCATAAAATAAACCTCCTGAAATTTAGTTGTTGGTGGGCTCCCTTATCCAATTGGATTCCCTGTTATGCTTGTACACTATAATATGAATCAATATATACTGATTTTTTCCTGACACCTTATGCAGTAGCTGTTTTTAAATTATGGGGGTCCTCAGACAGGTACTTCACAGTCTAAACCAAAATTGACCTGTTGAGTCTTTTGAGGTGTCTGTCTAAATAACTTCTTGTTTATGATATCTCTAAAGTTTTTCTGTGTTCGAAATATGTGTGTAATCCTTACAGCCTCAAGAGAAAGGCTGGAAGAGGTTTCACAAGAGCTCCATCCCAGTTTTTATAGACTTGTAAATTCTTCTTGTCTAGGGAGGCACAGGAATTTTTTACTTCCTTGGATCTCTGAACTTGTGCCCTTTCATAAAATGTGCTTTATGTCACTTCTGTACATAACAATGTACTATATTTTTAGTTCAGATAAAAATTTTTCACATGCTTTTTTGATTTTATATCAGTAATAGGAAGAAACAAAAGCATGTCACATCCAACACCAATCCTGGGTAGCTCCTATCCTGTTTATAAAGCCACATTCTCAACATACAAGGTCAAAATTTATGTTTGCACATTGACAATTTGGAGCAAAACTTGGCCTGGGTTTCTTGGCGTGAATTTTAGGAAGTTCTGATCCTTGAGTAATTGCCAAAAATGTACCTCTGACCCAAGGTGTGTAAAGACAGCAGGTTCTCCAAATAATGTCTTTTCCTGGAGCAGATTCACTGCTGGTACTCTGTCATAGCTGAAGTAGAAGAATGTGTCCCTCAGAGAGCAGTTTTACATGGTAGTTTTTTCAGGAGCTGTAGCATAGCTGAGATTTAGCTGGGCTGGACTGAAATGGGGGTTAATTTCCAGCTGAAGTGTTTTCATTCTGATCTGGTTCCAGGTGCGGAACAGCAAAGCCAGCGGCTACTGCCTGGACCAGGGGGCTGAAGAGGATGACAAAGCCATCCTTTATCCCTGCCATGGAATGTCCTCCCAGGTAAAGGGTGAAAATCCCATCATGAGTGAGAAACCTTGCACTCAGAGAATATTCAGAAGAAACAAAGAGTAATTGGATGTATTTGTGTTGAGTATGGCAGTGTAATTCCTGAGCTGCAAAGGCAAATGTCTGGATTTGCTCCAGTCTTGTCAGGTGCCTTTTCCAAGGTTGTCCAGCTTGTGAATCCATACTTTGAAATTGCCAGTTAGGAAAACAGAAGGATCACATTACTTGTTTAAATAACAGGGATCCACTGAAGATTAATTAATTTAGGTAGTCTGTGGGAGTGAGCAGTTCTTCTTGCTATAACATGACTTATTCATGGTACCTCTTTAATTTAACCGTTCCTTGGTCCAGCAGGCTCTTGGGCAGAAATTATTTATCAAGCTGCTGATTTGATTCCCCAAGTAGGCAAAAAGTTAAGCACATATTTAACATCAGCTTCAAAGGGAATTAAGAATATCCTCTAAGACTTTTCTATAATAGGTTTCTCTTTTTTTTCTTTTTTTTTTGTCAGTCCCTGTGCATATTATTATTTTCTTTCAGATGTCTGAAGATTTAAAAATGACATTTCTTCTTTCCATGCTCATAGTGATTTTACTCATACAAGTTGGATATTATTTAAATCCAGGACTTGAGCTTTTTCTGAAATGAAATTCTTGTTTCTTTTGAAGTAGCATCTGAATCAAAACTATATTAATGAACATTCTCATGTGTAAATAAACTCTGACCTTATCAGGCTTAACAATTATCCAAGGCTCAGTCACGCATATATTGATTGGGAGTCCGGGCTCATGCATCACCACAGAGGTGAAGTGAGACAGACAGTAATTCCTGCTGGCACAATGTCCACCTTTGGCAGGATCATTATGGACTATTTGACTGACACTCTCCTAGTAGAGGTGGAAGGAGCAGCCTTTGAGTAAGGTAACAAAATGGCATTGCTTAAATAGATGTAAATTAGCTTCTCAAGAAGACTCTCATTAGAGATGTCAAGGCACTCAGAGAGAGCTCAGTCTCCTGGTCCATCCTAATCGAAACAGAAAGTTGCAAATTTAAGTCCTTCCTGAAAGTCCCTTAGCAACATCTAATCTCTATCATAGTGTTCTAGCACTTAGAAGAGTAATGAAATAAATGGTTCTGACTGTAATTTATTTTGCAATTTAAGTCCTTAACCTACTTGTTTGCCTCCATGATTCCTGTTTCACAGAGTAGGCTTTGACTTTGACTTCAGGAAGAAAATAGATGAGGGCATAAGTTACAGTGAATTTTTCCCTTTAAAACAAACAAACAAACCAACAAAAAACAGGAAAAGAGTTTTCATTCTGCAAGAAACACCAAATGAAGGCAGAGGTGATGTTTTATCTAAGTTGAGTATTTCACAGACAAGCATGAGCTGGAGCCACTCAAATGCAGCCAAGTTAATTAATGATTACACAGCTGGAAAACTTCTATAATCTCACCACAATTTACAAAATTAATTCAGTGTGAGAACCACAGCTGCACAAACCCTAATCAAGGATATTCAAGCACATAGCACGAAAGGTGTTGACAGCAAGTGTTTTAATATATTAAATAAACATTTTTTTAAGCCCCTCTTCTAATCAGCCTGGGTGAGCATAGTTGTCTGCTGCATTTAGCTTTCCATTTCTGACATGTTTCATCTCAAGCATAGGACATAAAATACCCCTACTGAGCTGAGATTTGGGTTATTTGTACATGCCTACTGAATATAAATTCATATAAATATGGAACTCCCTTTCCCCGGTTGGGTTATCAGTGTTGCTCATATGTCCTACCAACGGGAAAGCCTCTCCCTGTTTAGCTATAGCTCTGTTTGTTTTTCATACTCTTCAATTCTGACAAGCAGATTACCAGGGATTTTAGTGTACACATGGTTCCACTGAAACCCACCCAAATCAGGCAGGTGTTTAAAGAAAGCTGAGTTAGGAATAAGTTTACTGTTCATCTGCGATAAAATGTTCTTTTTCTCTATGTCCTACCCTTCTGTTTCCCTTGGATGTTGTTGTCCTGCATTATAGTGGCAAAATAAAACCACTCCACTGTGACTGCCTTTCCCTATGTGTATTTTCAAGATCAGTTTTCACCATGATAAATCACATCTTTGTAATGATATCAGCTTTTAAATTTCTTTATTCAAACAGGGACAAGCTCTTTTATGGATGCTCTGGAATGCATTTATTCTGAGTTTACATCAATTTGGTTTAATGAGTTTGACTTGAGCTAAGTCATTGTAAGCTAACAGCTAAGAATATCCAGACAAGGTTTTGCATCAGTCTGAGTCGATTTCAAAACCTATTTTACAACAAAGTAGTGTCTTTTTTATATATGTTCATTGGATCTGAAGTTTGAGTCTAATGGCTTTCAGGAAAAAAAATTTGCAAATACTACTGGGAGAAACAGTCCAGGGCTACAGAAGATTTGTAAATAAAGAAATATATTTGGAGGCTTGCGCTGCTCTGCCTCTGTGTGTGGCTACCATTGTGCAATCAGCTGCAAAGCCCAGTGGTACTATACACTTTTGTTGTAAAATAAATTAAAAAAAAAAAAAAAGTGAGGTTGTGGGGACAGATACAACACCCCCAAAAGTGGAACGTGTTGTTCTGGAAGCTTCATAGAATAGTTAAAGGACATGCAGGTTTTGAACCATCTGAGAACAGTGCGCATCCCCAGTGCAAATATTCACTGTCTCTGAGCCTGCCTTGAATGCCATGATGTGGAGCTGATTATATGGTATGTGAAGGAGAGGAGAACATAATGAAATATCATCTTGGGATAGAAGGGCCAGGGTGAACAGCCCCCTTGGCCACCCTCCTCCCTTCCCTTTCACAGCAGAGACCGGGGAGGCTCTGCAGCTGTGAGAGAGAACTCCCTCTGCATTGAGAGCAACGAGAGGGAAGGGAGAGCTCCCTGCTCGGATCCCTGAGGGTGCAGCTACACAAACAGAGTGAGAGGAGATGAAAGGCTCTGCTTAAGCTGTTGCTAGAGGGCAGGTATTTAACATTTTGCTGGGTAGAGCTGTGAGTGCCCAGATTTGTGTGCAGGGCAGCAGGGTGGATGAACAGGTGCTTTCTGCACCTGCAGGAAGAGGTGGGTGGGATTCTGGAGCAAACATGGAAGTTTGATAAGCTGTGATCTGTTTGCCTTGAGGTATTCTGGAGATGTAGGGTATTTGGGATTCCTGCATTGCTCAGTGTTTCAGTTCCTGTGTCAGCTGACAGCTTGCCTTAACTGCAGGGCTGAGGAACCATTAAAGATTTCCTTTGCCTGGAGAACAAGAGTGAGAGAGAGAGAGAGGTTCAATTTAGTGTGGAAAGCCACCAGGCCCGTCCTAGTAACTGTTTCCTACAAACAATTACCTGCAATCATTTGGTGCTTTTTTCACTTGGCTGGAAGTTAGCAGGAAAGGATTTTTGGAATCAAATCCTCCCGTTTAAAGCTGCCATTTTGTTACCACATTAATATTCCTGGAGGATCATATTCCATAGGCAACACCACTGACTATTTTTGATCCAGGTATGGTGGCTTTGATAAACAACCTTTGACATCTTTTGCATTCTGCTCAGATTTCTGAATGTTGAAGGGAAAACTGTCCTATCTTACATTAGTATAGCAGATGGTATCTGGATTAGATCTTTAGTATTTAATAGAGCACTTGGCTTCAGTGTCATTTGAATCCTTCAGCTCTTCCTAGATAAAAGAGACAAACTGAGTGAAGGTCCATCCCAATGTGATGTATAGAAGTGTGCTTCTGTTCTGCAGCTTGCAGTTTGGAGTGTGTAGATATCTAAGGATCTCAGCCATCAAAACTTGCACAGATTTTTTGGGGTTTTTTAATTTATAGGATTTAATATTTCTTAACAAAGGGAACTTTGTAATCTGATTCTGGCTGGTTGGCACTAGGAATGGATTTGACATGGTGTATCATGCCCACAGTCCTAATATAAATAGGAATTATTTATTTGTGGATATGTTAGTGACACTTAAGATCAAGTTTGGACACAGGAGGTATAATTTTCATTGGCTGTATCCCGGTTCGTGCTTTCTATCCTATAGTATAAGCAACTTATTTTAATACATATTTTGTTTTCACAGTTTATGTGGTCTCTAGGAAGTTAAGACAGGAATTCTTTGGAGAGAGATATTATTAATCATATAGTAGTGTTTTGAACCTTAATTTCTGGTCTGATTTTGCAGAAGCAGGTTCTACATCTTTCCTATGTAATATGGTCTGAACTGAGATAATCCTGTGTAGGTGGGGGTTTTTCTATTTCGATTTTATTGTGGAATAAGTCCAAGTTTTCAAGACTGTTGGAACAGCCATAAAAACTTGACAGAAAGTGCAGATTCAGGAAATTAGGCCCATGCTGTTCCATTTGTCTCAAGATTGTGCAGATAATAGTCTCCTGCACGGAGCCATCCCTGACCCTGTTGAGCTGTAACACAAACTGCCACTTTCAATACTGCAGATAATTTAGAATAGAGTTAATGTATCTTGCACTTCTAAAGCGTAAGCAGGACTGGTCCTTTCTGCTCTGACAGGCTGCCCTATAACAAAGTACATGGCCACTGTGGCACAGAGCACATGGAGCTCTGGCTAGTGAGATTCTGATGACAAAGAATGTTTCAGACAATTTTAATACCAGTACAGAAAATGCTGCTCATCTCAAAAAGGAAAATCAGTCGTATCCTACAGAGCAGATAGCCCATTATAAACAGTGCTTCTGATTATCTACATAAGGCAAAGCCAACAAGCTTGTGGGGCAGCATTTTGGGACTACAGAGAGATAACAAAGACTGCAAGATGAATACATTTCCTGGTCACTGTTTCAGCCATACCTGCAGTTCATTTGAATTCTGCTGAAAAGCCATTTAGTAGAAGTGTGAAATATACAGTCTGGTTTTATTTAAGAAAAAAAGTAAAAGACAAAATGTTGTGTTTGATTTGCAGTTTCTTAAACAGCTCCTTTTTATGTGAAAAAACAAAGTTAATTTGTCTGACCTGGCAGTCCCTTCATATTTTGAATTACTTTGCTTGCTTAAGCTTATTTTACATATGTCCCTCCTAATCTCAGAGTGGAAAAAATCCCCAAAAGTGTCTTGATGAAGTGTGTCCAGACTGTGCCATGACAAAGGCACTGTTCATAGCCAGAGCATCCTCATGTGGTTATCTCTCTGATGTAGGCTCTCTTCTACCTCTGTGCTTCACATGGCTGCTCTGAGCAGAAGTGGCAGGTGGGAAAACGAACACATACTATGTCAAAGAGCATCTGGTCTGGGAGCAAGTAGACCATGCTCTTTTTACCACCAGCAAGAAATGATTATTCACAGCATGACTCTTCTGAGGTTAATAAGGATGGCAGTAGAAAGCCAGACTCTAATTTGAGTTTTTTTGATTGATTCTTAATGATATCTCACACACTGGTCAGTGGCATCCAATAAATGGCAGGCACTTCTGACCTTCCTTCCCTTTCTTGTTAAGTAATTTCAGCCATATAACAGCAATAGGAGCAGACAGGCAGTGAATTTCCTGGGTGGTAATTGCATTTCTTTGGTGGCTCAGATCCTCACCCTGCAGCATCCAGACTGACAGCACACCAGCCACGTAGCTGACTCCACTCTGCAGTCTTTTGGCACCTGGCCGTTGCACTTTCAGAGTAGGAAGGGCAAAATATTATGCTGGTTTAATGACTCTGGGTTTAAGCACAGAAGTGAGAAGTAGATAAGTCTGATTTGATGTATTGGCCTGCTGCCAAATTAGCATCGTGCATTTTTGCTTTAATGTGCTTTACAGAAAACTGAAATACCAGAGTGTCATTCTTTATTATGTAGGCCTGAAGCATATGTTAGCAAATTTGCTGCCATTTCCCTCATGGTTTCTTTTTTTCCTCTCATATTTTTGGATACGGGTTGCATGGCTGGATTTTTTTCAGTAATGTTTATTTACAAAAACTAATTAGACTTGTTGCTATCAATAGCCTCTAACAGAGCTCTTAAGAACAAACTGCACGACAAAATTGACATCGTGTCCTTGTTAAATCAACTCCTGCTGAGTGGGCACGATTTGCATATTGATTACTTCACTTCCTTGATTGCCCTTTTCGCAGTGACATAGTGGGTGGGGAGTGCTGAGGAGCAGAAGTGTGGGAGAAGGGCATGTTGTGCTCTGTTTTACCACCATTGGCAGGATTTGCCCTTGAGCAGTGTGTCCCAGACCCAGAGAGCAGAGTGGTGGGGAGCAGAAGTGTGTGAGAAGGGAATGTTGTGCTCTAGTTTTTACCAACATTGGCAAGATTTGCCCTTGAGCAGCATGCCCCAGAACCAATGTGCAGCTAGGACCAAGGGCTCCTCAGCAGCTCAGAACTCTCCTTTCTCCCCAGCTCGTCCGCTACAGCTCGGAAGGTGTCCTGCAGCTGGGGCCCCTGGGCTCCACCGCCTTCCTGCCCGACTCCAAATGCCTGGTGGACGATGGCAAGGGCAGGACACCCACCCTCAAGAAGTGTGAAGATGTCCTGAGGCCAGCACAGAGGTTCTGGGATTTCACACAGGTGAGGAAGAGCTGAGGAAGCCTTGAAGAGATGAATTAAAGAGTGATGATGACAAGGAGGTCTTTGGAGGGCTGTACCAGGAATTCCCCCCAGTACTTTTTAGAAATAGTCAGATATGTTTTCCATAGATCATGTGCTACCCAGGAATATTCTTCCATTATTAATAGAAATTTTGGGGTATGATTTCTAGGAATTTTTGCTTATCCTGTTGTGGAGTATTCTCAATTTCTGTCCCGATTGTCAAGAATGTGCTTCTAATTGTTTTTTGCATTCAGAACTTTTCTAAAATTTTTCTAGCACCTCTATAGGCATTTTTTTAAGATCTAGAATCTTCATTTTTAAGATTTTCAAAAGCATTATTACAGTCTCTGGGATTTCCTGTTTCTTGGGCTCTGTAGGGATTCACTAGTGCTTTTTAGAGATTTTCTAGTGATTTGGGGGGATTTTTCCAGCAATTCCTAAATGTACAATTATAAAGGAATTATTGTGGTACTTTTTATGCATTAGCTAGCTTTTCCTAGGAATTTCTAGCACTTTCTGGAGCATTTATCACTTGATATATACAGAAATGCATTTTATAATGTTTTTTAAGGATTTACAGATCTAGCGCTGTTTTTTCTAGTCCGTTCACCTTGTGGTTCTTTCCTCTTATTTTTCCCCATCTTTTTTTTTTTTTCCTAGAATGGTCCAATCATCAGCAGAGACACAGGCCGTTGTCTAGAAGTGGAAATGTCAAAGGATGCAAATTTTGGGCTCAGATTGGTCGTACAAAGGTGCTCGGGGCAGAAATGGATGATTAGAAACTGGATCAAGCATGGGAGGCACTGACTGTGGGGCTGAGCTGCCTCTCCTGCTGCTGTCCATTGCTCAGTGTGCCATATCTCCTGAGGCATTTGTCTTAAAGCAAATTAGTTTGAACAGGTCTTGGCCCTCAAGAGTCCTCCATCGTTGGGCATTCCAAGGAAAGAAAGAAGAAAAAGGAAAGCAGACACACACATGCCCTGTTTGACTTTTCCTTGCTCCAGCAGATGATGTGGGAAGCTCAACGAGAGTTTTCTGTTGATTTGGAAATCTTGTGAAGACCAGAACACAACAGGAAAGTGGATTCCTTCAGCTCTCCTAGAGGAATTGACAGATCTTTCTATGCTGAGTTCAAAGGAGACATCCCAATACTGCCTCATAAAGAGAGTTCTCTGATGGGTAGCTTTTTAGCTTTAAGTTTTGGACTGGTGCACAACTCCTACAGTGAATAATTATGTGCCTTTTTTATTGTACTTCGTATAAAAGAGGACTGGAAAAATCCTACCTTTTCAGCATGTCTGGTTCGTTGTACTAAACAAGAAGATCTGTAAATAACATTGGAAATATACTATAATATATGATGCATTTCAAGGTTGATTGTTTAGGAGTCTCTGTTTCTAGAAAGAGACTGTTCTGCAAATGTTTACAGGTGGTTCTCAACCTTTGAGCTGCTGGAGAGCAGCATTTTAGAGACCTCTTCTAGTTAGACACAGATAAATGTTGAATAGGTAAAATAGCCACATGCTCCGTTATATTGCCACATTTTACATTTGTTGGCTGTAGAGACATCACAGTTTAGCACTTGGATATTTGGCTCTTCTGAGGCAGTAAATGTCCTGGTGGATGGATGGATTTCAGGAGGCCTCAGCTGGCCCCAAAGCCCTGAGTGTGTGTCCTGTCCTGCAGGTCACTGTTGTGTTGTTCCAGAGACTGCCTGGAACAAGAATACTCCAAATCCTCCTTATTCTGGAAATAAGTTGACTGGCTTAGTTGCCATCTGTGGAGCTTAAAAACTTGGATCTTCCATTTTGTTTCCCATCCTGTGAAAATGTCAAATGTGAGCAAATATGCTGTGTGAGCACTGTCTAGACAAATTTCCTGAATAAACCAACAAAGTTTTTTCAGCATTTGAAAAACAAACACAAGCCTGGTGATAACGCAAATTAGAGCTAGAGGTAGGGAGCATATATAAATACTGTTACTCTGAAATATAAATATTTTACTCTAGCTGACCCATTGGCAGCATCTTTGTAAACCTGAATTTAATAATGCATCCAGTGGTTCATGCAGGGTCAGTGCATATGGACAGAACAGTGACAAAGTTTTTTCCAAAAAGCTGTCAATATTAATGAGCACTGTCATCAGCAGGTTTTGGATGTGGGTCCATGGCACACAGCTTTTCTGTACAGATGATTTCAGTCATACTGAAGGAGAGACAGAGATGGTATCTGTTAATTTCACAGTTTAATATTTTATAGTTTAAAAAAAAATTGTTTTGTTTTACTGAGCCAGAGAAATAGATAATTGCAGTCACTGTGGTACTGTGAATCTTGGTGATCTGTTCCTTGAATAACTTTTGCCATTCCTATTTCAAGGCATGCTGAACAAAATTTAATGGAAACAAAGTTAATTTTTCAAGGGCATGATATGTAATAAAATTTTTACTTTTAACATGCAAAATCCATCAGGTCTTGTCAAGTCTTGGTTAGTATCTAGAAAGCATATCACTATGTCTTGCCCCAGTTTTATTCTTGAAATAGAGTGTGCAAGATGCAATACCAAGCCAATTCTCCTGGAGTTTACTTGTGGCTAATTGCTGATCTTTATTCATGTCTCATGGACCAGGTTACACGTGAGCATATACAAAAGAGTAATTCTGGGTGAGATTCTAGGTACAAAAATACTTAAAATTCTGTGTTTGTGGTAAGTTGAACACAACCTTTTGAAAAGTGTAATAATACCTGCAGGGAGAGTAGCATCTTTAATAAATCAAGCAATACTGTATAAAATCACGGACAATCTCAGTATTCAAGCCTTCCTGCAGGTCCGAAACAGGTAGGAAACTTCAGGCTAAATAGAGATTGGGAAAAGCTGCCCTGCATTTAACCTCCTTATGTTAAGCTATCAGACAATTTAAAGTTATATTTAGCATCTATGCAGCAGATGTTGAAGGCTTTGTACAGAAGTGAGTTTGTAAGTGAGTTTTCATCTTCTCTCCAAACACAATTTCCACCTTTTAAACTGTATGAAAGCTTTATTCTCCTTTTGTTTGCTCTGATGGAGTTTTACTCCTTGAGGGAGGTGAGAAAGCAGAGGAAGGAAAAGATGGTTTCACCAGGTGAGATTTTGGGGGAGTAACAGGGCATTCACACCCATTTTTAGTCTTTCCAGTGAGTAAGTGCTAACTATTTTATATGAACATGGCAGGAAGTGGAAATTAATTATATATCAGTGTGACCTATTAGAGTATGAAGTGACAGTACTGAACAGAAGCAAATATGTCACGTGCTTTCTTTTTCCCTTTTATTTTTCCTTGTTTTGAATTAGCAATCTTCACTTGATCCTTGGTTAGCCCCTTAGTGGGGCAGCAAGCTTTTCAAACCCTGGGTAAATGAAAAAGGAAAATTGAATATTTAGAGGAATTTAAAGTTTAAATCTACGCTCATGAAACAAATCTGGCATAGGCAGTTTAGGAGCTTTGAAGTTGAGAGGACCAGATAGATCTGTGTTTACTGGCAGAGATTTCAAACCTTCATCTGACACCACCATGATCAAAGAGAATTGGGTTTCTTGGAATTTTGCCCTCAGGGCATTTGACTGTGGCCACACTGTCTGAGAGTGGTCAGTCCTGGCAGGTTTGAGTGCCAAGGCCACCAGCTGCAGGAGGCTTGCAAGAACCAGACTTAGGGTACAAGAAGGAAAACAGGTTTTTGTGGTAGATAAATGGCTTTGAGATTTACATAGTAACATAAAAGAAATCAAATAACTCTTAAAAGGTGGAGTTGGTATTTTATGTGATTGTCATTTTTTTAAGACTTGCTGGAACAATTTCTTATATTTGCAAAACACATCTGTTGGATTAATTTTCCTTTATTCTTTATCTGTATGAACCACTGCTTTGGCTGTGGTACTAACATGGTGACTCTGCATGTGAGAGAGTCTTAAATATTCTCTCGTCAAAGGAATAATAATAAAAAAAGCCTTGAGTATTATCTGTTTTAACCAAAGTCTATGGTTCTTTTGTCAGTATTTCACCCTTTAGTATAATCTGAAATCCTGCTTAATGGTGTTCAAATTTTCAGTCTTGTTTCCCACAGTGCAGCATTCTAGATCTCATGAAAACTATTCAATGTAGTGTAATATGCCTTGTGGAGAAAATTCAGATCAAAGGCTTTCTATGCTATTTTGTTTGATTTAGAGGATTATGGAGCTAAATACTAGGTCATAGGACAAAAGAATAGAAGGTAAGAAAGACCAGCACACCAGTACGAAAGTCTAGCACACTGTTGTGAAAGCCAAACCAGGAAAAATATTATTTTCTAAGCATATTAGAGTCCCTAAAAGTGGGTTTGGGTCCTAAGGTAATAAAAGCCTTTTCTTTTTTGAGAGCTATAGACTATTTTCCAAGCTGAATTTAATTTTGGTTTGGTTGAATCTATTTGTTCCTCAGCCAGAGCTGTCCTCTAGCCTTACTGGCTTGCTGGTTCCTGAGGCATGCTAAGCCCCAGTGGGAAGGAAACAAGAGAAATTTGATGCTTTGGAAGGACCCACTGGATTCCCTTGCAATCATGTAAGTTCTCTATTGTGCTCACCCATCAGAACTCTTCAGGCCTGTGCCACATGCAAAAAACTCAGGTTGCACAGAAGTGTTTTGAGACGAAAATATGGAAACAAACAACAGCTCTTCATACGTATTTTCAAAGTGTTGAAATGTTTTTCTCAGTTGAATTAATAATTTGGGGCTTGATGTGTCTGAAGATGAAGCCTTCATGGTCCTTCATTTACAGTCCTTTTCATTGACCTGTCCCTTTTAAAAAACTGATCTAGTAGATGAAAATCTCACTTGCCATGTGACAAGGGGTGTAATCTATCTGACACAGGATAGCTGCAGTTTTAAGTACTTAAGTCATAGCTAGTCAGATTTAATGAAATAGCACCAGTCCTAATCTGTTCTTTAGATCAATTACACAGTGTGTAATTCCTTCAGTACCCAGTATTCATTTGAAATGGTTCATTACCAGCCACACAAAAGTGCATTATGGCCAGTTTCAGGATCCAGGGAGTTGGGCTGTAAGAAATACAACAGAAGTTGTAGTTCAGAGGGAGATTAGCATATTATTATTCAGATAGGGCACAAATACCTTTGTTTTTCATGAGAGGCTTTGGCAGGAAGAACAACTACCAGAATTCACTGGATTGAAGGTGTTCCTAACAATGATGTTCTATTTTTTTCCTGCTGCTATTTTGACTGCCTGCTTCTTAGTGCTGATCAAAGTCAATGGTAGAGGTCATAGCACAGATAAAAGATGGTGTTGCAAATTAGAATACCTAGCTAACAGGCTGGATAGAAACCAAGGAATGATCAGATCTCTAAATCTAGATGCCACCACAGGAAACTTAATACCCAAAAATTCTCTTTGGAAAGAATCCCAAACTACAGTGACCTCTTTAGTGCATTATAATGGATTTCAGAATGGCTCCATAAAATTCAGTGACTTACTTTACAAAAGCATTAATGACATGTAACTAAAAGGTATTGAGTTCAGGGGTTGTCCTAAATAAAAACAATGGGGTTTGGCCAGGAATGCTTACAAATACCCAGGGAAACAATATATGGCAACCTGCTTTTGAAAAACAATTTCTGAATCAAGAGTGTCTTCAAAGACCTGTCAAAGCATTGATTACTTTTCATAGTATTAGTGTTTCCTACTGGCCATCAACAAGTGTTGTGCAGCTTTCAAACTCTTTGTAATGTTTAATTTTAAAAAATTGCAGCAACTAGAATGCAAGTTGTGACTGCAAATATTTTTTCATTATGTGGCACATCATCAAACCAATTTGTATTCACACTGGAAAAGTTAATAAATTACTATGCATTTTACTGCTGACATGAGCTGCATGTTTTATCATTGTACATTTGGACACACATATTAAAATTCCAAGATTCACACAAAGGAAAACTAGAGTAGCAAAGCATATGGGCATTTTAAAATTTAAATTGCACATATTGTGTTCTGAAAGGCAGTCACCACACACTCATAAGAGACTTGGCCCTGGGGTGCACAACCAAAACTGGATTGATAACAGTGCAGACTAATGTCATCTACATATCCAGCATCTCATTACTGCAAACAGTCAATAATTGTTGTTTAGAAATATGAAATAGGATGTAGGGAAAATGTAGAATGATCCTTTCACCATGTATGTCCCCCTAATTTCTCAGGGTAAGGCCTTCCCAAGCTATAGGCTCTACACACCATCCCAACCATTAGATTTAATGACACTGGGGCTGTATGTATCCAATCCACTCAGAGCTCTGGGTATCACAACATCCTGTAATACATCCTGTGCTGTAATAAATAGCACTGTTGCTGTGAGTCAGTACCACAGACTCTCATTCCATAGGATGCCCTGTAGTTCTCTTATGGTGAAAAGCTGTGAATAACTGCTGCCAACTCTTTTTTAACACCCTTTTTCGTTTGACCTCTGTCATCCTGTTTTAAAATATATTTCTGAACTGACTGTCATGCTTTTTTTTTTTTTTTGTGTCACCAGCAAACAACTTTGTAACTGCGCAAGCAGATGGTCTGTGTCATCTCTTGTGCTGGGTGATAGCAGGGTGAGAACCCATTGGGTTCCTGAGCTGTTCAGTGGGATAAAACATACATTGCTGGCTTTAACATTGATTTTGGATCTCAGCCAGGCTGTTTCTCCAGTGTGTATGACAAAGTTTGCAATTTGTTATCAAGGAGAACAGAGCATCTGAGAAAGGATCCAAGCCCTTGTTTCATTCTTCAGTGCCCTTGCTGCTCCTGCTGTCAGGAGGCCGTGGAGCACCCAGGATTACAGCTGAGTGACCAGAATGGGACATGGGCCCATGTTCTCTTACACCCCTCTGTTCAGCTGAATCATCTGGGTGACACCTGAATGCCCAAGCTTTTTCCTTCCCAATTTCTGCAAGGACAGTGACTGCCTTAGTGGAGGAGCAGCTGTTGATTCCTTGGTTTTCCCAGAGAAGGTGGGGTTGGCTGTGGTCTTCAGGTGGGTGACAATACCACCAACCTCAGAAGGAATGGCCTGATACAGCCTTGGCAAATTTAGCTCCATCCCCTGGATCAGTCTTTGTGTTCTTTCCCATTTCTTTGTAACTCCATGCTGAGGACTCTGTGTAGAAGCACTGCTCTGTTTTGAGCCAAGGTATTCTGTAGACCCAACTTCCTATTGTAATCAAGCCAGCATCTCTTGGAAGGAGAAACATCACCTTTGAAGGTACCATATGCTTGCTAGAATGAATGTTTCATGAATAATACCCAGCAAAATTAGGTTTGTATAAATATTTTGTCAGCAGTTCTGCATCTGACAACCTTTTTTCTGCAAAAGTTATCCTTAGCATGAGTTTTTTCACTGTGAAGAATGTATTCCGTGGATGTAGCCACCCTTTTGTTTAATAAATCCTCATGAATTGACTGTGAATCATTAATGTGTGCCTGTAACTGAGCACTGACTGGCAGTGATAATGATTTTTCAGCTTATAATGGCTTGGTCATGTTTTTGTTTTGTTTTTCCTGTCTATTGTCGCTGTAACATAGTTGAACACCTTTATTAGTTAGCCTTGCCTTTGCATCCTGACTCATTATCTGGAATTTAAAGGAAATAAGGACTGGGGTATTTTCCTATCTGTAATGTTGAGGTAAAAGCAAGCAAACAAACAAAGCCCCCTTGCTTTGTTCTGGAATTTACTAAACATTCCTAACTTGTGAATTAATCCAAGAGTTTATTTCAGTGTTTAAAACTAACTGTAATCCTAAAAACCAGCAAACAAAACCCATGCAAATTTAGTGCAAGGTTTTCCTGGACTTTGTTCTTCTTACCATTAGCCCACTTTTACTGCTTAACCAAATCCTACCATTTTCCTTTTAGGATTCATCTTTTTATACCATTCCTTCAGGTGTGTTACTGATGTAGAGGAGATGTACTGGGGAAAAAAAAAAGAGCATTCTAACTAACAAAATTCTGTCATTTACAGAACTTAGGGGTAAAGCTGTGATCAACAAAGTGATGTGACATTCATTGGACCATGTGTGCAACATTATTTATTTTTAAAAAGCCAAGCAGGACTTCCTAACGGCCTCTGTCTTGCTGTTGACAGTGGGGGCTGTAAGATGACTCTTTGTGTGGGCCCAGCTGGCAGAAAAAATTCTTGAGGAACTCAGAGTTCCAGTAATGGGATGGGAAGGGAAGGACAAGGCACATCAGGATTTCCTTGAACTGCAAAAGTGAGGGTTAAAGAAAGACTGAGCTGCACTGTCCAACCTGGAAAGCAGGAACTGACATACAGTAATTCACCTGGTGATAAGGCCCTGGCATCTTTACATGAATAACAGAGCTTTAATACAGGGATTTTAATCAGAATTCAGGAAAGATTTTTCTGCTTTTGGAGTTTATTACAGAGAAATTTGCCTAATCTGTTGACAGAGCTCCAAAACACACAGGTCAGTGCTGTGGTGTGTTAGCAGTGAAACATTTGCCAAAACCTATTGAAATTCTCTGTGTACTTCAAGCATTGGCATTCTGAGGAGAAGATGGTGCCACCTATCATCAAAAAGGAGGAAATTAAACACCAAAGTGATGTGTTTAAACTGGAGAAACTGCTATTTTCATTGCAAAGCTGATTGTTTTATATTAAATAGGCAATTAGCAAGATGTTGGGGCTACTCAGGATGATTCTGGGTGAGGTGCTGACCTGGCCACTCTCACCCTGCAGAGGAGATCAAGGATAAGCAGATCCTGGATGCTCTGGTCTTGCTGACCAAAGGGAAAGTTATAAGATTACAATTTGCTTTAAGGGTGCAAATTCAAGTCCAGCAGATCAGTTGACGTCCAACTCACCCCAATTAAGTAGTTAAATATTTTTGTGAATCTGAACCTAAATAACTTTTGCTCCACTTTTTCTCTTTTTAGAGGGTACAAGTCATTTTGAGTCATTCTTGATAGCAGAGTGTGGGTTTATTAAAGTGGCTCAGGTATTTTGAAAATGTTTTTCCTTTTTCTTTGGAAAGGTACATTTGGAATGATAACCCTGTTGGAGTTTTTGTTTAAAATACTCAGAATACATCCTAGCATGTCCAAGCCATGTTTTTTCCTCACAGTCTCAGGCTATCATAATACTGAGGCCCAGGATACTGCATTGTGCCTTCTTTTGCTGAAAAGAAAGGAATTTCAAAGCTTCAGTGGGCTCCTGAGGAGCAGTGAGGGATTTGTGTTGTGTTCAGCTTCATTGGAAAAAAAGTCATGACACTTTTCATCTCTTAGGGGTCTGCTTCATGTTTTGATCCTGGAGCCAAATCATCTTTCTTAAGTCTGAATCAGAGACCCTTTATGCCAGCCACCAGGCCAGGGTGACACAAGGCTTTTCTCCCTCCTTATAACTCTATGTAACTATTAAACCTATTCAAGACCTTACAATTCTAGTGGTTTTTGAAGCACATTTTTAAGTTCTTTGCCTGAGCACAAGTCAAAGTAGACCTTTAGGTTGTCTTTCTTTCTTTTCCTTTGAAATGCACTGATAAATGCATGGGTGATAAATTTAGTCTGAGGCAAATGCACACAGCATCATGTCTCACAGAACTGTTCTTTGATACATCCTCTGAAGATTGAGATTAAGTAGAAAAATGCTGGCTGCTTAGAAAAATAAGGCTCCTAATCAGTTAATTTGTGCCAGGCCTGAGGACTTCATAAAAACCTGTGGGTTTAATGTGCCATATATACATATCATCTATATATTAATACTCTATAAACACTCTAAAATAAATAACACTCTAAAAACTACTTCTCCTCCTCTTGTTAATGTGCTGATAGATTCTGATTCAAGATAAGGTTCTGACTTGGTGTGTAAATATCAGTGTGACATATATCACAGAGCTCTTATGGCACACAGAGGCCAAACAGTAGAAGAGCATCAACAGCATCACAATAGTGGAAAAAGAAATGACAGGTAAAAGCTATTTAAAATGTGTTTTTACAGTCTACACCTCCACCATCCCTCCCTCCCTCCATTCCCCAAGGTGAATCTCTTGCTGCCAGAACTAAGTTTTGTTCTAGTGATGTTTTGTTGTACCTTATCACATAAAACAAATGTTTTTCCAAAAGCTTTCTTGCATGAAGGCAATGAAGTAAATCTAATCTCTGACGTTCAAATCAGGCTTACAGAAGGGCAAAGAGGCCTCGCTTTGGCTTGGATGACATTTATGGCCAGCAAGCAGCTCATGGACAGGAAAGGCAGCATGCTGTTCTCTGTAGGGTGTACAATGTGAAACAATTTTATCAGAAATGCTAGATAAAAATCTTAATAAGCTGGAGTTAAACAACTGGGCTTAACAACTGGGTAGTTTTATCTTGGAGGCAAAAAAAACCCCAAAAAACAAACCCCACTACATTTAAAATTTGCCATATGCACAGTAACTTGCAGTTAGTAATTAAATTCTCACAACATCCTTCCACAGTGCCAGGCAGAGCATATTGGCTTAGGTTGGCCTGGTTGTCGAGCGTGAACTGAAATGATTTCTAACAGCAATCAAATACATTTTGAAATATGCTCATAAAAATGCTAGCTCAGAGGCTCAAAGCAATAATGATTCATGTATTAGCAAATGAACCTGTCCTCTGCAAGCTAGCCCCTGAAATGTAATAAGGGGTCAGTCCAAGGAAAAGGAAAAAAGTGTGTTTATGAAGATGTTGAGAGGTAATATTTTGGAATGGGAGTTTGGGGTGACATCTCTTCAACATCTATTGATTGAGGTATTGGACTGGCCTCCAGAAGCCAGTCTTTGTCAAGGATGCCTTTATCGAATCTATATCCACAGAGAGATTTAGGCAATGTGCTTGCCAGAATCCCTCTGTCCCTTGGGAAGATCTTTGCTTCCCATATGAGCAAGACTGGGACTCAGAGAAGGTGAGAACAGCTGTCCTGCATCTCCTGTGCTGTGAAGATGCTCAGGAAAGGCCTATGTGTGAAACCTGGGAGATCTCAGATAAATAACAACTACCTTCCACTACCTCTTCTGGGCGTGTCCAAATACACTCTGAAGGGATTGTGAATTTGAAAAAAAATTAGTAATAATCTCCCCTGGAGCCTAATGGCATGACCAGTAGCTGCATCCTGCCTAATCTTCCTTGTTTTGAGCATGAAACAGGGGTCAGAGTCGCTCTCCCTTTGAATGTTCATCACCTGGCACTCAGAAGGGCTCACAGGGCTGGAATTCTGACTTGGTGAGCCACAGAAAATTGGGAGCCCAGGCAGCCCCTGGGCTGGGCTCTGCCATCATTTTATTCCTGCACTCTCAGGCACAGCATCATCAGTAAGAAAATGGGAACAGGAGAGGAGCTGCAGCATGGAGAAATAATCAGTAAGGACTCAGGTATTTTATGAGAGCAGAACAGCCTTAAATAAATATCTGCACAGAACCCCACTCATGTACCTGAGATTCTGGTTTGTTTTATCCCACTGGTTTTAATTTGTTGCCTGAGGCCACTCAGCTAAGTGGCATTTAGTGGCTCAGGGATGGAGGGGACAGCAGAGCAGCCTGTGACTCCAGAGAGCCATGACCTTTCCCAGCGCCACGGAGAAAAGCTCCGATCTCACGAGGAGTGAACAAACCCAGGTGCCGTGGGCAGAAACCGGCACTGCCACTGTCTGTAAAAATGTCACCTCATTAACCCCAGGCACAGCTGCCATCCCTCTGCCCCGGGGTGGGGGCACAGGTGGGCACACAGAGCTCTAGCCCAAAGTTTGGGAGCATGGCTGGAATCCCACAGCACAGACCCTCAGGGACCAGGCCTCAAGCAAATGGCTGCCGAGGCCTTCTCCGCGTATGGAGGGGCTGTGTCGTGCCTTAGCTGGGACACAACCACTGTCCCTTTGTCCCTGTGTGTGTCCCTGTGAGGGGGAGCTCGGTGTGGTGCAGCTGTCCTCCCTGACAGCTGCTGCCTGTGGACATGGAGGCCTGGAACAGATCCCATGGGGACACTTTTGGAGGAGAGCCAGGAGAGCAGGAGCTCCCAGCCACCTCAGAGAGATGGGATAAATATCTTTTCCTGAGGGACTGAAGGAGCAATCCCACATACACCCCCAAAAGGGTCAGCATTAATGAGTGTCAGCTATGGCAAACACCCTGTGGTGTCCATGAGGAGGCTCAGGAATGCTCTGAGCTGCTTGCTGGAAAAACTGGAGGATCCTTGTTATAACAGCAGGTCCCTGGCTGGGTAATAACTAGCATTGACTCCATGATTTATGGAAGGCTGATCAATCTCTTTATTATTCTTCTATTCTTATTAAGAAACCCATTGCTTTTATAGACAGTTATGATACACCTGGACCTAATTGGTCCTCCAATCCAAACACCATCACCACTGGCTAATTAAGAAACCACCCTTTGGTAAACAAGTCTCCATAACACGTTCCACATGTTCACAACAGCAGGTGCAGCAAGTGAAGATAAGAATTGTTTCTCATTCTTTTCTCTGATCTTCTCACAGCTTTCCCCAGGACAATGCCTGGGAAAGTTGTGTGCTGCTCTCTGTAGCCAGAAATCTGCTGCCACAGATCCTGCCCATCCTGTCCTTTCCTGGAGGGAGAGCTGGCAGCACAGAGCCTGACAATGGCCTCTGCTCAGTCCAGGACACTTGGCAAGCTTGGCGTTGCAGTGCAGGAGGCACAAAATGTGGACACAGACTGGGTTCACTGTAACAGCTCCTGTGTATTCTGTGTGGGCTGTGGGCTAGAGCAGTCCAAATACACTACATGCACTAAATATATTTTTCTAGAACTCAGATAAATGTCTTTCCTTTCTGAAGCCTGTGCATGTCTCTGTTGCCAAAGCTATTTTAAGGACTCAGATGTAATATCCCTTTGGCTCCCCAGCAGTCAGATCTGTGTTCTTACAGGTTCTTTGGATGCCATGCAATCTTTAGACACAGAAATCTTTATAAAATAAAATAAAATAAAATTGCTCCTAAAATTCTTCCCTCTCCCCATGAGGCAAGAATTCTTCCCCATTCTTCTCTCCCTGAACGTTCATGATGGTTTCAAACTTTGAGACAGCAACCTGATACTGACAGAGCCGGGAATTTTCTCATATGAGGTGCTGCTGGGAGATCCGAGCCAGAGATTTAATCAGGACTAGGGGCAGCTATCAGAGCAGGCTGTCATGCCTAGGAAACCTCAAATTATGTGCTAATTATCCACCTACACTGCCAGGGAATAAATAAATAATGACTTCAGTTTACTGAGCTAAAGATAATTCCAGTTGTAGCAAGATTGCAGGCTGAGTTTTTCCATTACGTGTTGGAGGTGCAGTAAGGAACAAAAAGGTTTGCTCAGGAGTGCCTGGGTGGGTTTTGAGTCCCGTGGGCTCCAGAGCAGCAGAATCAAAGCTCAGGGTGGTCACTTTGGAGGGGTGACTGCTGGTCATTGCCTGCCTCCTGAAAGGGCTGTGTAATGATGTGTGCATGGGTATCTGCTCTTTTCCACTCCACTTTCTTGCTCTGTAGCGTTGCTTTTAATCACAGGAAAGGATTTTAATCAGAGAAACAGGCTTTGTCCTCACCTTGACCTTGCAAACAAAAGAAAATGCTGAAAAGAGGATCCTTTTTGAGTCAAGGTATAAGATGTGTTGTTCAAACCTGAAAATTTCTAAAGCTGTGATCAAACTAGATTAAGTTCACGCATGTGAGTGAAAAATAATGCCAGTCTTTCTTTTAAGCATTGGAAATGAACGTTTGCTTGCTTTATTACTTAAAAACTAGAAAAAATAACAGTGTTTCCATTCTAGGAGTTCAGTGTTTGCTCAAGTACAAAGGCTGCTGGCGATATGGGAAGGTATGAGAAGAACTGTAAAATTAATTAAATTGATACTTAAAGAAAATACCTTGTTGCAATCCTCAAAACAGCAGTATAAAGCAAACATGACATTTTGCCAAATGTTATTTTTCATGAGTTAAGAAAAGCTGGAGATTTTGCTAAACTCTGAACCCTGGGGGTCTGGTTTGATACACATTCTGAGGGTGAGAGCAACTGTTTGTTGAACTGCAGGCAGGCTGGATTTATCTCTCCTTTCCTGTAGCTGTCAAATAATAACCTGCTCCTGGATGGCATTTTTCTTAATGATTTATCATTAAGACTTAAGTTGAAATTATGTGATAACTTCTTTGTTTGATTTTTTTAAAGTACAGTGCATGCTATGAAACCCATACAAATCAATTTGTGTTCTTTAAGGCTCCCAGTTGTTAAATAAATATGAAGGATAATTATTTCTTATTGTTCCTGTTTAGGTTTTCCTCTCCTTTCCTAGATCTTCCTTCCCCCTGTTTTATATTTGGAATAATTAGCTGAAGCTGGTGAATTTTGTTAGCATCAGGAATAACTCCACCTGGATTTGAGGATGAAGGGAAGCAGGGAAAGCATGAGAAATATGAGGTAAGGAGAACAATGTAGGTAAGAAAGACTGACTATTCCCAGTTTGCAAGATAAGCTTTAGGTATGTTTTTTGTTGTTTGTTCAGGTTTGGTTTTCTGTTTTTTAACCCAAGCCATTGAGCACTGGTATCTTTTTCTACATAAGCCTTTTTACTGGTGGAATTCAGAAGCCTGTGCATGGCTCTGCTTCAGGGTAATTGATATCTGCTGGGCAAAACAGAAACCAGTGCAAGAGTTCAGACTGCAAATCAGGGCAGGAGGAACAGATGAGTCTTAACAATGGCCTTGACTGCAGGGGTGAGTTTTTTCCGTGCTTCACATATTTGGAGACCTGGATTTGTTCTATAAAGTGATGAGAAAAATGGCCCACATGGGAAACCATTATTGATTGCTTCCTCTGCCCTTCAGTGATAAATATTGCATGACTATCTGCTCATCCTTTGCATTAAAGGAACAATCCAATATCCATTTGTGTTTTCCACACTGTGCTAGTATGACAAGATCTTTCCTACTCTTCATATAAAGCAAAACCCAAAGAGGTTTCTTCTGAATGCTGGATGACAAATACAAGAGTAATGCCTTCCACAGGAAATCTCATGTTGCTGTTATATACACTGCTGAGACTTTTTTTTTTCCGAAATTGATAGTGGAGAATATTTCAGAGCCATTTGTATGGGGGATAACTTTATACCTTGAATGTGTACTTACCATTAGGATTCCCAGGTCAGCTTTTGAAAGACACTTGAAAATGTTTATTTTGTTTGCTTGTGAAATCCTTACCTGCAGGCAGACTCTCTTAGTGCTTTTCAGAAATATATTGACAGAACAAAAACAAAACTTGTCCTTTCCAAACCCCAGTACTCAGCTGCAAATAGTGGTTTTATTTCCTTTAGAAAAAGATGAAGGATCTTGATGATCTCAATGAGTAAAATCAATACAATAAAATTTAGGAGGTTTTTTCCTTCCAGCTATTCAATCTTAAACCAAATATTGGTTTCTTCTCCTCTGTAATTATACAAATTGTTATGAACAATCCAGATTTTTTTATTTAAACAATATGACATAAAATTTCTCAATTATTTCCACACCTTGAAGCATTAACAGCTGAAAAGAAATAGAGGCCTGACAGGTTTCTGTTGAAATCCCCATCTCACAGTTCCACTGCTTACTTCATTGTGTTTGAACTCTGCTGGTAAATTTTCACTCATGGGCTCCTTTGGGCAAGGGACCTGCTTGACCTCTTGGTGGCCCAGCTCTGATAACCAGCTGTGACCCCTACTTATTTTCCTTTTATTCTTTCCATCTTCTGAGTTGCTCTGCATCTTATTATGCTGTTCTGGATAGGTTCTTAACACCATCCCTATTGATTTCCAGGAGATAAATGTCAGGCATGGTCTGCATGTCACTGTGATCTAGCACTGGTCAGCCCAAGTGAACAGCAGAGGTGAAAAGCAGTGTGACAGCTCCACACCACAGCTGGCACCTGCTCTTTCCCCAGGGCAGACAACAATTATCAAACCCTACATGAATAACTTAAAGAGTGTTTAAATAGGTGTTGGTTGATGGAAAGCTGCTGAGGAGTCATGGGTAGGTGGTACAGTGCTTTGCTGTGGTCTGCTGGCACTGGTCCAGCTGATAAGAGATGATTTATTCCTTGCAAATCAGCCCAAAATGTAGTTACTGCATCAATCTTCCTTTATGCAGCTCATTGTAGCTGAATGTTATCAATAAAGAAATATTGGGAATGTCTTTCCCCGCTGGTGCAAATCGGGTGCTGGGAGGTGCTGATTTGGTGCAGCAGTGACTGCAGCCCCTTCATGGGGAGCAGCAGCTGCTGGAAGCCAAGCATAAACTGCACTGGAATAGCTGCTCTGTGCTGCAGAAACTGCAAGCTGGGTGCTAGAAATTTCCATCCACTCATCACTTTGTTTATGCCATTAGATAGGCTCAAATTACCAGGTTCTGTGGAAAACCACTCCTTAACCTTTTCCTATTACTTTTTCCTGGTGTATGTCAATAGTAAAGTGGGGAAAATGCATATAATTTGTGAATTTCAAGGCTTTGGAATGTAGAAGCTAAAAAAAATCCTCATAAAATGCTGTGTTTTGCACTTTTGGAGGCTGGGGGGAAGCTTGTGCCATATATTCATTATACATATGTTCTTTCATTTGGTCATCATAATACAAATATCCAGGGATAACTGCAAGGGAAAATCTTTCAGCTGTGTTAAATCCCAATGTGTTGCTTGATAAGGGCAAGGCTTCAGCGTTACCAGATGAATTTTTAACAGCAAAATATCATTTTGGGAAATGTTAGTTGAAAGAGAGGATGGTGCTATTAAACTTGAGTTAGTTTTTATCTTTTTATCTTGTCAAGAATAAGGAAGAAAATTCTGCTTCCTTATTATGCCATGTAAAATATACATAATTTAGAAGGTTAAAATTATATTTTATTTCATTTAGCATAAATAGTTCTTTTCTTCTGAAACTGTTTTGCACAATATAGACTTACTGAGAGAACCTTTGTTTTGGTTTTTCTGGTAGTTGTAGCTCAGATCTATTCTTGGTTTTCTTTTGCAATTGTTCTAAGGAAAAGTAGCACAGATTCTGTTAAAAAACTCATTGCTCACCTTGGTTATTATCACCCAGCAAGTTTCCTCAAAATTAAATGTTCTGGAGTAAACAAGGGCTAGGTGGCATGAATTGAGACCAAATTTAAGCCAGCAAAAATATACCAGATGGATACTGGGAGACAGGGAGGGGGGATGAAAAGGAAAGAAGAGTAGAAAAGGGAAAATTAAGAACTAAGTTATGCTTCATGTATTGTTTGTTGAAGTTTGTTGAAGGGCAGAGCTAATATCATGGAAGGAGATCTGTAGGGTTTTTCTACTCTAAAAAATTGTATTAATATTTAAATGATAAAATATTTAAACAAAAAGGAAGTGTTTATGTTCAGACAGTGCATCACTTTGTCAGTGGTTCACAAGGTGATTATTCCAGGATTCATTTTTTAACCTAAGCTTTAATCCTGAGAGAAAATGAGAGAAGAAATGTGAAAGGCCAGAAAAAGAGGAAAACTTGGAGAAGGAAGTGAGGATTCCACATTCATGAGAGCAGAAGATTGGACCTCCCTTCCCCTTTGGCAACAACTTGTGCTCCAGGCTCCCTATTCATTGCTTGGTTTGCTTTACTACTTTCCTCCCTAAAGAACTGGCAGTCCCTGGACAGTTTTAAGCAAGCTTTAAGGAAAGACTAAGACCAGAAAATTCATATTAATATTTTTCTGAGTAATCAAACTTTGTACTATGGCAAGCTGATCCCAATTCTCCAAACCAACCCATCATTTTTGTCATATGCTACACAAACAGAGTTTGTTCTTTCCCAGTGCCTCAGCAGCAGCTCACAAGAACATAAGCACACAAATTTCTGTAGCACTACATGCAAAAGCAATCCCTGGCTGTTGCAATTGTAGTTCTAAACAGGGAGAAAGCATTTACAGTTAATAATCATATTTTATTGTGGGACTAGCAGTTACAAAGACAGGCTGTTTCTTCAGTACTGCTGTTTCTGAGCCACCTAATGAGAATGTGTTGCCATGGCAACCAATGCCATAAGTTTTTTGGGGTTTTTTTTAAACTAATTAAACTTCCTAAGTCAATTTTCCCTTACTTGCCAGGTTAGGAAATGGAATGTTGCTTATTGTTTTCTGCTGGAGCACTGAGGTAACTTGGAGGGGAGGGCCAGCAGAATTGGAGCTACCTGAGGAGATGTCAACTTTGCAAAGCCTTTGTTAGTAAATTATTCTTTTTCTGATATGTGGCAGGTGTGGGAGGGCTCAAAGAAACTTTGTGAATAATTCTATTCCAGCTGGATTGGTGGGGTGTTGCTAAACGGAGATATGAGGTTAAATACTAAGACTTTGCTTTGTGACCAGGTGAATGTACAGGAGACAAGGATGCTCAGATGCCATTGAGACAAATGTGTGTGGGCATATGAAAAACAACATCTTTGCCAGGCTGATAGTAGAATGAGACAGACAACCCTGATTCAAGCTCTGCTTGGTGCTGTCAGATTTATTTACCAGCCCTCATATGCTGTACAACATGGAATTTATTTCCAAGGCACAGAATGCCCTTAGAACATAATGGAGGGAGGGGACCAAGCCTGCTCAATTCCTGCAAAACAGGGATCTGTAAAGTGCCCAGTTCCCTTTGCTGGAGCTTGATGCACAAACATTGCTGCCTGTTCAGGGCATTGTCTGCTCAGAGCCAGCTTTGGGAATACCCAGAACATATGGGCCAGCCACAGAGCAGAATGGAAGAGTGAGGCCCATTTCATGCCTTCTTTGATTCTGCTTGAATTTCCTGCAGTCACTGTATGCCTTTCCAAATGCCTGTCAAACCTCATCTTAAAAACTACAGCTGTCAGCTATAAGATCCTACAAAGTTTATTTTAGCTGCACTCTGCTTGTGCCCATTAGCTCAAAAGAGAATGAGTCTCCAGCAGAAAACAGAGGAAAGAGCCCCTTAAGTGTTTTAATTTTTAACTGTGAAAAGGCTCTGCTTAAGCATCTCAGACAGAAGCAACAACCCAGAAAGCTGCAGACACTTTAAAGCATTTGGTTTTTTATTGATCATACTGTTTGCTGTTCCACTGAAATGATATGAAATAAAGTATAAAGAGATCTTTGTAGAAAGAATATTTGATATCTTGACTTCTGTAGGACAACAGAAGTTCCAAGCAAATAATGGGGTTTTTTATGTTTGGTGGCTTAAACTGGAAAAAATTTTCTTTCAGCATCGCCTGAATGCCACACTTTAGCTTTTTATACCAAACTAAAATTTGACACAAGTAGTCTTGGTTTAGAAGGAATTTTGTTATTGATGTGATTTCTTAACACTGAATTTAGCTATTAAAAATTTTAAAACCTGCTTATTTTCCCTTAAAGTACAATTTCTTCCTGCTACCTAAAGAACATCTCTGACTTGTCCAAATATGTCTGAAGGCATATTTGTATGTCCCCAACCTAAGCCAGTTGTTTCCTGCTCCCCTCTCCAAGTGCACTGATACATGACAGGGCTCTTTGCAGTATTTATTGTCTTTGGACCGGCCTCTGCCCTGAGGGGCTCTCTGGGTGTCTCACTTGAACCCACTACAAATCTGTGACAGCATAATTAGGGCAATCTGCTGGATGCAGGTGCCTTTTTAATTTGCTCTGGTGAATATGGAGCATTTTCACAATGTCATTCCCCCCTAACAAATCAGAGCTCACTGATTGTTTTCCCAGCACAAGTTTGCTGGCTCTCAGAGAAGGTGAGTGATGGAGCAGGAGAGCAGCTTTGACACCATGTTTTATTTTCTTCCTTCCCTCTAAAGCCTGGTTAGCTGATATGAAAGCAAGAAGGCATTTGTCATGTAGGCTTTTGTTTCCCAACGTGCAGAAGCTTACCTCTAAAGCTCAGTCTTTGGGGATGAGGGAAAACATCTGCAACAGGTTACTACTCATGTTTGCACGTGGGAGAAGGAGTCTGGCACCATCAAAACTTCCTGGTATCTCCCTGAGCTTTTAAAATGTGGAAAGAAATAAGAAAAAAGCAATAATGAGAGGAGTCACAAATATGACACAAATAAGAAAGAGTGAAATATAATGTAATTTGACAGCAATGAGGAAAATACTGAGAAATCTATCACATCTGTGCTCCTGGTGTTAAGAAGGCAGTGAGAGCTGTTAGGAAGGCACAGAGCATGAACTCACAGTACTTTTATGCAAAGGCTACAGTAATGAATTCCAATCTTGCCTGGGAGCAATTCTTAAGATAAGTACAAAGGTGAGTCTGGAGTATTGATTTTTTTAAAAAGACGATAAATTGGAGTGAGTTGTAAAAAGTTAGTGCTGCCTGGAACAGTTCACATTAAATCAGTGCACAAGTAAAGAGGTGCAGGCTCAAAGGGGAGTGTATCAGGATTGAATTTTGGATCTTGGAATCATTGCACAGTAGGGTCATTCCTTCTTCCATTCTGTTCTCTTTCCCCTGCCTCCTTTGTTGCAGTAACCCCTGTGGATAGATCTCCAATTAATAAAACTTACCTTTATGTATGCATTATCATAATACAAAGGCTCAAGGGGAGCACAATCCCTTCATGCCTGAGCAAATTTAAAACTCATGATTCTCTTGGGATACTTGCTGGGAAATAGAGAAAGGGAATAAAGGGCATTCTAACATTTCTGCTGAATGATTGCTACTCCTTGCAAAGTGCTATGAAGCTTGTTAGATTCAGAACATTTATGGGAACCTTATTGCTATTAGATCCCTTGAAACTACTGTAATTAAAAAATTCTGGTCTTTTTTACATGGAAGATCTGCACTGTGTGTTAAATCATTTTCTTGGAAGAGCCTGGAAGAAATTAGAAATGTGATTGGTACAATAAGAGAAAATGACCAGAAATATTTAAATTGCCAACATCTTTTAATGGAAAATACTGTGAATGCCTGGTTTGAATGCACACATACATTGGCCCATATTTTATCCTTGGGACACAACTGTATGCTTATAATTACTGTTATTAAAAATTCTAAATTTTTTATTTTTTGGTCTGTTGTGTGACTAGAGGAGTCAGGCCCATCATAGCTTGTGCTATACAGAGCATTTATGGAAAGGCAGATGCCCCAAAAAACTGTTAAAAATCCATCAGGGCTGTAATGACAGACTCAGTTAAAGAGATGGGGTGAGGGAGAAGTCAATAACCCAGTAATGCAATTATGGCAGAGTTATACTTAGTGATCAAAACACTCCAGCTTCCCAGCCATTGCCAAGGGGTCTCCAGCATGCCAAAAAGCACAACTGCAAAGCAAGACTTGGACAATAACTTTGGTGGTGTTGGAGGATTTGTGTGAGTGTTCACACCACACATGCATATTCAATGCAAATTGCTGCCCATTAAGCAAATTTAATAATACTTTGCAGAATTGTTACTTTCAGTAACGATCACCTTGGAGTGCCAAAAGGACAAATGCGAGGATCGGAACATTAAATAAAGAGATTTTTACAATTTGGCCTCTGTGTAGAATACAACAACTTCCAGTTTGCATTTCTCCAAGAGTGAGCACAGCCAAGGAATGTTTAGGGCCCAGGAGGAGCCCAAAGGAGCTTGAGTTGTCTGTTCATGAAGCTGGGTGTCTAACTGCAAGGAAATCCTCTTTTGCCAGAAGAGGAACCTGGAACCTCACTAAATACCTAAGCCAGATTCCCAACGGATAGCAAAGAATTTTCACTTTGGTTTAAAACCTTGCACATGAGCAAGGCATTTGTTCTTTCTTTGTAATCCCATGCTGAGTGAGAAGCCAGCCACAGATTTATAGTCCAATTTTTATTTTCTTCCATGTTCCATCCTGTTTTCTATGGATTTATTTATAAAAGTCCCAAGTGAGAGTGTGGGGATATTTCTTCTTGGCTTTATAACCTGAAGTTCATGAAAGATTTTTGTCCCGATGGTTTTGAAAAAGGGGACGTTCTTCCTTCCCAATCCCAAACCATTCCTAGGAAGGCAAGGTCATTTCTTGGTGAATTCCTGTACATATTTACTTTTAGCAATACCAGATAAATTCCCACAGGGACAAGTTTAATTAAACTGCTTGCTAAGTCATGTAGTTAGCAGCTAGTAGATAAATAAAATGAACTCAGACTTATTTGTTATTTGTTCTCAGTCTTTGATCACCCAATAGTAATTCCATAATTGAATTAAAGTACTTAACCATTCTAATGCAAATTGTCTGGCTTACAGTTCTTCAATGAGTAAATTATTGCAAATCAGGCATCCATGATATCAACATTATTCACTTACAGTTAATTTATCTTTATAATAATGAGCTAATTTTTATTTATTCCAGAATTTGATGTCTTTTTATTTGTGAAAATTGAAATTTGAAAATGTGGATGGCTTCATAAAACAAAACTCTCCGTTTGTTTTTTCTTCTTTTTTAATATTATTTAATGTTTTATCAGAGTAGAAAGAGAACCCAGGAAGAATATGGATCATAGCAGCAGGCCAGCTTCCACTGCAGTTTCAATAAAGTGCAAACAAACGAAGTGTAAACAACAAAAACACTGTTAAATATCTGAGAAGGAGTACAAGAATATTTATGAGAGCATACACACTGTTAAGAACTTCATGGTTAAAAAGGGCTTGCCTACAAAGAGGAATTATCTTCACTAAAAGAGCATTTTAATTAGAAAAATTACTTATGATTTAACAAAATACTTCCGTAAAATTTTGTGCTACTTCAAAAATATGTTTATTTTGCTTTTAAAATACTAATCAGGAGGAATTTACTAGAGAAACTGTACACAGATAATTCTGGAACTGCAACAGACAAGTCAACAACTGCAAGTTGCAACCTCTGTGCCATGAATAGAAATGGTCAGCAAGGCATAAGGTAACTTCAGACAGACAGGCAGCTTCTTCTCTGGTTAGAGCAGGGTAATTGGACAAGCTACGGCTGCTGGGGATTTGGTCTGAAAAGGTGAAAATGCCCCTTCTCCTAACTGATGCCTGATTAACCTCAATTAGCATTTGGTAAACAGGTGCCTTTAGTAATACAAAAGGATGGTGGTTGAGCTGCTCTGTTTTTCAAGTCTGTTAAGAGCTTAGAGAAGCCTTCTGAAATTATAGAAAAGGGGAAATTATTTTTGTTATGTTCTTGTTGTATGTAAGAGTGCTCTTGACTTTGTTTTAGAGATGTAGAATATTGGAATATGAAGAACTTCCAGGAATAAAAAAAAATTGAGAGCTGCTGACTGCTTTTGAGGCAACTCCTGTCAGCTGTGCAGAGGACTGAATTATCCTTCTTCCACAGGGGAACACGTACTGGTGAGTTCATAAGGGCTATGAACATTTTGTTTTCCCTTATAATTTTTTTTTTTTTGGCCTGGTCTTTTTTTTTTTTTTTTTGCTTTACTTTTTATTTGTTAGCTTTTGCAATTCATTGCTTTAGGACCTAATTCTGCATCAAATATTAACCTGATGTGTCTATAGATACATGAAGGGAGGAAAAAATCTTATTCATTCTCTAAGGATCACTCAGTCTTACAATAAAACAAGCCTAATTTGATAAAAGGCTAAGGATCATTTTATGTGCTGATAGCAAAGTACATATGCCCTTCCTGCTTTGTTTGAATCAAAGAGGAAAGTCCTGATGTGGATTCAAAGCCTCAAGTCAAGATACCAGGATGGGAGGTAGGTGGTATTTATGTGCTGCAGTAAGCGCTAAAACTTGTGCCTGGTGCTGGGGTAGTCTTTGATGTGTGAGTGCTGTGTGTGATCCTTGTCATGTGGAGCCTTTCAGGAAAAACCAGTGAGGAGCTTTGTAGCTCCCAGGATCTGTTGTCTGTGCAGTCTCTTTTCACTGCCTCAGAAGTTTCAGACAAGTTCGCCTGCAGGTGTAACTCAGAGTCAGATGGGAATGTATGAAAGAATTAAACAGAAATTGCCTTCACAATTTCTGAAGTAGTGATTAGCTGAATGTCATTGTTGGAAGGAGACAACATCTTAGCATTCTCCTTCCTCTATGCTCTTATAGTTAAATGCTGTCACTTTCTGCTCGATGGGTTGGACAAAAGAGTTTGAGGCTCCAGAGCATGAATTTGTCACTCTGTCTGCTGGAGCTGGACACTGGTGGGGGATGTCTTGCTGGAATGACTTGGAATCTTCTTAGCTTGCTCCTGCTCTTTTTTGGGTGTTTGAATTCATAGCAGACTCTTCCCTAACAGAAATCCCTGTCGTATTATTGCTCAATTATCCTTTTCTGTACAATGACTAATCCAATAGAAGCTTGGGATGGGATTGTGAATGCTGTTATCAGCTGCATGTGTATTACCCTTACTTTTTACCTTTCAGAGTTAAAATATGTTAGTTTATGGTATTATTTTTTGACAGTGACAAATAAATGCCAGGCACACTGGGAGATCAGAGCACAAAGTGGTTTACATGAAAGAGCTTTACCCAAGGTTAGAAATTAGAGTTACCATGAAAGGCAGCTAATTGGATTGCCAGGCTTGCTTCCTGTTTAAGGAACATCAGATGTGCAAATTCCTCCATTATTACACTTGCCACGTACTGACAATTAAAGCTTTTACCTGAAAATACCAGACAATTGTACAAATGTAAAAGGGGGAGAGGGAAAATCATTCTTTTTGCAGTATGCTGGGGAGAAAATGATGGCTGGTACCTGATTAGGGTAACAAATGTACAGGAAGTGTAAAACTCAGCTTTTAGTTTGGCTGGCTGTTTTAAATGAATGGTTTAATTTGAAAACGATGTTACAAATCTGGCTGGACTCTAACTCCCACTAACCTCTGGCTCCTTGAGTCTCTGCTAATGAGGTGCTATTTATCAAACTCTATCATGAGCTATACTTTCCATAAAATTGCTCTGCTGGCAATATGATTATTTGATTCTAAGACTGTTGCCTTTGTAATCTCTGATTATTAGAATTATTCTCTTTCACTTTGCAGTTAAATCATAATTTCTGTCTTGACAATGGATTTGTGTTGGCTCAACCCCGAATGCCCTAACCAACAGTTCCTGGAGTCTATGGTCCTTTTAATCCTATATCAGACTACAACATCTCAAGCATATTACATTCTTATGATCTGTCTAAGCTGGGAGTTTTCTGAAGGTGCTGGTGCTGTGACCTTATTTCAAAGTCCTACAATGTGCAGAGTGAAATGATGGGAAGTAGGTATTAAGCATCTCCCAGAAACATGGGATATTGGCTGTTAAATATCTTCTTTTATTTCAGCAGATCTGTAACAGTGGAGATCGGTGTGGTGCTTATTAATTCCCAGTGCTTCTCTTAGCAATGTACAGCAAAATGGTGGCTCAACCATTAGAGGGATGAAATTCTGAGTCAGCCTTATTCTACCTACAGTGGGGCAAGCAAATATTTGTAATTCATGTTAATGAATGAGATTTTTATGATGTGTTCACAGCAATTGCACGGGCTTAGGCTGGATGCAGGAGTTACATCCCACAGCTGCTACATCCCTGTTGTTTATCCCCATTCTGCCTGCAGTGTAGGGAGAGCAGAAAGGTGGTGTGAGCCACTGAAGCCCAGGCAGCTGTTACTCTGCAGAGGGTGAGTCAGAGCCTGACCTGCCATTTTTGCTCCTACTTCAGCCTCATGAGAGCTTAGCCAGGTGCCTTCAGCTTGGAGTGTTCCAACTGCTGTTTTCCTGCACAGCAGTGGGAAACTAATCTGTTCTTTTCGCTGGTGTTGCATGGGGTTGCCCTGTTAGGCCACCGTGGGTCTTTTGTGCTTTGTGGTGAAATGGTAGAGATCAGGGAAAGCATCAGTATTTTGCAGAATAAAAGAAATACAACCACAACAACAAAAAAAGCACTCAGGTCTCTTATCACACATGATCTCTGGCCATTAATTTTATCTCTGCAGCTGAGCTGGGCTGATAAGGAAAGGAAGGGGTTAAGCCAACTGTGGTTGGAGTTATTGCCTTTTCTGCATTGTGTCTGTAGGCAAAGGTCTCTCCTCGAGGACAGAATGGGCTTGAAATTCTTACACTGAGGAATGTGTACTTGCTGCAAGTTTTGGTATCCCTTTACTAATTATCTTCACCCTTACTTTCCCCTGTACTAATAAGTGGGCTGCTAATATCAGTCACTGTTTGTGACTGTGGTTTACTGTAATTGAGAATAATGATCACATAATAATGATAATGGTCTGTACTGCAGCTCTGTCTCCAGGCAGTGGAAGTAGGATGGAATTCCTTGTCAGTTAATGAAAAGAAAAAAGTATTGCTTGAGACCTGCAAAGGGAATGATAAAGTGTCTAGGAAAGCAGTTGTAAAAACCTCCTGAAAAATCTGATACAATCTGTTTTTAAGATCTGCCAAATATGTTTTGGGGAACAGTAAAGATGGTTGTATTTAACCAAGCATTAGCATGATCTGTGAAAACAGATGCTCTCCCTCAAGGACAATGATGAAGCATTAATTACAGGTAGAGATGATTTGAAACAAAGACTGGAAACCTGCTGCTACCAGAGCCTTTTTTTTTTTTATGGTAGAGCTGATTTATTGTAGCTAACTGTGGAGTTTAAGTCCTAACAAAGACGAACCTTGAAACCAGGCAGGCAAATGGATTCTTCTACAGTCCAACATGATACATTGAATTTACATCATGTTGGAAATTAGGCTTGGTATGAATTGCAGTTGTAAGGAGCAGTTTGCCCTGTGATTTCAGTGAAAGCACCTGATGGTGATAACTGCCTTACAAATGCCAAGGACTCTTACTCTTCTTTAGAGCAAATTACTGCCTGGACCACATCAGTCACAGCGTGCTGGAGGTGCAACAGGCCTAAATGAAAATGAATAAATTCAGGTGGGTAATTAAATGTTGCTGCCTGTGATAACTGTAAGGCAGGAGATTAGCCTTAACTAAGACAGAATAGGTCAATTTATGGTGGGGTTTATTGAGTCAAGAAAAGGCAGCTGATAGAAGCAGAGAATATCACACCTGTGAGTGTGGCAGTGCATAGTGTGTGTATAGAAATGAGCACTGGAAGCTGCCACTTAAAGCAGGGTAACTACAACCTCCTGGTGACCAAGGCAAGCTAGGAAAATGCAGCAAATAAGAACATGAAAGCTTTTCATGACTTAAATTACTGTACAGTCTCACAATTTTCCTGGTTTTCTGATTTAATTTTGAGCTTAAATCATACAGTTATTCTTTCGTGGAATCTACTTGTTTTGATGGTTGTGAAGACAATAATATTCTCAAGAATTTCTCAGTTATAAAGCCATCACCTTTCCCAGGGAAAACTGAGATTCTGTAGGGCTGGGAGTGTGTGAAATTTACATCAGCAACTGTTTATTGTACTGTAAACATGAGTGAGAGGGTGTGCTACTAGTGTAACTAACAGCAAAGTGGAAAAGGATTAAATACAGGCATTGATCATGCATCTGGAACTATTGGCAAAGTTGATTGCAAGGGGACAAGGGTCATGTATCGATCAGATTGTAATGAAGATTTATTGTGAAGAAACTGGGAAAGTAGCAATCTGTTCTTAAACAGAATAGGCAATTTGGGTGTGAAATAAGGAGAATTAAATGCTGCTTAAAAGTTCTTGCATTTTCTTGTGTTCTGGGATTCAAGTTTACTATATTATATATTGTCCCACTGACATTGGGGAATGTTTATACATCAGCTTTCTGGCTCATATTTGGAATAACTGCAAGGCTACTTAAAATTCTTCTACCCCAAGTGCTCTGACTGCTCAAGGCCTGTGTGGTCCAGGTTACACTGCAAGAAGCACAAGAATTGCACCACCTGCAGAACTAAAACTGAGCTGTGTTGCTGTGGAGACCTTTCCAAGCCTCTGGGTGTACCCATGACCCCCATACAGAGGAAGTTCCTCTTTGTCTTTTAAATGCAGACATCTGGCTGAAGCTCAGGCTGATCTCCTTTCTCAGGGGGAATTCCTTGGACCTATAGCTAAACAAATTTTTCTCCTGAAAAGACAAAGCTGCTATTCTCCAAAGCAAATCAGCAGCTCCTTCAGAAGATGTGGGCTGAGCCCTGCCAATAGTACAAATCTATTGATTGATTTCCAAGCACTTGAAAATGGATTAATGTTGTTTCAACTCCCAGTGGGTTTTTTCACAGGAATTTGAGATTAGTTCAGTGCTGTAGCAGCTGCCTGATCTCTGCTCCTAGTCCATGAGTGCTCCTATTTTATCAAAACTTAGCTGTTGTTTGGTTTCCACCAGTGGAACCACTGCTGCCTCTTTTAATATCTCTGGGTGAGATTCTGCTGAACTTGCTTGCTGGCTAAGAACTCAGGAGTAATTTTAAATATAATTTTTAATTTACAGCAATACAGCTTACAAATGCACAGAAATGTGTCTCTGGGCTGCACTTGTGCATGTGTGTTTTATTCTGCTTTCACTCTTTGCAGCTGCTCCTGTGCAATTGTGTAATGAGTGCACCAAGTCACAGATCTAATTGAGACAGGCTGGAATCCCTCCTTGCCAGGAACTGTTACACTATGGCAGGGTCCCAAGGGGGATTTTAGAATTCACTACAACAGGTTAAGACAAGAAGGCTGAGGTAGGCAGGAAAACAGTAATTGAAGATGACAGTTGTCAGAAAGAATAGTTTGCATGCCTGCACATCTTCATTGAAGTCCTGTGGTGTAGTCCCCAAATAAAAGCTGACATGGAAACAATGAAGTGGTCATTCCTAGAGAAAAACAGTAGTTCTTACTTGATTAGCTGCCAGGAAAATGCTGCTCTTTTTCAAAAGTTTTTTGATGAGTATTTCCACTTCGCAAAATAGGATTATGGTATCAGGCTTGGCTATCATCTTTAGTTTCTCCTATGGAGGAAGTTGGAGAAATGTACCTCTAAAATATCCTCAGCCCTGGGAGAACAGCATTCATTTCATCTTTTTATTGATTTTCTTTGCTGGTTCCTGGATAAATAAAAACATTCAAGTTGGAAACATGTTACTGCTGATGAAACTGATTTTTAGTTTGTTTTGGGTTTTTTTAGTCGACGTTTCTGTGAATATTGTAAACAGTCTCAGATGACTTTCAGCCAAGTGCAAAGATTACTTTAGTTGTTCCAGCAGCTATTCCTGATTTTAGGGCTGCCAGTTAAGTTTTGTGAGATGTGCAGATTGGATGGAAGCAGGATAGAAAGGCTTTAGATGAGAGCAGCCAAAAGTTAAAACACAAGCTTTTCATAAATAAACAAGAATAGTTCTTCCAGGAATGTCTTGTTTCAGGGAGCTGCATTCCCTGTGGAATGAGGGGCTGCCCAGCCATTGCTCAAGAGATGGATTTACTCCCATCTCTGGCATTTCCATGGCAAATGGAGGCAGATGGTGCAAATGGCAGCTCTGGGCCATATGCTCTTGGTTTGCTCAGTTGGTTCCTCCTTTGTCTGTGTTTGTAAGTCTGCCCTGGTTTCTGCACCTGCTCATTTGTGAAAGATGAATGGGCTCTTCTGCTGAGCCTTGTCTGTTGTATTTCACTTTATTTCCCCTGACCACGTTTTTAAATGTCACTTTCTGGGAACTGCCAAGCAGTGACTTTTTGAGCATTTGATTCAAAAAGACCCAACCAAAGCAGCATAAGGAATTAAGGGTGCAGATGTCCAAGCAGTAGCAGAGCAGTCCTTTCAGATTGCTGATTAGTACATCTTTTCCCTGATGCTGCTTTAATTTCAGTGACTTTGCTCTAAGTGCTCCCAGTTTGGCATTAGCTAATGCTTCAAGTCTAACTGCTGATAGATTGAAAAGAATTGATTGTAATTGTTTTGGGTGGCATTTTGTTTAGCTACTGTAAGTTGAGCCTGCCCAACTTAGGCATCATTAAGAAAAATCATATGTTCCATAAATATTTTTATTAAAGCTTTATTCCCCAGCTGGAAGACAGAATTGTCATTCTAAGATAACTGACAGGCATAGTGCTAAATCAACATTACACTGTCAGGATGCAGAGAGAAATTTAGTCAAAAGAGGCTGTCACTACCAAAACACTCCCATTCTATAACAAAAAGTGATGTCTATTCCTAATAGTGTTGAGTGAGCTCTTTAGTAAGTAATTTTTTTTTTAAATTCTAATTAGGGCACATTGTTGCTGCTAAAGATGCCCTGTTTTATTCTGTAGCTGACAAGGAGTGGAGATGTGAATTGTCAGTGTGAAGGCAGCAAGCTGCTGAGGTGGAGCAGCAGGGTTTTGGTGGACTGTAAGAATCCTTAAGCCCCTTCCTTTCTTCTTCTCTATCAGGTGACACCAATAAACCACAATCCTGCCACAAAGCAAGTCCTTCCTCATCATTCCATTGATTTAAGCAGAAAAATACATGTGAGAATTGGCTGAGGGAGCTGTGTAAGAGCTTGTAATGTAAAAAATCAGTTTGCTGAGTCCAGTGGCTTCTCTCCAGCACTGGTAGCACCAGCTGCTCTGGTACCTGCAGCCCCTTGCTGCAGTGCAGTACCTGCAGAAATTAAACTCTGAGCTCTCTTTGTTAGGGCTTGGCTGGGTTAAACACCTTCACCAACTCTTTTAGCTGCTCTAATCATGGCTAGGTTTGGACTTGGGCATTCTTCTCAGTGGAATATCCTCGTTTTCCAGCATGTTCTGCTGCTGGTGGCATCTGCTCAGCTACTTGTGTCTGTCTTAAAACACCTCCCTTGTCACTTTGTGTCCTCACACGGCCATGAAAAGGGCATTAGCAAACCTTCCCAAATGCAGAGCTGGCTGCCACAAACGTGCCTCCTGCCCCTGCCAAGCTGCAGAACCCAGAGGGATGAGCCAGTGAGGAGAAATTGAGTACAGCAAGTACCTGCCTGGCCACAAATCTCCTTTTCCCTTCCGTTTACTTAGGTGTGTGACAGATGTTTACCCACTAAGATTGATGAGGAGGCTTATGTAGAAAGATTTGATCTGGCATTTGAACCACGTTCATAATTGGGAACATTTTGGAAGATAAGTTGATGAATAGACCCATTTGTTTAGCCAGGTTGGCTGAAAAGTAGTTTTAAGGTGCAGAAGATTCATCTAGGAGGAACTACAAATATAAGAAACAGCTATTTGAGCTGGAGAATGGTGTTGATGAGAAAACACTAAGTCATATAAAAAGAGGCTCTGGATAAATTCAGAGTGAATTTGAAGACTTACTTTTATATCACGGTTTAAATTGAGTGTTTCAGTTTGGCTGGGCTTTTCTGAGAAAACTGAATTTTAGAGAAAGTTGGCTGAAACCTGAGACAGGAAAGCCCATGTGACATCAAATAACAGGCTGCTATTCTTTGAAGCAAGTCCTCCAAAACTTGCAAGACTCTCTCAAGACTCAGTGGGAGATGCTGTTAAAGCCAAACTTTTAATTCAACACTGATATTTCCAGTATTCCTATGATTTAATCAAATTATATCTGTGTTGAGACAAACACTGCTTCCTTTATAGTTCTGTGATCTTTGATCCATTTTTATTTAAATGTATTCTACTGGATAAAAACTATATATTTTCAAACTTACAAATCACAACCAATGAAGTTTGGAAGGCACTGTTTCATAAATATCAACCATTTCAGTGGATCTCAGCTTCACATTTTCATATTGGCAAAATTAACTTGCAATCACATTTTTCCAAATTCTCATTGTAAGTTAAAAGGAACTTTCTCCTAATTACAAAGCACTTACTGGAGATTTTTATGGTAAATCAAACCTTTTCTCTGAAAAGAAATGTCACTTTACATGTTTTCCATTTGGAGGTGTGGAGATGGAAAATGTCAAGAAATGACCAGCCAGTTTTTCCTACCATCCCATGAATGAAAACTAATGGAGAAAGTTAATCTGGTTTTATCAGCCCTGACATAGAGTGTGCAAGGTTGGAGCAAATATTTTTCAAATGAAACTCTTCCCTGAGATTTTTTTTTCTAATCTTCATCCATCACCCCAAAAGATGAGGAACAAATAAAGGCTGAGATATGAATATCAAAATAATGCCAAGAGGATGTACTTGCACAGCAGTCCAGGGGAGGCTTTAATACCTTCCATGTAGATGATGATATATGTTGATTAATCCATATCACTTGACTCACAGATGTGCAGAAATTCCATCAGATGCTTTATTGCCTACAGAGGGAGTTGCAGTTAGAGTTCACCTGTCGTCTGCTTGAAATTTATTTAAAGAGGGAAAACAACAACCCTTCCCTGAAGAGCTGCAAAAATTGAGGCTGGTTCCACATTCCCTTTAATTTCAGGGAGCACTCAGTCCCCCACCAGTCATTAGCATCCTTTAAGCACAGTGAATTGTCTCCTGTTTTCTCAAGGAACTTCATTTTCCAGGATACAAGGCACTGAATGTATGGGAATAAGTGGAAAAGAGATTTCCTGCAGACCAGCAGCTGGGCTGAGGGGCAAATGGAGCTGCTGGTGGGGAGGGGAGTGAACACAAGGCAGGGAATTTCACAAGAGGAGGGAGAATGGAAGTGCACAAAAAGCATGAGGCCGTTCTGCAGTGAGGTACTGGGTTGCTGGATCACGAGTTGCACTGATGGATAAAGAAACACAAGTTGTGCACAATCATAAAACCAGAGGAAAGTGCTCAGTTTGAGAAGATATCATGACTTTAAAGCCCCTGAATTCATTTACTGAAGAACTAATTAGGTTAGTTCTGAAGAGGGTGGGGCTAGTCTAGGTTGACATTCATTTAAGGCCTTCCCATTCGACAGAAAATTATTTTCACTGCTTTGCCAAAAAATTCAAGGATTCAGCTTCTGGTAACCCATTCTATTTCTCTTGAAGAAAACAGCCCACTTCTTTTTTATCTGGCTAGACAAATCAAAGCCAAAATAACACAGGACATTTATCTCCTGGAGCAGCCACTGCTGTTTTCTGTTCTGCCCTCTGATCTCTGCACCTTGCCTAGTGGGAAGTTGGGCTGGCTCCTCTTAGACCTTACAAGAAATTGTGGGGCTGAAAATTGCTAATTTTTTTTTCTTCCCAGTCAGTCATCAATACCCATTACATTAATACTGCTTGTATGTTTATTACCTTCTCCACTTCCCTCACTTCTGTAAAAAAAGGGACTTTTATGAGAGTCATGAAGGTGAATGTCTGAACTGGCAGTTTCCTTTAATAAGCTCTTTTAAGAAGATTTTCTTCTTGTAGTAATGAGAACTCTATAAAGATATTTTATGCAGGATGAGCAATTCTGACTGATGGCTTCCATTAGGACAAAATGACCAGCTTGTTAGTTGATGATCCCACTCCAGAAGGAAATAACCATAGATTATTATACTAAAGTGAGAGAGAAATGAGGCTGGCTTCCTTGACAGCTGTGAGTGGATAATCCAGAGAAATTATTTCAGAAGCAATGCAAACACAAGACTTTGCTTTTTCTCAATTGAACCTATCCCTGCACTTTTATAGCTGGGGGTTATTTTTTGGAGGGTTTTTGGTTTTTTTTCTTGCTGTTTTGGCTTGGAAGGGGTGGTGTTTCTTTGTATTTGTTTGGAGGCTTGTTGGGGGAGTTTTTTGGAGAAGTTTCTATGTTTGGTTGGTTTTTTTTCCCTTACCGGGGATCAATTTATTCCTTGCAGGTACAGAAAACTAACTTTCCTTGCTCATAAATAATTTTCTTGTCATGGAGTGTCTAATGACCTCAAATGGCTAAGGGCTTAATTTATGTTCTGTAAGACTGTCTACCCTAAAGCTTATTTCAGAATTAAAATAATTATCATAAGTGAAAAACTATACAGCAAAGGCAAAATTTCAGGTGAGAAGGAAAAAGGGCAGCCTGAAAAAATTGTGTGTAAATAAATGGCTTGTCGTAGACATAAAAAACAAAAAATTATTCTTCTCTTGCCAGAAGGGCAAGGAATTACTGAAGCTGCAGATATTCATGCTCCTTGTTCTCACACAAGGATTTATGTGAATGTGGGTGTACATATATATGTATGCAACTAAATTTATAGGCTGCCTTCCTATGGAGATTGGAGGATTAAATGATACTTGCTCCAACTGAAGCAGTGTTTGGTTGTGAATTGGTCATGCATCCACTCTGTTTGATTTGTTTGGGGTTTTTTACTTTTTTTCCTACTTCCTCCATCCCCATCTCCATGGTTTCACTCTTCCTGTGGTACCTGTTTTCTGCAGTCAGCATGGGTATCCCTGGCAGGGAGAGTTTTATGGAATGGTTAGAAGTTTCTCTTTCCATGTCTGTGCCCTGTATTGCAGCAGCAATGGTGCTGTGGGTGTGGAAAAGTCATGCCTGTGGTGATAAGAGGAGAGCCAATATTCAGTCTCTTCTTTGGGATAAATCCTGAGCTTCACCACTGTTTATTTTCATCTGTATTCCCCTGAACTGATGCCTCCTCTTCCTTTGGGGCTGTGGCACCTCATCCATGCAGAGTTATCTCCCCAAGTGCATCCTCTTCATCCCATTTCCTGGAGGAGCTGTGATTACTGCAGGGAATGAAGTGACAGAGCCACTTGGAGAGGTGCCCCCAGTACCCAGTTCAAGGCATGCTCAGAAGTGCATTGCTGTCATCTAGTGATGAACAATGACAGCCTTGCAAATTAATTGTATGGATCACAGGCACAGCTCGTGCAGCTGTTACCAGGTTTACTGGCCAAATTTGCTAAAAAAGAGCATTAGTGAGCTCTCTAACAGATGCCTGGGTGTGGATTGTGGCCAGTTCTGCAAGAGAGAAGCCCACCAACCTTGCCTGTCCTGTGATCCCTCCAGTTGGAAAGGAGCCTACAAGAGTCCCTGGGGGAAAGGAAGGGAGACCTCATTACCTTGATTCCAGCTTTGGTTCAGCACAGGCTGAGCTTGCATTGCCTGAATGGGGTGAGGGAGGCTGCGAAAGACACTGGGGACTCTTGTGCTGTGTATGGGAAGGCAGCAAATGCGTTAAAATGCCTGCCTGTCAAACAGGGAATGCAGAATACGGGCTGTTTCTGTGCCTGGGAACAGCAGCCAGTGCATGGCAGGAACAATGGCCCAGCATGGCCACAGGAACCTCTGGGAATCATTTGTGGATGTGGCAATGGCCAGGTTGTGCCTCCATCCAGTTACTACCTGACCTGTAACATGGGTGTCCAGAATAAAGCTGAGAGAAGGAATAACCTGCGCTGCCTCTCCCCTGCCTTAAAGCTTTTGTCCTAATGTCTAGTCACAAAAGAAAAAGAAAAAAGAAAAAAAGCTCCACATGGCTTAAAATGAGGAAGTGGAGATTTAGTGGACCTTGAAGATTTGGGGTCATCTGCCCACATTGCATAACTGTCTGACACCCACTCCCCCTTCAACTTTGATAGATGGTTTCAGCCTTAATGAGCATCCAGTGGCCAATGAATTTCTCAGCCTAATTACATGCTGTCAGATGAAGTGCCTGCATACTGTAGGTTTTCTCTTTTTTTCCCTAATCTGCCATCTTGTAGCTCTGATTAGTGTTGGCTCCCACCACTAGCTATAGGATTGGCATATGGCAGCCCAAGCCTCAAATACAGAGGGGTCTTTTTTGTTCTATCCGGCATATCCAATTTTTGGAAATGCAATTATGATGCCATGCATGAGCTCTCAGGCAAAATCCAACCTGTGCTGGATCCTAACTGCATGAAAACACATGGCACCTCCAGATTTATGGCAGTAAAACCATTGTACTCCAGACATCAACAGTGTAATGCCAGTCACATCCAGGAGCACCAGGAAAGCTTTGCCTTCATTAGTATTCTGATGTCTGCTGGCGTTCTGTTTGACAGGGAGATTATCCCTTTGTGATTGCAGACTTATCACAGCTCTTCTTTGTCTATTAGCACCATTTCCCAAGGTGATGGGAAGAGAATTTTGCCATCTTCCCTCTTTCTTCCTGGAATTATTGATTATCACTTTCACAGGGACTCTGAGTTTGCTTTGTGAGGAAGGTGACCCTCACAAAGGAAAGTGAGGCGAAACCTGGTGGGATTCTAATGTTGAGCAAGGTCCAGCTTGGTCACTAGCTTTACTTTCTATGTGAAAAATTCCTTTTAGTTTCTCTTTTTCACTGCTTGCTATATCAGAGGAGAGGCTGGCCTTTTTCAGGGTCCCTCCCATCCTCTGAGTTCATAGACCATCTTTGTTTTCACTGAAGTGTGGGTGTATTTCTCCTCAATTAGTAGATGCAGAGATCATGATTAGATCTTTCCACTTAGTCCATGAACCAAAATCTCAGAAATGAGCCCTTGCAACCAATGCTGAATGTTACTAGGATCTGTACCAGAGTATTTTATGTCTCTTTACCTATGACTCAAATGAGGTTGTGAGTCTAGATTGCAATAATTTTTTTCTTAAGATGTTCTTTTTACTTTTTGGAAGTTATTTGTATCAAGTTTAACAGTCTAGATCCTGCTGCATGCAATAGCTTTCAGTGCATTCTGCTCTGTTGTCCATTGTTCATTTTAAAGACCTTGTAGTTTCCAGGTTATCCTTTTCTTTTTTTTTCCTTAATGTCATAGCTGACAGCATCTCCTGACTGAGTAACTTCAACTGCAATCCAGCTTTTGGGAGTTAAGATCTACAGCCTGGGAGTGGAGACTAAAGAGGGAATTGATTATAGTACAGCTATATAAAAATAAATTTAAAAAAAGATACAAGCATGAATCTGTCAGAGGAGAGAGTAATAATCTTCCATCTTCTTGTGTGTAATCTTCTGTTTTTTATTGAAATGAACAAAATATGCTTTGCTTCAAGGTCTTCTGTTTGATAACTTATCCTCTGTGATCTCTTGTCTAAGCTTTCTTTTCACTCCCTGTTTTCTTAGTTGTACATCAAATTCTCTTGTTTATTTAACATGAAGACTCCAATGTGTCCCCTTGATCATTCCTAGACTTTGCTCTGCTGCATTTTAATGGAGACAGGAACTCATCTGCTGCAGGTATCTTCCTGAGGCAGAATGATTTGGGGCACTGTAAAAGGAAGGGATGCAGTGTCTTGTTCAATCCACTTTCCCTTTTTAGCTTTAATTATGGACTTCGAGCAGGAAAAGGTTGGCATTATTTAAAATTACTGTTGCAATTGTGTCCTCCTGGGGTATGTGAGGAAGCCAAATATTCAGAGCATATAAAGAATGCTGGGGGAAAAAAGGCACTAATGGTGAAGCAGTGAACCAGTGCGTGCCTTAAAGAATTGTAACAACAAATCACCAAATGCAGCTTCAGTCCTGCAGAAAACTCTGATCATCTGAAACTTTTTCTGTCACAGAAAAATATATCAGGGTGGAAATTTGTGCTGATTTTGAAAACTTAGTACCTAATCTTTTGAAAACATGCTGAGCATCAGGGCTCCCTATGAAAGGAAGATTTTCCATGGTACCAAAATACCATGTTGTTTGTTTGGAAAGACACAAACATTTTCTTAAATTTTCCCATTTGAAAAATACTATGCAAAAATATTTTAAAATCACACATGCCCCATTTTCTAATAGTAAAACTTGGTTTTATTTGTGGTCAGTTTGATATTATCTAGACTGATAAAAGCAGTCTATAAAAAGAAGAGAGTATGTTTATTTCAGGATTTCTGTCATTGAGAGACAATACATAAATAAAAGACAAAGTTTTTGTTTGTATTTACAGACTCTCAGCTCTGTGGGAAGGAGAAAAGGGCTCCCATATGTTGTTGATCTAGAGATGGTATCTGGTTCTCTCCACTTGAGGTCTGAGTTAGACCTGTTTGTGAATTAATCATGTGAGATTTGAATGTCATGTGATCATTTTTAGCTTATAAAAACTTTCCAGGATTGGACTGGTTTTCAAACGATCAAATGAAATGAAGTCTTTGCAATTATTCAGACCCTCAAGTGCTTTAAAACAGGAGCTATGTAAATTGAACATTTTTTCATTGAAAAAGTAAATGTTACCTTCTCATTTTAGTAATGGACTTGAATAAATATTATAAGAGTTCAAGTTAAATGGAATTTTGTAAAAAGATATATACAAAGGAAACTTTAAAATTAACATTTAAGCCTGACATCTGTACCTGGCTTCAAAGAGAAAAGGTGAGGACAAAAGCAAAAGCTCTGATAAATCATGAGAAAATTGGACCATCTAAAGGAATAATAGGATCAGAGGCCAGATTATTTTATACTTTGAGGTCTAGAAGAGGAGAAAATTTTCAACTGATACTTGAAAAGAAAGGCTTACAAAAAAAAAGGAAACATGCAGCAGAATTTAAGAGTCTTGTCCTGAAATGTGATACTAAAGGAAGGGAGTGTGGAAAATGGAGGAGGAGTGGCACAGGCTGATATCCAGTGGAGAAGCCCCTCCAAAGCTTTTGGAAGTAAAACAATTGGAATCCTTGGAAAAGGCAATGTGTGATGTGTGGCTGTGCTGGCTAGGGGAGAGAAGGCCAGGCTGGGGTTTCTGACAGAATCTCCTCTGAGGAGGAGGAGGAGGAGCCCTCCCTGCAGATGAAGCTCCTCAGCCTCGCTCCCTGCCCTGAATCCCCCTGCCCAGCCCTTTGTGCCGGGTGCTGCACATTGTCAGGACAAGCTCAACCTCTGCAAGGTGAAAGGCAGGGAGCAGCGTGGGAGGTGTGATCTGAGAGGGAGAATTGATCCCGCCATGAAGATCTGCTGTCCCAGCACACGGGAGGAGGCGTGGATGGAGCCTGAAAGCTTTCATGATTGTTTTCAGAAGGTTCCTGTATCGATCCCTGCTGGTTAGCAGCAGGGGCTCTGCAGTGCTCCAGCTCTGTGGGAAGCCCTGATCAATAGCTCAGAGCAATGGCCTGACAGTTATTTACTCATCAGCTCATTAGGGTGGGAAGAGTAGATTACACTTCTCATAATTTCACTATTGACTGGCACACTGCACTATGGTTTTGTTGTTGCCTTTTTTTTTTTTTTTTATAAAGTACTCTGTAATGAAGATGCCTGAAGGAGTAAAACCACAGTCTTTTAAAATGAAAGGTGCTTGTAAAAGCAGAGGAGATTTATTCATGGCAAGACAAAGAAACTTCAGCCATGATAAAGAACAAATAGGAGAAGGGAGGAGCATGGGCAGCTCAGCTCTGGGTAAAATGAAGTTTTTTATTTGCATTATATTGTGCAAGCCAGAATCCCTTGCTCTGTTCATCCAGCACTGTTGACTGAGGGGAGAAGAAGTGAATTTACTTTGAGGTCAGTGGTGGTGTGGCACTGACCAGCAGATTTGTACTGACTCTTTCCTGGAAGGGCTCCAGCATGTAAATGATATTTAAGGAAGCCTTACTCAGCAAATATGTTGCTTGCAGTCCTTGATGAGTTTTACAAATTGCTGGTGACTATAAAAAAGGGAACCAAGACCACTGTCACTGCCCAGAAGTGTCCCACTATTATGATCTCTTCAAATTTCAAGAATTTGAAATTGGTACCAAAACTTTGAAATTTTTGGTGTTTGGATGGATTTCATTCACTTCAAATGAACTTGAAAGGCCAAAGAGCTGAAGAAGAAATCCAAATACATTTTTAATGTGGTATTTATACTTTTATTTTTAAAGTTGAGCATAATTATCATTTGGAACATGTTGCTATAGAGAGTTTTGCCTCTCTCTTCAAGCCTTTAAGACTGTGGCCTGTCTGAACAGTTTTGATTTATATTTAAATGAACACAATTCATTTGTCCATTGAAGGAGTAACAGAATAAAAAAATCTCTGCCTGTGTTTTACTAGTAATTTAGACAAAATAAGTAGAACAGAAAATGTGACATTTCCAAGGCACCCCACTAAAGAATTTGCTTCAAACATGAAACTTCTCGTCTAATCTATATTCATGTTCTATAAAGTTGGAGCTCCTACCTGAAAATTCTTGTTCACTTCCCTGACACCCTTGTGATGCAAAACATATGAGCAAGGGCAGCACTCAGTTAGAAACCATGGGATTTATGCACCCATTTATGTACTCCATGGAATTGGAGCCTCATTCTTCTGCTGAACCACTTCAAGCAGACCTATATACCAGGGCCTCAGTTTTCTTGATTGCTTGCCAAGCTGCTGCTTTTTCAATTGCCTATAAGGAGTGTTTTCATAATTTTGTACCTTTTTGACATGAGGCATTAATATTTGAGACTGACTCTCCTTGATTTGATATATCTTCCATTTTTTAATTTGCTTTCTATAGAATTCTTTTTGGGAAGAGCAAGTACATTATGTTTTGGGGAGTGACTAGAATGCTGGATGCAGACAGTGCTAAATCTTTTATGAAGCAGAGCCCTTCAAGAAGCTAAAAAACTAATTTATGAGAGCCATTCAGAAAAGGGAAGGTGTCAGGAGAAGAGTTCAGCCCTTGCATTGATTTTTCTGCAGCTCCTTGCATTCTGAACTGGAGCTTATATTCATTGCCTGAAAAACTGTCTGCTTTGCATCTCCTGCCAAGGGTGTGTTTTGTATTTTTGATTGTAGTCTTATAAGGTCTTTTTCTCTTTTGCTTTTCATTGCCAAGAAAGAACCAATTTCCCCATTGTAAGAACTAAATGGCACTGGGAGCTGTTTGTAAAGGCATTAAATACCAGTTTTACTCACCGGATTTTGTGAAATATTGAGGTTGGCTGATTATTGCTTGCCTCAAAAGCAATCTTCCAAAATTAGACACTAGGCTATGTAAATGGGCAGGTTTATTGTGAAAACATTTGAAACTGACCCAGCAAAAAGAAGCTGTCAGTGGCAGCTTTTCCATTAGTTTCAATAAACCCTAATCAAGCTCCTGTAATAACAGAGCACTTCCAAACCATGCTGCTTTAGGGCAGTTGCAGGTCATTTGTGGAGAGCTGGATAGAAGAGATCAACAAAAAGAGTTAATCATGAAACATTTATACAGGCACATCTTCATTGTGCCATTGTTCCATTACAGATCCTTTGCAGGCAGGAATTCTTGTTGATTGAAGCACTATGGTCTTCTGATATAAAAAAAAATAATAATAAAATATCCAAAGCCCTGTAATTTCCCCAAAGAAGAATGTGATGTCTTGGTGGACAGTTTTCTATTTTAGTAAATTGAGTTCTGAGGCAGTGTGTGAGCCAGGGCTGGGAGCAGTAACAGCTACCCCAGGGTTACAGCAATCCCACCAGCAGCTGTGCAAGCACTGGGCTCAGCAAGGTCGCTGTGGATCCATTAGCACTGCCCCATAAAACATCCTCTGCCAGCCTTGCCCTGCTCCCTGCAGTGGTTACAGCACAGCTAACTCTGCCTCGGCAGAACCTGCGCAGCCTAACCCATTTCAATTAACCGTGGGCTGAAGGACTGACAGTTTGATTTTATACAAAGAAAGGCAGGGAGACCCTTTAAAATGCAGGCAATGTCAGGTTAAGCCCTTAAAGTCATGTTTCAGCACTGAAAAAGGAGCCAAGTTTACTGGCTAGGACTGAAATTAAGTGGAGGCAGGTTTGGTTTTGCAGCTGAGGTGTGTGGCTGGGGCTTCTGATTACTGGGTTTTATTGAGGAGACCACAGCACTGCAATCTGCAGGGGGGTGAAATGCATGGACAGGACTCCCAGCTCAACATTCTGCTGATGGATGACAAAGACAGACTGTGTCCATCATTTCTACTTGTTCTCCTTCAAAATCACTCCTCTTCACAGAGCCCTTGAGCAGTGTCCTGATTGACACCACAGAATAAATGCCAAATTCTAGGACCAGGGACATGGCAGCAGTGAAGCTGAGGGGGCACAACCAGTGCTTAATAAATCATAAACCTGTTTTATGAGTTCTAGCCTGGTTGTTGTTTGATCCCAAGATCAGCTTGCTAGAACTCATTTAAGGCAAATATAGCTTGAAAAATAAACACAAATGTGAAGCAGTTATGCCTTTTAGAGAAAATGTGCAGGGGATGATTGAGAGCATGAGGTACCAAAAGGAGCAGCTGTGGGGCTGACAGCAGCATAACTGTGGTTTTGGGGCTTGATTGCCTGCTTGTATTTTCATTTTTGAGAAAAAATCTCTTTCTACTTTTTCATTTTCCTTTATTTTTCTGCCTTATTCTTCTCTCTTTCAACCATTAAATGGAAATGTGTGCCTGGACCTTGCTGCTAAGGTGCTCTGTTTAGAAATGGTGATGTTCTCTAGTGAGAAAAGCACCTAAGTACAGCAGCTTTGTGTGGTGACCAGAACACTGCTCTCTGTACCACCTTCCCACTGGTCATCTTTGCTCATTTTTCTTATTTACTTCAGCATGATCTTTACCTTGAATGAATGTTGTGTGATATTTTCTAGGGAAAGTGTCCTGTGAGCTCCAGTGCCACAGCAAATACGGCGCTTGCTCTGGGAAAGCTTCAAAATTTAAGATCATCTTTGGGAGCATCACACACTTTAATTTTTCAGGAGTTCTTTGCCTCCTTCCTGGATATAAATGTGAGACGATGACTGTAGAAGCTCCAGGGTAAAATAACAGAAAATGCAGTTGTGAACAGAAAGCAGCAGAGAGCTGGAGACAGAGAGCACAACCCAAGAAGGACAAACCTCGTGCCAGGAACTTGCTGGGTGCACTCAAATGAGCAGGCAGGAGCTGCAAAATCTGTTTGGAGATGAAGGGAGCTAAATTTAGAAGCTAATTTCAATGCTGCTCCCCTGCATGTCCCTGGCTGGAGCAGCTGGTGCAGTGCTGGCCCTGGGAGCCTTCAGACACACACTCAGCTCTGCTGGTGGCAATACCTGGCACGTCCAGTGCTTGAATTTTTCCCAATTTGCTGATGAAGTCAGGAGTTGTTCATTCCCATGCCCTTTGTAAGTGGCTGATAAGCACATTCACTAGAGGTCTGCAGCACTGTGGCACTTATCATGGTGTGCAGTCTCCAAAGAAATAATTTTTTATTGGCCTTTTAAAGGAGGAGAGGCAGACAAAGTAGACAGCACGAGGATCAAATGGGTGACACTTGTTCCAAAGCTTTTTCCCTGAAGAAATTGTTGTCTCTTTATTGCCATCTTTCAGCTTGGAAATAAAAAAGAGCTAAACTTTCCCAGCTGGACCTTGATTTGTAACTTTTCTTCTGGACTCTCAGCAATTTAGATGGAAATTTTAGTGGCATACTGAGGATGGGATGGAGACTTTGCCTTTGTGAATGTGTGATATTTAACCATTTTCATACTAGCTCTCTACTATCTCAGGGAAAAATGGTTTATTTTAAATTGGGGTTATTCAGGGGCTTCTTCATAAATTCAGTCTAAAATTAAGTTGTCTGTTGACTAAAATTGATTTGTCCTCACAGAACCAGGAATGAGTTTGTCTAAATAGATTTGGAAAAGGCAGCACAAATGTGGAGGTCAAGGTGCTCTTTTAAAGGTTTTGTTTTGGAAGCTGGGGAAACCAAATGAAGATAAAGAAATTGTTTGCTCAGGGGAGGGCAAGGAAAGAGAAGAGAGTTGTAAGCCAAGCAGATTTTGAATAGCTGCTGGACAATAATTTTAAAAAAGGACTTCTTCATCCCATGAAGAGCAGGGTGCTCAAGGTTAGGATGGGAACAAGGATGAGCTACTCCTGTAACTTTTGCTCTCCCCAGATGAGTGCAGATGAGAAGGGCACAGACGCCCTGGGTTGGATCAAACCAAGGGCTGCCTTCCCTGAGCTGCTGTTTTGTAGGCAGAGCTTGTGTTGAGCATCTCTGCAGTGACACCTCTGAGTGCAGCTGGCAGGGAGCACCACGAGAGGGCTTGAGAACAATTCCATGGCTCAGAGGGAAGGGATTTTCTCCTCCAGGTGTAATGCAGGTGTAATTCCCTCACCCTTGCTTCTCTCTACAGCCACAAAGGATTAGTGGCTGGACAGCCCAGGAGCTGTTGGCTTGTTTACCCACACAGCACAATTTCCCTGGCTCCCCCACCTACTGGCACTAAAAACCCCTCTAATTCCAAACCTGTGATACAGCAATACCTGTGAACAGACCAAAGTGCTGCCATTCAAGGCTTTCTTTAGCTCCTGTGTTTCTGAGAGGGATGTAGGTCAGCACCCAGCACTCACCATTACCACTGACATCTGCCAAGGGCAAAAGCTCACTTCCTTCTTACTGCCCTCCTGGGAGCAATTTCAGATTTAATCTTACTGGTGCTGGGTTACTGCAGGATAAGGCTGAGCAGGAGTAGGATTTATTAATGGACAATTACTAGGATGTAAAAAAAAGTAGGGCAATCTGTTCTAGTTTAGTAAAATTAAGTGCTGGGCTTGGGTATTGCAAGTGTCGAAGAGATTTTGGGGTTTTTTTTAAATTTTTATGCAGCTGGGAAGCAGAGGTGTAAGTAAAGCTCAGGCTGAGCTCACTGGGGAAGGCAGGAGCTACCTGTGCTCCTGAGTTCCAGATTCCAAGTTTGTATCTCTGGGAAGAAAAGAATGGGACTGGAAAAGTACAAAAGGGTTAGCCCAGCCTGGGACAGGTTATAAATAGGAAAAGATGTCTCAAGGCCCTGTGCAATATAATATTTAAGAGGAAAGCCTATTAAACTTGCCTGATAGGTCAGTGACAAGGCACACTGGGGATTCATTTTACTGTCATTATTAAAACTGGTGAGAAAAGAGAATCAGATCTTCACTGATAGAGTATCCTAAACTACTTCAGTCATACTGAGTAAATTTAATCTCTGACTTGTAAAATATTCCCAGCCTTTTGTGCTTCCCACAAATCCCAGAACTTGCCCATAGAGAAACACTTTGTATTCAAATAGAGTCCAAAAGTGGGGTGTTTTATTTCCCCCACAGTACTAGGGAACCAAAAGATTTTTTTATCTGGCAAGATCTTTAATCTAAAGTACTTGGGAGACCAAATTACAGAATGGAAGCAACGGGTATTCAGCAGCACATCCTGTTGATGCTAAAAGTTGTGGTAAATTCAGTGTTCCCTGCTGCTTGCCATGAGTGTCCAAGGAAAGGAATTAATCTATTTTAGAAGGTGCTTGGGAAGTTTCTGCCTTGACAGAGTTCATACAGCAAAGAAGCCAGAGACATCTGCTTGCCTGTGTTACAAATAATATAAATATTTAAATTCATGATGCAAGTATGGTTTTATCTGTAAACCTCAAACAAGAAAACCATGCTCAGTGGTCTTCCAGATCAGTCTCTTCTTACACAGAGAACGGTGCCAGTTGGATTTGCTATCCCTGTAATCTCCTGTAGAGCTTGGAGAGATGCAACCTGTGCAGATGCACAACCCTTTTATCTGCAGCATTGATGACACAACTTGCCTTATGTTTTCGCATTTAAATGCCAAATCCTTCTTCAGTTGCATAGAAAATTGGTTTGGTGAAATACAGATTATCAGGCTTCTGGGCAAAAAGGCATTAACTGTGTTAGAAAGTACTTTTATCTCCACTGGAGTGTTGTATAATTGTCTGCTGTGGAGTTTCTCTGGCTTTCTTTGAAGCATTTGTGGTTGCTGATTGAAACCCCACACAGGATTAGCTTGCATGCTAATGTGCTATGAGAGGTAGCAATTACTTGTTTTTCCAGACCAAAACAGTGGGTGCCGTTGTGATTGAATGGTTTATCCACTTTAATGGTACATAATAAAATCCAAAATTCAGGCTGCTTTGCAAACCCCAGGTCTAGATTCTCCTTTATAGGTGTTACCTGAAGAGCTTGGATCATGCAACTGCCATAAAAGTAAATTCAGACCAAATATTCAACTTTTTTCCATCTTTGCTCCTATTTCTATCCATTCTTGTGTACCTTGGCCAACTTCTTGTCTAATATGAACCAGACCAGTGGCTGTTCCTGTGCAATATAAGGTGTGTTTGCTTTCACTTCTACAAGAGCTCTGAGTCAGCCATCACATCACAAAAGGTCTAATTATTTGCTGGACCTCCCTGCCTTTACTCTCTTGCCCCATGACTGTTATTTTTACCTGATATTCCTATCACAGTGTGCAACTTTATACTTGGACTTCACCACTGTGTGTAAGGTTCCTTGAGAGACTTCTCTTGTTTAATGTGGAAGGGGATTCACAGACAAAAATAAACTGTGACAGTTAAAATGTGCATCACTCACATTTTAGGACAGTAGAAACTGATTTAAAAAATAAACAAACTTGTTAAATGGATTTTCCATATCAAGTGTTACTTTGTGAATCTGAACCAGCAGAAAATCAATCATTAGCTGCCAGGGAAGTTGTGATCTACAAATGTAGATGGCAGAGGGAGAGTGAAAGAAAACATGGCTTTAAACTATGCAAACATTTTGCTAGAGCAACCTGCTTTGTGGGAGGCATGTCCAAAAATCCTGGCTCAACCCTAAACTCCATCTGGGATGTGAAGTTGTTGTAAGAAAAGTTATGGGAATAGGCCTCAATATGGGAGGTCAGAACCAACCCACCTTCCAGGTGCTTTGTTTCTGAATTATCTCATGGACTGAAACATCACAGACAGATGTTTTTAAACATGCTCAATTATCTGTTATAATTAATGAGGTCTGGTGACTTCCTTGCCCTTGGATAGGACAGGATGTGTTTGGGTTAGGTAAGGACCAGCCTCATACCAAGGCCATCCTTCCTTGTGAATGCTCTGCTGTCTCCAGACCATTTTTACAGTTCTGAAATTGTTTCAATTACCAGCTTCTGTCAGGCTTGTGCCTCATTAGACTTCATGACCTGGAGCAGTGGCCTAGATGGCATCCCTTGCAAAGCAGAACTTTACTCAAGTTCTATGTGTTTTTATACTGTTGCTGTTTCATTTTCTAAATCAAAGCACAAACTTGAGGCATTTTACAAATTACAGAGTTGAGCATGTCAGACAAGTCCTTGTTTCAGGGGAGATAACCAGTAATCAACCCATTGTACAAAGCATAGAGCAAGCAGAACTAGCAGGGGGCTTGCAGGTCAAACTTCCAGCTCCATATGTTACCTTTTATTGTGCACAATTACAATCCTGGCAGTTACTTGAAATGAAGAGCTCCTTTAAATGCAGCATGCTATGTGCCTTCCCCTATTCTTTGCTATTGAACTGAAATTTTACAAACCATTAGTCCTTAGAAGTCTTTTTATATCTTGAAAGCAAAAACCAGAAAAGCTTTATGTGATATGTCTCAAGAACTTGTGGATGTTTGTGTATGGAAAGCAACTCTTGCATGAGTATTTTATAACATTGAACTGTTTCAACCTGATAGACTGAAAAGTTTATTAAAGCTAAATACTCCATGCACTAAATAGCTTTTATCTGCTGATGAAGATGGTGCACACTGAGGATCTCTGCAGTAGTTTATTTGCAACAGGAAAAGTTCATGACCTGTTTTTTCAGAGGGAAATGAGAGAGGTTTGAAGACTGTGTGATAGCTAGTTAGTTATTTAGTTAGTTCTGGAACTACAGTTTTAGAAGAAAATACTCACTAAAGAAATAATAGATGAACACTTCCAGGCTCCCTGACAGCAGAGGCATAAAAGCATTAAAGGACAGACCTAATTTGAAGCAATCAGTATTAAGCATTCCTTGGCAAAGGGACAGGTTTTCTAGCTCACTAAGCTCACTTATGTCATTGAAAACTTAAATTGTCCATAAATGATAGCACCAGGACTGTCTCTTTCACTGGGCACTGACCAGGCACATCTCAGGATCACCTCCTTTCCTCTTATGCCAGGCAGGCCTGTGTGACTCTGACTCTTCATTACCTTCCCTTTCCTTCCACATGCAGATGGCCATTCCTACCCTCATGCCAAATTCAGGGGGCAGCAGACTATTGGAGAGCACCACCTCTCTTCTGTGCCTAAACAAAACATGAACTGAAGCAGCTGATGCTGCCCCAGTTTGGCATCTGGCTCCAGGTGCACAACCTCTTGGGGTGGCTCTTTGCAGCAAAGGATGGGGACAGGATGGAAGCAGTAATCAACATTTTGGTGGGTTTGCAATTTTTTAATATCATATTCATTATGTGCTTGGTGTATTTTGATATCTGGCTGATGTTTTGATGCCTAAGGTTTTATTGTGAGTGATTTGAGCAGTCCAAATTCTCACAACTGGAAAATACCACATGTAGTACATCAGAAGCAAGAAACCATTACCTGGGTGTAATGTAGGGCTGCTGGAATATTATCTTTCTGCTGTTCCCTGACTAAGTAGATGTCTTTTTAAGCAGACTCGTGTGCACAATCAAAATGTTCTTGACACACTCTGTCGCTGGTTTATGGATGCGATAGCTGGGAGTCTGCAAAGTCTCTGAACACATGGAGGGATTTCAGCTCCATGCTATATCATCTCCTGCTTCCACCTGCTCAGGAAACTGCATTCCATTTTATTTTAATTAAAACCTAGCAGATGTTTCATTAGGGTTGATCCAAACAAAAAGAATGCCAGTTTCTCAGCAAAACAAAACTGAAGTAAATTGCAGCATCTTGTGCTCCTATCACCTGGTCCACAAGGTAGTACCTTTGTCCATAGCCCAGATTATATGTCTAGAAATTGGTAGATCGCAGAGATTTTATTCATGACAGCTGGTTAATGCCTGATTACTAAGTACCCATAACCATTATCAGAGCAGCAGAAGGTTCACCTCTGTGCTGAAGAGCAGAGCTTGTAGGCACGCTTTGAGCTTTGTTGAATCTCTCTTCATCACCAAACCAAATCCTTCCCTACATTATTATTAAGCTTGATCTGAGAAATAAATAATTTAGGAGGCAGACCTGGGCTTGAGAAGCCTGAGGTTGGAAGTGCAGCTTTGTGCAGATGCACAGCACTGTGTTTTCCATGAGTTTATTGAAGCACATCAGGCCATCTGCTCCACACTGCTGCCTTTGCCTCTCCACCAGCAGCACCTGAGGCAGAGCAGCAGCAAAATGCTGCTGTCAGACAGGGCCCTGCTTTATCCAACACCTTCCTGGCTTGTGAATAAAAGGGCTGACTTCAAACAGCCACTTTCAGTATCAGTTCACCAGGAAGAGGAAAGATAAATAAGCTCAGAATTTTACATTTTGTTTCCATGCGCACACACTCATGTTTGAGTAGAGCAAAATTGCATAGCACAGATTTTACAGGCAGAAAAAGCCTTTTCCACCTCCTGTAGTTACCAACAGCATCTTTAAAATAATGGGAGAGCAATGTTTTTTTAAAATCTTCCAAAAAATATGAGAAGGCTGTTTAGTGCTTGCCTTTATTTAATATTTTGTAGGTTGACTGCTTTTTTTAAAGCATCCAGCAAGGCTGGGAGAAGTTTCAAGCAAGGCTAAACATGATTTCAAAGACAAGCTGTTTTTCAGCTGCCCTACAAATTCTTTAACCATGTGTACACTGGTGAAACGTGACATCTACCCAGATTAAGGGTGTTTGGATATGGAACTGCCTGCTGTGATAGCTGAGGAAGAATCAGAACTAGAGGTTTCTTATCTGAGGTGTGAAGCAAATCAGTGAATTATTTGGTATTCAAATGTAACAAAAAGAATTCTTCACAAAAGTTGTTCGGATTCCCCCTGGATCTCTGTGTGCTGGAATAGGACTTTGAAATAGCAACTGAAATTGAATTATAAGTTTGATACCACCTCTGCCCCTGGGGTTTCTATAATTCATGAACTCATGAAAATTCAGTTCAGATACGGCATCTGGCTCTCATTTAAGTTCTTCTCTTAACCTGGTTTTCTAGTAGGGTTACTCAAAAGTCAAATGTCCTTTTTTGAGGTCAAATACAAAGCAAGTCTTTTACTGACTTCTGTCCCAGAAGACTGAGTTTGAAGAAGGTGTGCTGGGAGTATTTGCTGTACTTTCTATTTTTCCAAAATAAACAATAGCACAGCCTAGAGCAAAATGCCAGAGCTTCTCTGGACAGATTCACATGACCACATATTGTGGTTAGCCATCTAACAAAGATTTCTGCAGTTTTAAACTTTCTTTCAGAAGGAGTGGACAGTCTTAATGGAGAATTATTTTGACATCAAATTTGCTTTTCCCTCTTACAAAATTCATTGTATAAAGGGCAAGTCCTCATACTTCATTACAAATTTCCATGAAGACCAAGTACACCAAAAATCAAAAAATGCCAGTAAGGAATATGATTCGTTTGCCACTTATAAATAGTGTTCTCTCTAATTAAAGGGCATGGACAGTGCTTTCTGCCAATGTTAGATGTTGATCCCACTGCTCTGTTCTGTGCATGCCCAGTTCTGGCTCTCTTTTACCCATTACCCATTGATATCTATCTAAGGTGAAATCTATCTAATTTGACAAAAGGCATTAGGATATTTCAGAATTCAAGATAAGTTCTAGAAGCTTAGAATGTGGCAATACCAACACACTGCAATTCCTCCACACAGTATTAAAGAAAGATGAAATGAGGCTGTGAGATGGACACTAAAATAGTGGCTTGTGGGCACTGGAAATTATATTCCATGGTGGGAGAATTTCAGCTGGAAAATATTTTATGCTTATGTGGTCTTTTCTGCTACAAAGAATGGGGTGAAGAATTTCAGACAGATAGTCCTGTGCTGAACACAGTAGCTTGGTCAGGGCTATGGGAGATGAGCAGCTTTGATTTGAAGGCAATGAGAGGGAGAATCAGCCTCTTTCCCTCATGATATGTTCCAAAGGTTAATCACCAATTCATAGCTGAACACTCTGAAAAATGACTGTGTGTTGATTCATCTGTTTCTGTCTCTACCAAAGCATCAGCTCTTCCAAGGTTTAGGTGACCTTGCAAAATATCTAAACCACAATTTTTATTTGATAATTGCATCAGTTTCACCTTTGCCATCTCCAAAAACAACAAGAGAAAAGAAAATAAAAAGAAAAAAAAAAAGAAAGAAAAAATGAACATTACTGCAGTATGTAGTGTGGATATGTAAGAAAGTGCTACAAAACTTGAAGTCAGAGGGTTTTTTCCCTGCAGGCTATTCTGACACTGACGTTCTGGTGTACTAAGACTGAACTCTGAATCCCTGTTTTTCATATGCATAAGCTCCAGGAAACTGGAATCTGGGTGCCATTGTGACCTCCCAGCTTTCTGAGGAAAGTAGAGCAGAAAGGATGGAAAGCAAAGTTGTCTCATACTAAAATAGATACTCCTGCTCCCCTGACAAAGAGAGAATTTCACCCAAAGTGAGATTATTTACTTAGGTAAATTTATTTGGATTCTGGCTGCTTACCTGTGTGGGTAACCCATGCTGGAATACAGCAGAGATTCAGCTACTGGAGATGTGAGTTCAACTCACTTTCAAGGGATCTCTGTCTGTGTCTCCTCAGTGCTAAATGCAATGAACCCTTGGAATTATCAAAATAAGAAATAAATATTTGAACTATTTGGAGGACTGCTCTGATGGTAATGGATGGATTGAAAGGACAGAGGCTGAAATATTTCAGTATTCCTACTGTTTAGGGTTGTTTGAGGCTTGTAACACATGTCTTTTCTTTTATCTTCTTGGCTTTATTTATCCTGGTTTTGAAAACCTTGGGGCATTTTAAGATGTCTTTTTCCTGAAGTTGGTTATATGTCTCTGCAGTGAAGAGTATGAAAATATGGCTTCATTTAACTTCAGACTGAGGACTTTAACTTCAGAGTCTTTCAACTAAAGACTGACTTGAGCAAGATGTAACGCTGTGAAATAATATTCTACATGCAACACCAGTAGTTATAATACCTGGAAGCAAATATGAAACATGAGGCATGAGGGTTTTAACAGCAGAGAATTAAAAAGCCCCCACATTTAAATGGCTAGATGACAGTAAATTGAAATTCTGTTCATTAATGACTGCAGCACTTTTTAAAATGCTCAGCATACACCTAACAAAACAACACACACACAGTGGAAAGTTGTGAGCTGCAGCTACTTGTGTGCTGAGCAAGGTTATCAGAGCAGAGAGACTGAGCCAAGACAGCCCTGCTGAGGCAAGAACAAGGATTAGATTTTCATCAAGGTAAACACTGAGATAGCTGAGCTGTAATTCTGCAGTGGAGCTGTTCTTGGCCAGCCATGCGCACACCACTGGAGAAGCATTCTAGATGGTTTTTCACAAGCTGAAACTGAGCTTTTGCGGGGATTTTGGAGGGAGTTGTCCTATTGTAATGCTCAAGTGAAAAGGGAAGCTCTGGGACTGGCTGGATGATCCCACAATTCACAAAAAGTGGCTGAGATGCAATAATGGAATTGAACGTGTTTGGTAAAGCTGCTCTACCCTATGAAGGTGGTGTCCTACACCTGTGAGAATGATATTTTATTTTTTTGACCTTAAGATCAGTCACTGATGTTATTGGCATAGTTATACTATTCAATATATATATTCAAAATCCATTCTCCATGGTAAAGCATTTTGATTTCTATCCCCCTTGTTCTGCCCTGTGTGAAGCAGAGCTGTGATCAGAATCACTTTGTTTTTCCTGACTTTATACATTGCAGAAGTGGCAAATGCAGCAGCCTGTCCTTCAAACTCAGGTTAGTGGATTTTCCTGGAAATTGTAGTGTCCAGAGCAGTTTGAAGATCATGTACCTGCCAAAATAGAAGATTCTTTTGTAAAACTCCTGACAATCAAAATAAGCATCTCTCAAATTGGCTTTGCTCTGAGGAAATTCATTGGTTTTGTGTGGAAAATGTAGGTTCAGATACAAAATATCATGGCGGAAAATTTCACTCAAAGTGAAACAATATAATTTTGATTAAAATGGACTGGGGTGACAGGACTCTTAAGATTTGTACAAACAGAATGTGTGACCTTCAGAAAGTCACTGCAATGTGACTACAGGTCCTACAATCTCCTCTTGCCCCTGATTTCCATCATCTGTTGGAAACCTCTCCCAGTGGTTCTTGCTCAGGGCAGCAGAGGCTCTCCCACAATGTGTGCCCAAAGCTGCTCCTTTGAACCAGCACTAACAGCGTGAGCACAAACCCTGCCTCCCAAAACAAGGGGGATTTCAGCTCTCTTCCATGCTTTCTTTTTTTCTTTCTTTTTTTTTCTTTACATTATGCTGTTGGAGGAAAAAAAAAAAAAAAGCCTGAGACAAGCTTAGGGATGTTTAGAAAGCAGATATTAATCAGAATTCATGGTATTGTAATAAAACCAGCTGTTTGGGGTGTGTCTGTCCCTACCAGCCGGGACTGATGTGGTCAGTGCTGTCACCTCCCTACTGACTGCTTGAACAAAAACCTCTTTAGCCACAGTGCACCTGGAGGCACAGGGAGGGTGTGGATTACAAAGTAGAATTAGTGTGCAAAATAGGAATCAAATTTGGGATTTAATTATTCCCATCTCTGCTCATTACCTCTCCTTTGCTGAGCAGCTGGAGGATGCATGAGAGCCATTTCCATAACTGAGCTGGCAGGCAGGAGCTTTGGTGCGTGCTGGAGCCAGGAGTGAGCTCCTGCAAATCTTCTGAGACCAGGTGATCGAGTTTCTTCTGTCAAACAAGCACAAAAGACTTCCATATTTTCAAAGAAAATACATTTGGAACAGCTCAATCCACTGGGACCCACAGAGCTGCATTGTGCTGAATAAAATAATGTAAATATTCCTGGAGGCAGAAGTGTTGTTCCAAGGAGTCTTATGGAAGAGTTGGGACTTTCAGACACAGTAGTGTGCTATTATGTAAATCACTACTTTGTTTGACAACTGAATGGTATTAAAACTGTCTGCAAGTTTATTTCTTGGAGCTGAGAGTTCCTAAGAGCTACATTTGACATCATTTAAATTACAGTGGTGCTGTGTGGTATGTAAAATATCTGTCTTTGTTCAGCAAGGTGTGTGTGCTCCTCTCTCCCTGAAATTATTTTAAACCCAGGCAAGACCTTTCCCCACAAAATTCAGTGTTGAGCAGACAGGGAAGTATTACAGAATTTTCAGAAGAACTTGGTGATAAGAGGAGCAGCCCCTGTGAAGAGCTGTGTGGCAGAAGGCTTTCTCTGCCTCGGGGGAACAAAGATATGCACTGGGAGAGGAGGAATCCTTCAGAGGAAGAGAGTTCATGGATCTGATCTCAGCAGGAGGAAGGGCTGCAGGGCCAGGAGAGGGATGCTGGGCTTGGGTGCCTGCTGGGAGGACACAAAAACCTCCAGGGAATTTGGCATACTTGTTTTTTTCCTGCAGCAGGTCTGCATGGTGTAACTCAGGAACAGCAAGGTGAGGATCAGACCCAAGGTATCCCTCTCATCCCTTCTCCCATGGGGCAGGATGCAGCTCAAACACAGCTCAGGTGTTTTCCTGTCCAGCACCCTGGTGCTAAAAGTGAGTCACTCAATCACAGGAGTGCCTGCTCAGGAGGATGTTTGTGCTTCCTAACTCACACTAAGGAGGTGAGAACCTGTCTCATCCTGACCTGGACCTTAGAAATCCTGCAGCTCCTGGAGCCTCTAGAAAATGCATTTTCTGCAATTTCCTTAGATGACAATAATCTTTCTCTTACACAGAATGGTAAGAAATAGGAGCAATTGCCAGGTGTAGGACCCTGGGGTGGTTTCTGGGCCAGGTTGGATGGTGGAAACCATGTGGAAAGCAGAATAGAGCCTGTGGCTCAGCTTTTGCTGTTCTGCTTCCCCCTGCAAGCTCTGTCCCTGTAAAACACCTCAGTGTGTGTAGACTCACCTTGTGGAGAAAGAGAGATGCCCATCAAAATCTTCAAAGGCACAGACAAATGCAGCAATCTCCTGATTCTGAATGCCCAGACCCTGAGAAGCTCCATGTACGAGCAAATAAGAGGCTCCAATCTTCTATTAAAACCAGGAGGCAAAGAGCAGGATCTTTTCCTCCTCCCAGAGGTGCCTTTTCAGGCATCTTGTTGGCCAATATCTTGTTTTCATCTCCTGTCTCTACACAGAGAGCAGCAAAGGGAGAATGTGGGGTGTTGTGAAAGCTTCAAGTGTGAATAAAACTTGCTGAGTTTTCTCAGGAGTCCATTTCAGTGCTCCTGTGGGAATCACTGATTTTGCTCTGGGTTCTTTCCCACCTGAGATGTTGTGTGACTTGCTGGTTCAAAGGGGGAAACTTAGCAGCCATTTTCCTGCAAATAGCTTTATTTAAACCTTGTGTCTTGTGCTGAGTGCTCCAGAAGCATAAACCTGTGTAACCAGGGACTGAATGAAATATTCAGCCTTTCCATTCTCCTGCAGTTTTTCCTGCCTGCTTGGCATATGGAATCACTAGATATGCTTGCCAATAAAGAACTCCCCTGGAAGAAATCATTTAACAAGGGATGAAAATGTGATAAATGTTTTATAATCAAGGTCCCACAAGCAAAAGTGAGTGTTAGGCAGCTCTCATCCAAGTGGGAACTGGCTGGAAGTTTTAATATTCACTTGGCACTGGATTTTTCTGAGTTTTGATGTGAACAGGCTTCTTCTAGCAGGCTCATTTTTACAGGCATTCATCTCTGCTGCAGCTGCTCCTGCTGTAATTTATACAGATGCTATTACTCACAAGCAGTCTTGTCCCCAGTACTTTTGATGTTAAAATCTTTTTGTTGTTGTTGTATTCCAAATCAAAAGATCTACTTCTACAAAGTATAGGTAATTCATGCAGTTCCACTTATCTGCATGCTGATGCTAAGGAGCCTCATCTAATTAAAAAGCTGTTATCAAAAGTCTCTTCACCCCACAGAGAGCAGATAAAGTTGGTTTACCAGCTTCATTTCTAAACTGCAGGCTAATGAATATAATTTTACTGATGAGGGATTTCTGTACCATTCCCCATAAGAGCTGCACATTGAATCTAAAGGAGGACTGGCTGAGCTTGCAGTGACAGTCAAGTCATTTTTCATTCTGGGGCATAGTCAATATCTTTAAAATCAAATTGTTACTCTCTATTAATTACTGCAATGTATTTATCTGAAACATAATAGGTGGAGTGACAGTGCTTATTAACAGCCAGGCACTTGTAAGTATGGTGGAAAGGTCATAAATGAGAATTGTGAGGAGCACTAATGAGAGGCAGGGGAATATTCAGTTCTGTGCAGGGAGGAATTTTAGTGTGTGGGTACCTGGCTGCTGCCTGTGACATCTGTCAGCAGCTGTGGCTCTGGATCACCTCACAGGCATCTCTGGAGGCCTCGTGCCAGCCATGGATTAAGGCTACCACAGCACAGATTTTAAATTTATCATCTCATCCAGGGATGCTCAGGACAGACAAAGGCATTTTCCTACTCACAGAAAGCAGGGAATTTGAAGCAGAGATGCAGCAGCTGATGTGGGGGGGGATGTGCCAGTCTGTGAGGGGAGCTGTGCTCGCATTCAGAGGGGTGGCACCTGCTGCGCTTGGGGATGTGGCAAAGTTACTGCCCGGACCCCTTGGGAAGCACCAAGCTGCTTTCTGTAATGATAATTAGATGGAAACTTGGCTTGGGATGTGACATGAGCTGAAATAGCAGACATTATTTTTTCATTTTACAGAACTCAAGGCTCTTAGAAAGGTGTTTCCTTTCAGATTCTGGGAAGAGCAGAATCCTCAGCCAGGCTTACCAGCCTTGCTCTCATTCTAAGAGAGGCTGTTGTTTTGGAAAAAGTTTTGGAAAAAGGATTTGAGGAGGAAAAATATCCATAGTTTGCCAATCTTGTATGGCATCACAGTTTTCCTAGTGCCTCATTATTCAAACAAAGATTCACCTAAATCTGGTCATTTAACTGACCTCCTCTACTTCCTAATCAGAAAACCAGCATGATCATGAGCTCTAAATCTGCTCCTTGTGTACTTCCCCCGGCTAATGTCCACAGAAATTGTTACTTCTGCTGAAAAGTCAGCAGACTTCTCTGAACCAGGGTTTGTTCCATTAGTACAGCTGCTAAATATCTGAGATTAGGCAAGAAAAAAATCTTTCTATTTCTCAGCAGTTAAATGCTGCTCTGCATGGCCATTCAGTCAGGTCACAGAAACCAGGGTAAATTTTCAAATAGCAGATGGTTACAAACCTCTGTAAAATCTGCATGTGTTCAAACGTCAAAGGCAGCACCTTTTTGAAAAGCCAAGTTAATTAATACCTGTGATTTTGTAGGAAATGAAATGCAGGAAGCTTTCCCTTGTACCTTGCCCCTGACTGGATGGCTGGAACTACAGTAATTACCTCGTATCAGGAATGTCATTTTTCATTTCTTGCAAGTCTTGTTTAGGCAGACAGGTTCTTAAATTACTGTTCATTGTCTGCTCTGTAGTGAGGCAAAGCTTTCAGTGCTGTTTTCCCCACGTGGAAGCAGGAATTCAGGAGGTGGCTGACACGTACTGAGCAAAGGCACGTGCTGGGCAGAGCTCAGGCAGCTCCGTCAAGCTTTGTTTCTGCCAGCAGTGGGCTACTCTTTGTCATTCTGACTGATCCCACAGGAAAGGAGAACATGAAAAGCATCCCACTGTTCAACTGGCTTCTGAGATGTTTGTGGTTCTGCTTTGGGCCACTGCTGGAGCCCAGGGATAGTTTGTGATTGGGAAAAGAGGGGAGAAATCACTGATATTCACCTTATGTTCTTGATAACATTTCATGGGGGTCTGGTTTAATTTTTTTCCCAGAATCTGATTCATTCAGCTGTTATTACTAATGAGGGGTGTTTTTCTGGGACCCACAATTATCAGGAAATAAATCCCAAGAGGCTGGGAAGAGAATAAACAGGTCCCATTCTAAGGTGAAGATAATCCCTTGACCGCAACAGAGTTGCCTTTTCCCAAAAAGTAAATCTCACATTTCTGCTTTGGCTGAACTCAATCAAATGTTCAGGTGTGCCCAGCTTTAGGTACATGGGACTTTAATGAGGTGTGAGCTGGTCTCCCTAAAATAAACATTACTAATTCTTCTCTTTTCAATATGAACTTGAATAAATCCAGTGTACATATATTTCCTTGTACATACTTTTTATTAACTCTTCTTGCCTGATCCTTATGCTCTTTGTATCCTGTCAATAATTTCTAGACCATGGATGTTTTTCTTCACTATCCCTGGTGTAAGTTCTGCTGTCTGGTTCATATGTTTAAAACTCCTTAATCTATGTGCAAAAAACATCCCCCTCTGTTCCATGTGGGCAAGGTTGGGCTCTTTATTATTATTAAGGCCCAACATAATTCTCATTAAAATTCTAAAACCTGCTAATGCAGATGACTAGTGCATGACAGATTTTCATTAAATATGCTTTATTCATTTACAGATGTTTAAAGGGATGGTGTGCTAAGAGCACTGAACTGATTCAATCCAGTGCTAAGCCCTCTGACAACACTGTGAATGTATAATTCTGGTGGTGAGATCTCAGCAGAAGTGTTGCCTTTAATATCTGGTCTCTGGCATCAGTGGGGCTTAAGAAATAAGAAACTGGCGTATTTATTCATCACCTAAATTTTTTAACAGCAAGAGTTCTTAAAGCACTTGCTGAAATATTTAAGCCAAGCAAATAACAAGCAGATGATGTGTGACAGGGAGAATAAATTCCCTGATTTATTGAAGAAAAGTGAATTCTAGAACATAGTGTGAAGAACATTCTTGTTAAACTGACTGGAGGTGATTCCCTAATTAAATTGTTCGCAGTAGATTATTGAATTTGAGAATCTGTAAAGGAGTTCCAGCCCAAGGTTGTAATCTGACCATCTAACCCTTGTGAATGTCAGTCACTGGCAGAGATTAGTCTAGAAAGGTTTGCAGAGCTGTCAGCAAGTTCACCCAAAATCAGCTGCTTGGCAAGAGTAGATTAAGAAGGGACTTTAATGTGCTAATGCTGCAACCTGCCATCTCCTTCATTTTGTGCTGGGAGTGGGAGAGAGAAATCAGGTTTCGGGCTAGTCAAGTGTCAGACTCACAGTTCTCTGACAAAAAGGAATTCACAACCCGGGTTTCTGATTTAAAGCTCTTCCTTCACATCTTTCCCCCCTTTCCCCCTTCATTTTTTTACAAGGAAGATTCTGAAGGGCATCCAGAAAGGATGGGATGGAGAGGGAGAAGCAGCAGATGTACAGCTCTTATAAACACTCACTCTTCCTTGGCATTTATGGGCTGCATCATTTTAACAGCTGGATATATGTTCCTTTATTTGCAGTTGATCTCTTAAAGTGGCACTTGTTCGGTGACTTTTATGACCCTTTAGACTTCAGATGCCTGTACATATTTTGAACAAAAGGCAGAAACTAATAAACTGTGCCAGTCCTCCTCAGAAGTTTCCAAATTTCCCAACTCTGCAGTTCAGAGCAAGCTGCCAGGTTTTGCTGGTGGAGGAGGCTGTGGCTCTCTCAAAGGCAGTGTGAAAGGAGCAAGTTGCACTGATTTCCATTTTGGTTTCTTCTCCCATGCAGACTGAACTGAGAGAGGCACTGGGGCTTTTCCTGCCAGCAGCAGAGCTGCTAATGAAGCTGCTCTCACTTCACCTTGCAACCCCAGTGCTCCCCTCTGGCTCAGGGCATTGGAACTCATTTCTTCTGTGGCAGGGGCTGGAAACCAGGGAGAGACACAAATCTGAAAAGCTTTGCAAACTCGTTTTGCCTTTTAGATTTCTCTTTGTGTTTGGGATGAGCCAGCAGATGCTAGTCTAAGATAAACAAGTGCACTGAATTCTCCTGGGAAGGAAGGGTGAATCTGCCAGGAACCCTAGGGAACTGTTGGCTGGCTGACTCTAAGTAACACCACAGCACTTAGACTTACCCTTACCCTCCTCTTTATGCTTAGTCTCACATTGCAGCTGATGAGAAGGAGGTTTTAGTGAATTTGGGAATAATCCAGCAGAATTCTGGTTGATTCTTTATGCTGCAATGTCAAGCTGTGCTCAGAGCAGGTCCTAAGGCTGGTGACAAGGTAATGATTCTCCAGGATCTGATCACAGAGCAGTTCAGATGAAGTAGATGATGGAAATTTTACTTCAGTGATTTGGAAATAATTAGGCAGATGACTCAATATTTTTGGGGTAGAAGCTGTAGCATCATATGCTTACATGAGCATTCATGTAAGGGTGAGGGGTTTTTTGCTTCGTGACCTTCCTTAACCATGTGTATTTGAGAGGAGAGGAAAAATACCACGGTATTTTTTAGGCTGTGAGCCAGAAGTTTTGCTTCAATGTTGGCAAATTATATTACTATTGTTCAACTTAGGTATTTAGAAAAATCTCCCTATCAGAGCTACGAACATTTCTCTTTCACAATGAGCCCCCAAAGTCCCTGTGTTCATGGCCAGTTTCCCCATAACACATCTCCAGGAAGCATGCAAATGGAGCAGGTCAAAACCCAAGTGCATAACACCTGAGCAGTTTAATACTTATCAGCTCTTGACCCTGAATTTCACTGGGTTCTCTTTTCAAGTGCATGACTGCACTAACCTTGCTGTGTCAGGAAACTTTGTGTCCAATCCTGTAATTATGCATTAGATGTCCTGGCAGGAGAAAGGCAATGGAGTTTCTTTGCTGAACTCCAAGTGCAGCCTGTCATTATTTATTAAAGAGCAAGTAGCTGAAAATTCAACTATTCTTGACACTGCAGCCTTTCCCAGCCTTATTTGTGCAAGTGGTAAAGTCATTTGCAGAGAAAGACATCTCCAGACACTTCTGAGGGAGCTGAAATGATACATTTTTTCTTATTTAGTGAGGGCATCTGTTTTTATTCTCATTTCAAAGGTGGGACAGCATGGTCAATTCCCCTAATGCTTGCAGCTCTCATTTCAGCACGCCTGGAAAAGGAAAGTCCCAGCAGAAATCTCAGGAGCAAGTTGTAATTAATTGAAGCAAGCAGATGGCTCCAGCCTGGTGTGCCTTAGCAAAGTGACAGCCTCTGATGGAGGAGCTGTGGCAGCACAGGAGAGAGGGGCTGGCATGAAAGCTCTCCATGTGCATCTGCAGCGGGATTAACAGGGTCTGCATTCAGGCAAGTGTCACATCACCCCTCATTGAATTATCTCTCTCAAATGGCCTTGGGCAAGGGATGGCTGTAAGGGAAGGAGAAAGAGGTGAGCCAAGATTTATTCTCAAGGAAGTGTAGAATAAGATGCTAAGTTTGAATGTCAGGCCATAATTGGCTCCCAGTTGGCTCTGTGAGTTGTTTTTTTTCTTATTTTGGAAGAAGAGTGCCTTTCCTGAATAAAACCCTCTTCTAAATGGATTAAACAAATTCAATTAAAAGTCTGAAATTGCTGTTCAAGGATGATCACAACCACACATGGAACGAGAGTCCAAAGTAACTTCTGGCGTAAATATATCCTTACAAGTGTAAACAATCAGCTCTGTGCCATTTCTGAAGGGTGTGTTTGGTATTTAAGGCATGGTGGTTTGAGCAGAGAAATTCAAGAGCATCTTTTCTTTAGGAGACTCCTTCTGGATACATAAAGTGTGACAGATGGGGGAACTTGCTGGCTCTTGGATAAGTTACTGAGATATTGCAGAGCTGCTGTAAATATTGTAAGACCTCATGACAGTCAAAGAAGATGAAAAATGACACCTACCCAGAAGGGCTGCTAAGTGTTTGTAAACCTCCAGCTTTTAAGAAGAAATGAATTTCCATCTGCCTGCAGTTTGGGGTCCTTGGACCTCAGTCCTCTAAGGAGAGTCATGGTGAAATGGATCTCCCCACACCCCATCAGTGTCTAGAGAAGGATCCTCCAGGGTTTCATGACACAAAATTATTTGCTGTGGGTTCAGACTGCTCCAAGCCACTTCCCACAGTGCCAGAAGTATTTGGTTCTCAGGGAAAATCAGATTCTGGCCTGACTTTTGTAACTCCAAGTGACAGGGATGGTTCTGTTTTCTCTTTAGCTATGTCCTCTCTTTCTTTTGTCTGCCAAATTTGTGCCATAAGCTTAGTGCCTGTTTCTCCCCAATATTCTGAATCCACAATTAGAACAGATTTTTCTTTATAAGGTCTCTATGCACTGCAGCCAGCAGAGTTTTCTTTAAATCCTTATACCAATTTAATCGCATGTTTTAAAAAAGTTTTATTCATTATCTTGACTATTGATTATCTCATTTTATTATTATCTTCAGATACTCTGGAGTTTGACTGCAATTTCTTTTTGGCTGCAATTTCTGATTGTGAGGGCAAGCTGTCATAAATCAGCACTCTCTAATGAGCAGCCTCTCAATCTGGATGGTTTTGTACCATTCACTCAGGTAAACTGCCAGATGTGGCAGGATCAGGCCTCTTATTCTGAGATTCCTGATAATTCAAGTTAAAGTTTTCAATCAAAACTTCTTCCAAGTTCAGCATAAGCATAACTGATGGAGTCAAATTCAGTTCCCTGCTAGTGCTAATTTAATACTCATCCCTTATCTTCTGATTCCAAAGGCATGGCTGGATGAATCTTACATGGCCCTTCACGGAAATATTTTCCAACTTTCCTTCTCCCATATCTTCTGGTTTTGTGTGTGCATACACTTTTTAAAAAGAAAAACTTGCTTATGTGCCAAAAAAAATTTTCTATTGCTGTTTTTTCTTTGTTCCATGGTTTCTCTGTTTAAATTGCCTCACAGCAGTTCCTTTTCATTCACATGTGTTTATCAATTTTTAACAATTTCCAATTACCATATTCATTTCAAAAATTTGCAGGAGTAATGTTGCTGATAGAAGCTTTATATTTATTTACTGCCTTGCTTCCAGCCTGCCTGAAAAACACTGAAAACAGGTGTGCTGTTTGCAAAGATGTCTGACTTTGAGTCAACAGCCATCCAAACCAAACTGGTGCACACTGACATCTTTGGGATCTGAAGAATCCAAATTAGTCTTTACTTTGTAGCCTACAACCTAAAGGTCTTTTCTGGGAAGAGTTGGAATCATTTACCTGAAAGGGCATATTCTCAATTTTCAGTATTTAGCATGTCATCCATGTTCTGTGCTTACTGAAAAACAATTTTTTTTTTTGCTATAAAACAAAATATCTCAAGCTGTAAAAAGTTATCTGAAATTGTGGAAAACACAATTTGACCTGCACATACTTTTCCTTTCAAACCTTGCTTTAAAATAAAACAGGAAGTCAAGCCAGTTGGAAAAATAATTAGCAGAACAAACACTGCTGTTCCCAGAGGAGAGCTTGTGTGCCAAAGCAGTGAGTGGAAAGGATGGGCACAGCCCAGCCCTCCTTTCCCCTCTGGAGCACAGACTGGAAAATGCTGACAGACCCTGAACTGTATCTGGGCAGGAGAGAGTCATCCTGTAATAAAGCACACCTCTGTCAAGCAGATAAAACCTGGATTTAATTCTGAATCTGATGCTTAATTCTGCATCATCACTCTTCTCTTTCTGTATTTGTCACACCAAAATATGTACTGTTTCCATCTGTTAATACTCCAGAGCCTGTTTGACAACTGAATGCAGCTGAAAACTCTTAATTCTTGATTTGTGTTTTGTTGTTTTATGGGATGGGCCTTTTCTTTTTTCCACATGGCAGTTAACACAACAAAGCTAGATGCTAAGAGCTGGCCTGTTCTTCACTGAAGTTTGCCCAAAACAGAACAAGATTTGGAAGAGAAAGCTCTACTCCAGAGCTTATTAAATAGAATTTGAGTGGATTGACAGCTATTTGAGGCTGATGTCTATTAAAAAAGTACCCTTGGTGAATACGTAGGAAATCCCAATTTTCAATAAACAAGGAAATTGAAGCTATTATACAGATGCTAATGAATGGAACTCCAACTCTGTCAGAATTAGCCCATGCCTGATATGTAATGCCTAATATTTTACAAAATAATGAAATCTGAATGAGAGATTGGTTGTGCAGAGCCCTGTGAGTTCTGTGATTTACAAACTCTGTGGTTCTTGTCCTGCTGCAATCCAGAGAAGGGGCAGGAGGTGATAGGTGGGGAAATATGCAGAGGTGATAGGTCTGAAGGGTCCAACCTGAGCACAGAGCAGGCAGTAAATGCACATATTGGCCCAAAACCAACACTCCCAGGGGCCTCCAGATGCCTCCATCCCCATTGTTAGGTGCCAGGTTGTCACATTCCTATTTTCTGAAAAATCCCTTCGCCCGGGATTTTTCTCCTGGGAAGCTAGGAAGCCTCAGAGAAAAAGGAAAACAATATTTATCTCATTTGCTTCTCCTGTGTTTTGCTCCTTTGGAATATGTTTGGGGATTGTTTACCCGCAGGTGATTGTTTCATTGGATTCTGCTGTGAGTTGTTTTCACTCTTTGGCCACTCAGGACCAAGCTGTGAGAGAGTCACGAGTTTTCATTATTATCTTTTAGCCTTCTGTCTGTATCCTTTCTGTATTCTTTAGTATAATATAATATAATATAATATAATATAATATAATATAATATAATAGCCTTCTGAGAACATGGAGTCAGATTGATCACTCCGTCATCTGGACACCCCACAAATACAATACCAGGTCAAGAAATTGGAGAGTTGTCAGTGCTGAGGTGGTGGCAGCACAGCCCTGCTCTGTCCCCTGGCACCTTCTGCTCCTTTCCAGGAGCCAATTCTCAAACACCCAGATCTGGCTGAGGTTTCAGGGGGTCTCAGGTCTCCCTTCAGTGGCTCAGTGCTGTGGCTGTGCTGGAGATGGAATATAATCCAAGATTTGGGCTGGGAGAAATGCTCTGGGTCACCCCAGCATGGCAAACAGGGAGTTTGGGAATTGTCAGCTGAGACAAAAGGAAGGCAGGAGGCAGAGCAGGAGAGTGGGTTCTTCTGGCACAGCTGATTTATTTCCAGGTTTCTTTTGGCAAACACACAAACCCTTTGGACGATTAGGAGCACAAAACTCTCTTTTTCTTATAAAAAAAGGGGGTTTCCATTAAGAAAAGGTCTGGCATTTCTGCACAGCAGCAAAGGTCCTCTCTCCTGTATCTTTCCCTCATTTCCCTTGCAGTTGCTTCCTTTCCAGGTGAATTCAGCAGGCAAACCAACACCTCCCCCTGTCTTTGGGGGTACCTGGGCTTACTCCAAGCCACAGCATTTTTCTGTAGGCTGAGACACTGCAGCCTGGAGGAGCCCTTGGTGCTCTCCTGGGGCAGGCAGGACACCCAGCTGGATGGACCAGGCTCAAACCTTTCTCAGCATCCCCTCCTCCTCTGCCAAATGGAGCTGTGGCAGCTCTGTGTGAGAGCACAGCCAGAGCAGAAATCCCATCTCTGTGCAGCAGAATCATGCAATGGATGAGAAAATCCAGTTATGCTAAAATTTCTCTTGCTCTGTCTTTTGACCTTTTGTCGCACCTGGTAGCTCATTTGTCTTCCAGCACTAACAGAAATAGGAAGAAGGAAGCAAATTAAAACTAGAGAGCTCAGAAAATTGAACATGGATTCAGATGAGACAGGAAAAGCTGATTTTTATTGTGAACGTGTCCATTACCACTCTCTACTCATCCAAGGTAGGTCAAACTTTTCAAACTTGGAAAATATTTCGTATTGTCTGTTGAACCTAATCAAGCCATGATTCAATTAACTGGATTGAGAAGGATTCTAGTGAGTTATTTGTGCACCTGGCAGTGTGTGCTGAATACTAATAGTCTGGGTAATGTTCTCCAAGTTCTTCATCAGCAGCAGCTGGAGCAAATTTTTTACTTTGATGAGTAGGGAAAAAGAAGAAATCTATTTCAGCGCAGCGACAGTAGTAAATTTACATTACAAACACAGCAATTGCTAAGCATTACTGGAATTCAGCTGCCAGAATAAAAGCAGTGGCATTCATTTAGTTTCATTTCCAATTATAAGAGATCCTGATGAGTTTTTTTTCCTCCAAAATAAAAACTTTGCAAACCTAGCTTAATTACAAAACTACACAGGCCACTATCCTCCTTGTCTGGCTGTGGCTGTTGTCAGCTGTCAAACCAAGCATTTTGAACTCAGTTGGGTTTTGGGGAGGGGAAAGGCAGTTTTGGTCCTGTGATTAGTGTAGAACTTCTTTTATTTCCCAGCTAAGCATGGCGGTGGGCAGCCTGGTTCTGTGAGGAAGAGCTGTCCCTGGTAAATTCAGGACATCCCTCAGCCCCTCATTCACTGTGGGAGCTGAATCTCTGTCAAGCAGCTCCTCTTACTGGAGTAAATTTTTAAATTCACAAATTTTAACTTTTAAGTTCACCAGACTGAGATTTTGAATTTTCTGTACACTTTACCTGATGTCTGCTCCAGCCAGTGGGAGACATTCTATTAACTCCAGTGTAAGCAAGTCAGGCTCCTCCTGTGTGGGTTGGTCAGGCAGCAAGCAGAGGGCTGCTGGAATAATTCCCTGCTAATCAGAGAATTCCTACAGCAGCAGCAGGGCAGGAGGGCTGCTGGGGACACAGCTGAAGGACAGCAGTGCCCCAGGATCAGTCTGCTCTCTTCACTGCCTGCAGCTCCCATCTCAAGGCAGGTGACCCAGCAATAAACATTATTCTAGGGAATTTGACGGGAACAGATATTTTAAAGATGAAGCAAGTTGAAACAAATCCTGCTGTCAGCAAAGGAGTGATTTTATTGAAAGAGAAGGGTGGAGAGGATCTTTCTTTTCAAGTTCTGCTCAAACAGGATTACTAAGGCTCTCCCTTTGCTTCCACACTGAGGCAGGATGCCCCCAAACCCTTCCTGGGACCCCAGCCCTTTGACCTTCCTGCAGAGTTTCTGGGAACCTGAGGAAACCAAGACATGGCAATAGGCACAGTGTCTAAAATCTCCTGCCCAGGGCCCAAATTTCCTGAGCTCACAGCAGGAATGAAATATTTCAGCTGTGACATAAAGCCTCTCGTGTTTGTTGAGCAGAGCAAGGCAGGGATCAGATCTGATTCATTAATAAACTTTTGTGTGTAGTAACTCTGCTTTTTCTTCAGGCTCTTGCTGCTATACAATGAAGTACATGATTAAACCCAGCAAATGTCAGCTCAGAATCAATCTGGTTTGAGCAGGTTCTTTTTAATTCAAGTTACTTCAGTGGTGTTTTCAGTTGCCACTTGCTGAACAGTTGGAGGGTATTGGTTATGTTACAATCCTCAGGAAAAATTAATTCTGTTCAGACCTAGTGCAAGCAAATTTTATTGTGCATGCAGCTGCTCAAGATTAAGTAATTATATGGTGAGGCTTTGGAGGCAATGAATTTTAGATGAAGCATGTACACATTTTTATTATGCATACATTTTTCTTGATCAGTTTTCTCTTCATTTGGTCACTCGCTTATGTAGAAGCAATGAGCAAAATCTGCATATTTCACTCTTTAGAAAGAAAATTTCCATTTACAAAGCTGTGATGCTTTCAGCCCATGCATCCTTTACTGAATTTTCAAAATCCACTGATCTATTACACTCCACACAGCAACTTCAATAAACAGGTCATCTCAGAAAGACCCAGGTTAGACCCTCAGCTGGCTCAACAATCTTTTCTCTTTTGAGCTCTCTTTGAGCTCACTTAGAACCATTTCACCTTCAGTTGAACAGGGGTGCCATCATGACCCAGGTGTCATCAGGGGATGTTTTACATGGGGGTTTTTTGTTGTTTAGAAAAGGTTATAAATCAAAAGTTTCCTCTCTTTGTTTTGTTCTTTCCAGGCAGCTGAAAGTTCTTTCTCTTAGAGCTGGTTTCTGAAAAACACCAAAAGAAGACAAAAGGGAGAAAAGCAATTCTGAAACAAAGAGCAAAAGGGGATGTTTTCAAAAAGAGCCTTTCAACAGCTTCACAATCCACATGAAGTGTATTTATGTAATGGTCCAACCTCAGCAAAGCCTGCAGCAGCGTTGGGTTTCAGGTCAGATCTGCTCACCATGATTTTGGCTCCACATCTCAAAGTGGGGTTCTGCTGCCTCCCTGAGCACTCCCCGGCCCCTGCTCAGACCAGAGGCTTTGCCCTGGGGCAATACACCCTGGAACTGCTCCAGCACAGGCTCAGGGGTCATTCTCCAGGCTTTATACCAAATTCATGCTCTTGTGGGACCATCTGGCCACATGGATTGGAACCAGATCAAGCGTGCAATTGCATCTCTAGGGAATTGGTAAAATGTAAAACAAGGAGCTTCTGTTTATTTCCCGGTAGCTGAAGAGGATATGGGATCTCAGAAAATATTAAAGTGCTTCAGACAGCTGGTACATGATCCTGACAGTGAAAACTGAACCTGTCAACTCTTTAAAAAAATTGAATCAGCAGAGCAAATTCATAGTGGGTCAGTGCTCTGTGTCTAACAGCTGCAGCAGGTTTGGTCTAAGATGGATAAATTATATCAGTGAACCATGATGTGAGCATGCAGAAGATGTGAATGCAGCTGAGGGAAATGTGTTTATGTCAGAAAAACACACCCTGCAAGACACCTCACCCTAAAGCTCTTTGGCTATATTATTTTTGAGCCTCTGTCTGAGCCTTTTTCCATGACTGCCTTTCCTTCAAGCCCAGCTTTTGCAGCACATTGCCGTGGTGTGGTACACAGATATACTGATGCTCTATTCTGAAGGGGTTCTGCAGCAGGAAAAAAAGGTATATCTATGAATTTTCAGGTATTTTTAGATAAATGAATACAGGTACAAAGCTGTCCTTTGTCACATGGCAAAATACTCAATGCCTGCCTGTGTGGAGCATGAGTCAGCTTTATAAATTCAACCACTAGAAGATTTATTTTATTGTAAATACCAGCCAGGATTGCCATCACTTATCTGCTGGTGAATGAAGACACCACAAGCAGGTGATTTTAATGGTGCTCTTTAATGGAGTTCTGTGTGCTTGGAGCACTGATCAGGGCTGAGAATCTCCATGAGAGCTTGCTGTGGAATGAAAGCCTGCTCTGTCACTCAGCAGGGCTGGCCCAAGGACTGTCCAGTCCCCTGAAGCCACATCACCAACAAGAAACACAGGTGAGCCCCAGAAATGCTGCAGTAATTCCATTGTAATGTTGTTTTCTGTCAGCAGCTCCTGAAAAACCTTGATATGATTCAAAACAATGACTATGAAAAGTGATGTGTCTTTGTGATCCCATGCACTTCAGCAATCCATGCATAAAAAAAGGATAGATTTCTTTTAGGCTGTATTTTATATTACTGAAGCTGTCTTATCTGTTCAGACTGATGTCTCTTGTTCTGTACTTTATCTAAATGTGTGTTATAAACTGCCTCATGTGGAGGCACGAGCAGCAGTGTGGTGCCAGAGGGGCTCAGGGGCTTTGCTTAAATCAATGTTTTGTTGACTTTAGTGGAGCAGGGTGCTGACCCCCTAACAGGGCTTTTGATGATACATCTAAAGCCACTGTTTGTACTGCAGTTGCCAGTAAATGAAACCAGCAAACTCTTTATCAAATGGGCCTTCAGAAGTGAGAGGAGATTTGCAATGATGAAAAACAGGGCCTGAACTCTTAAAAGCTCAGCTGTACCCATTTTTTCTTGGTCTGTACCAGTCATGGGTAATGATAATTACATTGCCTGTCCCCATCTCATATGCAGGAAAAACATATGAATAGTTGGAAATATTATTTTTTACTTTTAGACATTGTAAAATGAGGAGGGGGAAGAGGAAAAAATCTTGGTTTTATGAGTAAGGATCATAAAAATCAAAACTGGAAAGAATAGCAGAACACAAGACAAAAGCATTTCATTTTAGCTTTTGGCAGTTTGTAAAAAAACCTTTTAATGAAAAACTGTTCTGCATGAGAAAACAGAATATCTCAGTGAAATGTTCTGACTACTTTTCATGGCTTTTTAAATGGAGCTAAAGTCCAGAAAGTTATACAAAATAATACCACGGTGTCCCAACACCAGAATTTCTTATTTTTGGTGCTCCAAAAGCATAAGGAAAAAAAATTCTGTTTTTCCTCTGAGGTTTTCCAGTTTAGGGGCCAAGTTTCAGTTGTCTGGCCTGGGTGTGAGGCTGTTCTGGCTGCACATGTGGCACGCACAGAAACTCTGCTTTTCAGGGCATTTTGGGGTTCACTGCAGCTGCAGCAGGGACTCCTGCAGTGGATTTTTCAAGCAACACACATCAAAGATTTTCTTTTCTAAATTTCAAACCTAATTTCTTGCTAGAGGAACTCAGCTTTTACCTGAGAGGTGTGCATGAAAGAAAACTTCAGAACAATGACTTTTATGGCATCTGCCAATATTTTCATTTTAGCTTAACGGGGGATTTAAATTATTATTGAGTCCCATTTTCTGAAGAGAGCAAATGCTCTCTTTGAGAAATTTGATTATATTGAGCCTCTAACTGAATAAACACAATACCAGCCCCAGTGGACTAATTCCATTAAGATTTGAACTATCCACCTTGAAGTTGCTCATGAATACAAAGTGCCAGAGCTGCTGGCATTGCTGGGTTTGCAAAGCAACTTGTACATTTATGTGTCAGCTAATAAAAGCCATATTTATTTAGATATTCAAATGAACAGATTTAATAATATATTTTAAAACATCACTGTTACTCCTATGGTTCTTCTCTCTGCATGAATAATATTCTTTATTACAGCTGTACATTACCTCCAAAATAATTCTTGCTCTGAACATTGCAAGGGGCTGGATCTGTGATCTGTATCATAGACAGGGGGAGAATTTTAATTTTCACAGCAGAAATGTTCATTTCAGTATTTTGCCTGTCCAAACTGCTCTGTCTCACCAGTTTTTTAATTCTACCTATCTTTTAGATAACTCTTTTCTATCTAAATAACATATTACTGCTGAGGTTTAAGAGTCATTAGGGAAGATCTGCCCAATTAGCATGTTAATTAGGACCTACCCAATTCAGGAATAGGGAGGGGATTGTTTTATTAGCATTCTGTGAGATGAAAGAAAGATTAATGACTGTGCCTGCACCCCTTGAGGGGTATAGAAGTAACACTTCTTATTTGAGATATCTGTGTGTGTGAGGAGGTGTTGGAAATGGCTGGGCTTACTGAGGGAGTTGCCTGCTGATTAGTTATGCCTGGAGCAGAGAAAAATATAATTGAGTTTGTTTCTTGATGAGAAGAAAATGATAGTGCAATGCAAACATAGCAGGGCAGGAATGTCTGCTCTTACCAGTGCAATCCTGGTGATGAATGGAGATCAAATGAAACCCAAATCAAATGAATTGGGCTGGCAGGGAGAGGCTCCTGGCTGCTCCTGGTTGGTGCAGGTCCTTAGAAACCTGGTGGCTGTCGATGGAAGGTTGGTTTATCTCAGGGCTTTAGCTGGTCACAGTGACCCTGAGATGTGTCAGAAAGTCTCTTTTCTCACCCTGGTGGTCAAAGGAGGAGTCGGGATTCTTCTGCTCTTGTTCTCAAGGTTGTTTATTGTTTCTTATATATAAAATTCTTTCTCCTGGCCTGCCAAGGTCCGTTCAGCAGGTCAGACAGACGCACACTGGTGTTATCTTTTTATTCTAAAAACTAGATGTACATTATTTACCATAACTTCCCAATACCTGTCACCTCTGTTAGACAGTGAGCTTCTACTCTAAACCAATCCAAAAGTGCCACCATCACAGCAGAAGATGGAGGCCAAGAAGAAGAAGGAGAAAGGCTGGACAGGCCCAGATCCCTCCATCTTGCCTCCTGAACCCCCATTCTAAAAACCCCAAAAATCTATTTTTTCACCCTGTGATAAATTCACTATCATTCTACTTAAACTCTTTTGACTTTTAATTCTTCATAATGGTAAAAGTTGGTAATTGTTTTTTCCAAGGGTTAAATCAAAGGCACAGGGTTCCTGGGCTCTGTGTTGAGGTCTCTGAGCCCCTTGGCAGTGTCTCGAGTCCCCCAGGGCAGCCAGAGGAATTTCCTGGGTTCTGACAGGTTTATAACAAAAATCCCTTCCAGATGCTGTTTCCTCCCAGCCATGTGCTGCCCTGCAGCCACAGAGTGGCCCACAGGTACCTTGAACAGGTTGTGCCCAGGGCATTCAAATTCAAAGGGCCTAAAATAAGGTGCAGGTGCCTTGGGGGATGTGTTCTGGTTTGGCAGACTGTTGGTGCCACGCAGATTTGCTCCTCTTCTCCCTGTGATGCTGTGAAACTGATGCATTCCAAGATTATCTGGCAAACACAACTCATGCCTGTCATTTTGTTGCAAAACTCCAGCACTGATTTATTCCAGGCTTCTCAAATATTCATGTGCCCAGGGAAACACCAGATTGTTGGTTTCTTTGCTTCCTCAAGTTCTGCATAGACAACACCTGTTTTGATGCACTTCTTTCTGATATGAAAACTTTGCTCTTTGTTGCTTTTGTTGAGTTTTTCTGTAAGTAGTATCAGCTTCTCAAAATGCAGAGGGTTGTCAAGGTGGTCTCATCCACAAATGCTCAGGAAATTGCACTTCTGGCTTTGGGATCTGAGCATATATTCCTTGAAAAGCAAATGACATCTTCTTCCCTAGGTTATCCTTAACAGTACAGAGGAGACCAAAACAAGATCCCTGTGGGCAATATCAGTTTACCACAACTTGTTCCTTAAGCCTTTGTTCTGGTTGCAAATGCTGTTCTCTAAGCCTTTGTTCCATTATTTTCTGTGCTGCTCTCCTACAGCTCTTTGTTTGTCTGTCACTCATGCCAATCTTAAAATTTCTGTTAGAAATTAATGCAGTTCCAGGTAGATTTGCTAGAGGAAACCCTGTCATATTTAGGTGTTTCTGTTTGATGATCCTAAAGAACCATTTGCTGCAGTAAATTCCCAGTGCACAAGCACAGACCTTATGCTTTCAACATTTTAGTAGACTCAATGTTGGGATTTTTTAAAATCAAGTAGAATTGGGGTGAATTGCTTTATTCAGAAATATTTTTTTTCCTTTTTTGATGCTGTGTCATTCTTATCCATGTGAATGCTCCTGGATCTGGATTGTAAATTAATCTCTTGCTGAGTTTTAAATTGGGGTATGAGCCACTCACTCATCTCCCAGAGAATGCAGAAACCATGAGATAAGACCTCTGTGCTCACATGAGTTACAGCCAGGCTGTTCAATAAAAAGCTGCAGACAGCCACAGTTTGTGATAACAATGTGGTTTTCCAAGTCACCCTGAGATGGAGTTTGCTATTTGTCAAAAAATACCATTTTGATCAAATAAAAGTAAAAGCTGCCCACGTTATCTCTCCACATAACCAACAGTACCTGTGGGAGACACAGTTCTGTATAAAACAATTGATTCTACTGATATAAGCAAATTAGGTTTTTGTGACGCAGGGAGGAGTTTTCCTTTTAGTCTAAAATGCTCCCCATTGAGAACTCCCACCAGGTGTGCTATGCTTTCTGAAGTCATTAATGTAGATCAAAGAATAATTAGGCTTTTGCAAGCGTAAGGGGGTTTGATTAATCAGTCTGAACAGCATCCTTTTATCTTATAATCCCAACTGTTGAATCAGTGTGGTGTGGCCATGCTGCAGGAAAGAACCCACACAATTGTTTTGCTCTTGCACAAAAGCATGGCAGGAGGATGAAGCAGAGTCCATCCTTTTGTTTCTTACCTTTCTCAAAAATGAGGACTGGGGACAAGTGTTTACAGCAAATCACATATGCAGCACTGAGCAGAGAATGAACCAGAGCACCCAAATCTTTGTGACTGTGTAGAGACCACCCCACCACAGGGAAATGGAAAATCCATGTAGTAGATTATCTTTTGAGGGCAGTCCTGTGCAATGAGACTGGTTCTTACTCTCTGTGTGTCAGAAAACACATCAGGACTTACTTGCTCACTTACAGGAGTTTGCTTTACTTTTTGAAACTTCTGTTTGCTCTTCATAGTCCGCTTGTCGAAAGCTTCCTGTACTTTTTGAAGACATCTACGCCATAGCTATGTAAAAAGCTAGCTCTGCTTGCAGGTGGCCTATCAGTTCCTGGGATATAAATGTTGATAAATGCAAAGGGGAGAAAGTCAATGTTGTTAACATGATCCTGTGCCTATAGAACACCAGCAAGACTGTCTGGTATAAATGTGATCAGGGTTTGGCCTACAGAGACCTCCTCTGGTTTAATCACCTGGCAAGCCCCAGAAATTCGCTATCAGCATTGTAATATCCATTGATTAGATTAGTCAAGAGGATAGGAATCTGGCCAGATTTTTTTTTTTTTTTTACTTTCATTCTTCTGTTAATTAAGAGCACTCAGTCCTTCTCTGGGGAGAAGGCAGCAGCTCAGGTGTCTTTTTGTGCAACCCTGGAGAGAGCAGGGAAGAGCAGGTTCCAAAAATGTAAGGGGACTCTACAAGGCACTCACCAGGCAAGGACAAAAGGGGAATATTCTTTTCCTTCTGCCTTTTCTCCTGAAATGGTGCTACTGGGAGAGCAGCAGGGTGCAGGATGGAGGGGCTGGAGCAGGAGCCCCTGCCCATCCCAGTGCTGCTGTCAGAGCCCCTCATGGAGAAACAAGGAAAGAAGATGTTACAGCAAGTAGGCAGCATTTTCCTAACAATATTATACTGTTTGTCTTCCTCACTTACATCAACATTTCAGTGAGAAAACAATGAAGTGTTTCCTTCCACCCAGCAGTAAAATATATCTCAAATAAAATGGGGGCAGTAATGCTTTTATTACCAAAGTATCTGCAGAACAAAGTGCTTGCTTTCTCCTGCTTATTTCTAAATCATATCCACACTAACTGTTGTATCCTTTTTCTGCATCCCTGACTGTGTGAGAGAAACTTGGGGAGAAATTACCTCAATAATGTCTTTCTAATCTTCCTTGTTTACAGCACACTTTTTGTTCAAAGTCATTATGACAGTCATGGAAGATTCTGAGTATGATGCAGTTATTGAATTTTAAATGAAAACTAAATTGGCTGTGGTAGAGGGGAAAAATATCTCATAACACAGTAATTTTTCCTCAGGGTACTGTTGCTACATTTTATTAGAAATAAGCAATTTTCACCATGTCTCCAAAATGTATAGTGCAGATAAATGTGAGATATTAATCTAAGGAAAAAAGGCTTTTACAAGTATTTAATGCCAAATGGCTGTTTAAAGTTTGCATGTCTTCTCCATTTTTCTGGTGTGCAGCAGAAACTATTTACCCATTTTACTGAAGTGAAACATATCTCAGTTCTCTGCATTGGTCAAAAGCCTCCTATGGTGCCTGTTAGATGGGATTTAATTGAAAGGTCTGGAGGTTTTTTCTGCTTGATTTGTGCATTTGGGAAGCAAGGAACATTATTTGCATGTGGAAGGCATCAAGGCGCCTGTGTGGCTGCTAAACAAACCTGTCTGCAGGGCAGGCACCACTTTTCCCATTGCAGCATCCCCCACTGCTCTGTCCCCACCTGCCCTGAGGCTCCTCAGGGGCTCTGCTGGCAAGGAGGCAAAGGGGAGGCATTGGAGAGGATAAATATGGGGATGAAATAAAAAGCACCTTCCTCCCAGGGCTGCAGCCAGCTGGCAGGTGTCAGTTCACAGGCTGGCTCTGTCAGCTGGCAGGGAATGGCTCATCCTCATCAGAGGATGCCAGGAGGGAGCTGGAGCAGCCCTGAGCCCCCTGAGCCCTTGGGCACCTCCCTGCAGAGCAGATCCTGCAGCTGCCCCTGCAGCATCCTCCCTCCAGCCATCCCTTCCCTGGAGCAGCACTGGTACCCTGGTTTCATGGGTTAGATTTGCTTCTTTCCTCCAGCAGCTCTCAAGTTAGGCTGCAAACAAGAGGAATATTGTGAAGGTGTTCACAGGGGTCTGAGGATGAGGGAAGAGACAAGGATCTGACTCCATGTTTCAGAAGGCTTGATTTATTATTTTATGATATATATTATATTTAAGCTATACTAAAAGAATAGAAGAAAGGATTTCATCAGAAGGCTAGCTAAGAATAGGAAATGAAAGAATGATAACAAAGGCTTGTGGCTTGGACAGAGAGTCCGAGCCGGCTGGACTGTGATTGGCCATTAATTAGAAACAACCAACATGAGACCAATCACAGATGCACCTGTTGCATTCCACAGCAGCAGATAACCATTGTTTACATTTTGTTCCTGAGGCCTCTCAGCTTCTCAGGAGAAAAAAGGATTTTTCATAAAAGATGTCTGCGGCACAATATTCCAACCAGTGTTTAGTGAATTCTCATTAACCAGGATCAGTTCTTGCTCAGCTTCAGCTCCAGTTACAGTTTGTCAAACAGGGAGCGGATGTGAATGAATGGTTGCAGAGGAGGGGGTGCTTCAGTGGCTGCAAATGCAAATTAGTGTGGGAAATGCATCCGCACCTGCTTGGTGGAGTGCATAAAGTCATGGTTTGACTCATCCTGGCGCTGAGCTGCGGCTGCCACCAGCCCAGAGCATTGTCCTTGTGCCCAGCCCTGCTGCTCCTGTCTCCTGTTTGTTCCATGGCTGTGGCTCACACTGAAAACCTAAACACAGAGTAGGGAAAGGGTTCAGTTTGCTCAGAAGCTCCGTTTGCTTGGCAGAAGATGCAGTTATGGAGAAACCATGGTTTGCTTGGCCTCAGGTTGCTTTGGCCTTTGAGAGGTAAAACCTGCATAGACAGAGTCCAAAATGAGTGTTGGAGGCATGTTCAGGAAAGTGCAGACAGGATTCTGTAAGATCCTCACCCATTCGCAGAAAATCTGGTTTGGAGTTTGAATTTTCACACTTCTGCCAGGATGCTAAAATAGAAATTCCAAGGAGGTTTGCAAGCAAGCTCCCAGCAAACCTCACACTAAGTAAGTTAATTCAATTTATCAGTCCTGGTTGGGTGCTGGGATGAGAGAACATTTAGAACTGAATACAAATTTCTTTCCAGATTAATCGCAAGCTGTTATATTTTTACGATTTAGTGGTGTTGTTTATGACTAACATTTAGGGAAGATAACTAGTAAATTTTCAATGAAAGCTTTTCACCTCAAACTAAGATTATAACAATTTTAGGGGTAATTGGGCAACTGTTGAATTCAAAAGCTGATAAATATAGGGAGTTTTTCAAAACTGTTTATTGCCTACTGACTTAATGGCAGGTTAGACTGCCAGATGCATCTCTCTGTGATGAATGTATAGCTTGCTAAAAATAATGTTGTTGTTCATCAGTTGAAATATATGGCAGCCTATAAGCAAATGAAAAGGGTCCTCTCCAATTTCAAATTAAATCAGTTGTGAAAAGCATTTCCTAATTAACAAGCCTTCATTTTAGAGCAAATAACAAAATCCCTTGTAGTATACAACTCACTCTTCTGTATTTTCTCTTTGTAAATATCCCATCATTGGTTATTTTGCTTCCCATGTTGTCTGTTTGGGCTTCACAAACTGAAATGGGAGAGGTGTGTGCTAACAAAAATTATGAAAAAAATTATATGTACCTCACTACATGATCTGTGAGCTTCTACAAAGGCAGAAAGGAAAGACAAACTTACAGCCATCATGTCTAAAGAGTTTTACAGTAATCTGCATCAGCCTAGAAAATGATTTATAGTAAATAGGTTGAAAAAGGTCAAAAATCTCTGTTCTAAGGGAAAACTTTATCCCCTCTCCCTCCCAAATGGAATTTCATGATCTTTGCATTTTGCCCTCAAATTTCCTGTAGAAGTGCTTGAATTTTAGTACAATTGCTGTTTACAGTAATTTAACACAAAAGCACTCTTCAGAATTCTTCTGCATGTGCATGGGTGCAGTTTTGTTGAAGTCTATCCTCCATTTAATGATATTTTAATTAATTGTTTCCTGGTTTTCAGCTTCACATTGACTGCCACCCATTCAATCTTGGCTTCATATTTTGGACAAACTCTGCTGTAAATAGCATTTCAATTTCTACACAAGGACTGTAAATGTAGTTCTCATTTCCAGCATCATTCAAATGCCCACATAACTCTTATCCCTGTGAAAGCAAATTGAATCTGTCACGTCATCTTCTATGGCAGCTTGATTCTTGGTAACAAAAGATATTGCAGCTGACAGATGGAGCCACACACTACATAATTAAGTCTCCAGTGTGTGTCAGCTGCAGCCTTTCAGACACAATTAGAGTCTGACCAGTTCACCCATTTAGGTACTTTAAATAAAAACAAAAAATATCCCTTAGGTGGATGTTTCTGTTTAAAAAAAAATGAACTGCAAAATGCATTAAACAGGAAAAAAAATAGGATTTTGTTCATTGCCAGACCTTCCAGTGATGAAATTTGATACAGGTCTTTAAATCCTTGTTTTACCTCCTTTTCTTTTGCATTTATTATGTCCTTAGTGTAGCTAAGCATAAACTCTTCACAGTAGGGAGGCTCATGGAAGCAATGGATAGAAAACACATTTTCTTTAGAAAACTGGCTTCAGGAGCCCCCAGCTGTGCAGGAGATACAATCACATTGGGTTTGTAACAGAAGATTGTAAAACTTGGGCAGAACTATGAAACAACAGAAAACTTTAAGGAAAGACAAAAGGCATTAAATGGTGTGTGGTGCAGCCAGAATTAAAGATGAGCCTGATGCACAACCTTGTGATCTGGCCTCAGCATCTGCCATGTCTGGGATCGCTGTGGTTTTGTGACTTTTCCTCACAAAGGGATTTTGGATAATCTGCTCCACTGCCCTCCTGGGAAGGGATCAGGAGCCTTACACCCATCACCTCTGCAACCTGAGGAGCTTTGGCTTATTAAAACACTGAGCAACACCAGATCTCAGTGTTCTCCTGTGGTTTTGACCTCCAAAGCTGATTCCATTATTTCTGACACACACTCCTTTGTTGAGCCTTTCTCCCCTTCCTAAAACACACCCTGCAGTTGCCTGATAGTCATTACATTGATGCACCAGCAGCAGCTCACAGAGTTACAGCTGCTTCGTCACATTCTTTTTTTGCCTTTTTAGGCATGTTTTGTTTCATTAGAGAGAAGTTCCATGCTGCTTTTATTACTCTGACTACTAATGAAGGATAAGCTTATTAATTCAGAAGTTTTAATTAAATCACTTGCAGAGGGACCTGCTTGGCATGAAAATAAATTCAGTGTCTGACTGAAAGGAGCCCCTGGTGGTGCAACCTTCCTTGCTGACCATCCGCATTGGACACTTGTATTCCCAACCAGCATTGCTGGGAAGGTCAGGGCTTCAACCACCAGAGCAGAATTTTATCTTTCAGCAGACATCTCAGATGTCTCAATGTAGAAAAACAGGTTGCCAAGAAAGACAGTCAATTTTTCCTACAAAACCAGCCTAAAATGGGATTGGATGCCTCATGGTTCACCCTATTGGGTTACTGCTTTAGGCTGGGGAGTCAGGTTCAAGCAGTTCTCATTTCTAGCAGTTTAAATTAGGACTGGAGAGAAATTATCCCCTCCTTTTGAGCCTGAAATCTCCAGAAGGTGCACCTGCACCTCTGTAGTGCTTCTGCATTGAGAAGTCCCAGGACTTGCTTTGCCTCTATGGCTTGTATCAGATAGACTTGATTTTAAGAAATAAATGTTTCCCTGGGGAAAAAAAAATAAAATTAAGCTGATTTCTTATTCTGGGAACTGTAATTTTTGGTGAGTATGGCCTTTGACTTACCTCTTTCATGCTCCCTGCCCCAGCCTGGCATAGATTAACAAAATTGATTTAAAGACTGATATTTCTTATTCTATTCCACTCTCTCCCCCCTCTCCCCTACCTGCCCCCAAAGTAACCAAGTTACAAAGCTTTCCCTTGATAAAATGCATTCTTGAGACTGCCATCACCCCAGGTGGACTCAGGCTGGAAATATTTTTCCTTGCAGTCAACAAAAGAATAGGAAAACACAGAGAAAAATTCTTGATTTCATTTTTCAGACTTCCCCCTGCTGCTTCCCTTTGGCCCATGCCTCTCAGATCTGCATTGCTGTTTGAGTTTTCACAGTCCTGCTCCTGACAGGGCTGTCGTGCTGGGAAGGTCAGATTTGGGTCTTGGACACTGGTGTGAGGCAGGAGAAACCCCCAGACAGGACCTCACCACTGCAAACCCATCTAAAAGCTGTAACAGCCACCATCCATCAGGTAAAAACCTGGAGAGAGCAAATGCTCTTAGCTCAAACACTGAATTTACAGTAATTAACAATTGTAAATGCAATTGCAGAGTATTATAGGCTGTCCTTTCTATGATTGTGGGGAATGGAAGTTAATGGAAATACACTTGATAATAATTGTTGGCTGAAGGGCTCCCATTAGCTGATCCAGTACCTCCAAATGCACACTTAGGTAATAATGCAGTAGATGAATCTGCAAGAAATAAATTGGAGTTTTTTTGGTTGGTTTTGTCATTGAGAGAGATAATAAAGATGTTTCTCAGTAGGCTCAGCTGGGATATTACTGCTGTTCATACAGCCAAGTGTTTTGTTAGAGAAATGAAGTGCCGTGTATAAACTTGTTCACTACCAGAAACCTGACAAACACTGAGGTAATATCATGTCAACAACAAACTGGGGGTAATGCCTTTCCTTTCCTTCGGAGAGATTTTCCCTCTCCTTCTAATAGATTTTTTCTTACATATAATCATAAGCAATACTAAAAATTTACAATGGGGAGAAAAAAAAACAGCCTCTGGAAGGTGTCTGCTCTCTGTGATTCACAGTTGTCTGATTCCAGGTATCAAGTGCAGAGAGGATGAAAATAATTTGTTTGGAGATTACCTACAGAAAGAAACTTGATAATCACTCAAGTGAGTAGCTGCTGCATTTTTTTGCTACCCTCTTGCCTAGTAATTGTTGTTGAATGCAATGAAATTATTGTTTTCAGGGGTGGGGAGTGAAGGAGAGCTCATTGCTCATGGAGCTGCCTCTGCTTCCCTGTGCAGAAGTGTCGGCAGCCGCTTAGCAGGGCTTGGGCTGTTAATTGGATCTACAGCCCCTGACCAATTAATGCTGTTTGGGTTTTTTGTCCTTAGGGAAACATAAACACATAGCACAAACAGGGAGTTTAGTACACACACCTGTTTAGTCCTCAGAAAATTCTTTGTGCATCTTCAACACAACATGGCACTGAGTGGCACACATGAAATCATGTTTTATAAAGATTTTATAGGAATGGCCAGAATAATATTAATGGTGTGTGAACTTAGGTGACAAGACTTGATTTATGTTTCAGGCAATTACATTCTACAAGCTGAAGTAGAGAACAGAGGTAATTAACAAGAATAATGAAAGCACTACCTTCCCCTAAATCACTGTTAAAAAAGAGTAAATAATAGAAGACAAAGGGATTATGAGTCAAGTTGTGTCGTTATTCATCAATTTTAGAGCAGAATGGTGGGTTTAATTAGGGAAATGGCATAGCACTTTTTGCTGCTTTTCAAGTAGTCTCCATGCTCTTCTGTCACTGGCAGCAAACATCTGATTGAATGCAAATGGCAGTGATTGCCTTCCCCACACTCCTGATCAGGGAAGAAAATTTCCCTTTGTGGTCCTTTGAATGAAGCAAAGGGAATGATTAGTGGCCAGGCTGGACTGGGGAATTTTGCAATCCTGATTGCAGGTGAGGGTCTCCCTAATCTGCAAAGGATGAGAGCTCCCACTTCTCCAGCAGTTCCAGCTTTCTGTGAGTTGTTCAGTTCCAGTTTTTAATCTGCAATGCTTTTTGGATAAGAAAGCAAATCAGTCTCCATTGTGAGGACCCTTATCTATTAATTAATTTTGCCCTGTCTGATCCTAGGAGAAGGCATTTCTCATGCCAAGCCATGGGAAACTGATGTAGAATTGCAGCACCACGAGCAGCAGGAGCAGGATAAATACCAAGTGCCTGCTCAGACAGCAGAGAGCAAGAGCTACCACAGTCCCAGAGCAGGGTCACCAGCTGGAAAAACACCCAGCAAAGTTTCCTGTTGTAGTATTGTAGCTGATACAAGGACTGTTCCTTTGGAAGTTGTTTTACATTCTATTCATTCCTCTGAGGGCTGAGCAAACATGGACTGAAAAAATGACTGACTGAAGAGAAGGATTTTTTCATCCTGATCAGCTTGGGCTCTGATTTTGTCTGGCTTTACAGACTAAGGGATAAGATAGTGGCTGCTTGTAGATTCATTTGATCTCTCAATGCCAAGAGGACATGCTGCCATTCTGATAAGGAAAAGTAACACTGAGTTGTTTCTCCATTCTCAGAACACAAATCTGGTTCTGCAAGCAGTTTGCCAGATGTGATATCCATCAGCACAGCCTCGTCACTAATCCCCAGTTGAGGGCCAGGACAAGGGTAATGGAGGAGATCCTTTGTGAGAGGCTCAATATTTTCTTGTGCACTGAGTCAGGGAAAATCTCTGTGGTTCAGAAGCAGCACTGACTGACCAGAATCATGCGGCAGCCCTTTGGGTTGAAGGCCTCGAGAAATGGGACTTCCCAAACCTTTTTAGATCTGACTGAATAAGAAACTTAGCCTGAAAAAGGTATTTTGTGCTGGTTGACTTTAAAACCCCCAACAAACAAACAAAAAACCCTACACAAGAAAAGAAATTATTCCCATCATTACAGAAAGTTAAATTAAACTCTGCATGTCCCACAACTCTTCACAGCCCAAAACTCAGTGCAAGTTCTGATATTAGGCTTCCTCCACATCCTCAAATGGCAGGCAGCACCATATTTAAAAAGGAAAATGTGGAAGGTTGGCTGTGCTTCTCAGAGCCTGGTCCTTGCACAAAGGCTCTTGTGAGGTCAATGTGACTGCACAGGGGTGACAGTGGCTCTGCAGCAGCACAGGTGACATCTGGCACAGCTGGCACAAATCCAGTGCAAACCTGAGCGGCTTCAGACCTGAGCTGCCAGTGTGTGACTCAGAGACAGAGCTCCACAGAGCAAAACAAGTTTTTTGATGTTCTGCCTCATTGGAAACTGGCCAAAGGAAGCTGCTCCTCTGGCAAAATCCTGGCTTGTTGAAAGAAAAGCACATTATGAAAGTGCCTGTTTTGAAGAAATAAGGTAACTTTCAGTTCTGAGCTTCTTGGAAATTAACACAACAACTTTTTCTCCAGGAAAAAACAAACATTTTCTTGGGGTTTAATACTTGATGGATAAAGGCATAACAAGGATTTTCCTGGAAATCCTTGCAATTTCAGTGTGTTGGGGGAAAATTCTTATTCTTTATGTTCAGTCCCTTTTTTGCCTGTGTCTGGGCTTGGGGAGTGAAGCAGAGCTGCTTTAAGGATGCCACTGAAAATCAGGGGAGGGAAGAGATGCTGCAAGGCTTGTAGTGGGTGTGTGGAGGGAGGGGGGATTTTAAACAGGGTTTAATGGAGCTGGGAGCTGGGTTATTTAAAACTGATGCAAAGATCCTTTGTATTGACAATTCACTGTATGAGCCATAAACTCTTCACTCTGTGCCTATAAAAGATGAAAGGACCAATTACTTATTGAGGCATTAAACACCCAGGGGACAAAGATGCCTGTCTAGCAATAGTAAACATATTGACTGAAACCCATTTGAATTTCAAATTGCCAAATGTCCCGATTTTTTAAAAGCTTCCTATGATAACCAAGGTCTGGAAAGTCAATTGAAACTTAATTCTCCTGGATATCTCATGGGGAGAAAGTACATGAATCTGGACAGATTCAATTATTTAATTTTAATGAAAAAATAGATAGCTGCTTTATAATTTCCTTATAGAGCCGTAGATGGGAACTCAGCTCCTTTTTCTAAGATGTTATCCTAGGATAAATGACAACAGTGGTTTGGCAAACACAGCTTGCCAAGAGGTTTGTGTCCAAGGGTTTTCTGCTTCTTCTTGTCCTTAGATTTTCTTTTTTCCCTCCACCTGGGACCAGGACTCTCTGATATGCCAGCCCAGTCCAGAGGAGCATTTCCTCCCTGCCCAGGGACAGCACAGGTGGAATTTATAAAGCATTGACCTGTTGGAGGATGCTGAACATCCCCACCCTGCACAAGGACACTTTTCCTCTCTCCTCTATTGGAAAGACTCTCACAAATCAGCCCCAGGTCAGTGCTGCTGTGAGATTCCCTGTGCCTGCCACAGGACAAAGCCCTGACAGCAAATGTGGAAAAACATCTCCTGGAATCCCCCACCCTCAGATCCCCCGGGACTGGCCATGATCATCAGCTTGATGGACTTGCCATCAGCCACTTGCCAGGAGGCAGCTGGGCAGAGCTCATCCAATTAAAAGTTACAGCTAACTCCCCCTGCCTTGCACTGCTCTCACCACATTCATTAGCAGAACAGCTCATTGTATTTAATTGCCATTACTCTGAATACCAGTGGAGTTAATTACTTGCTCTGTATGGGCAGCACTGCCTGAAACGTTGACTCCACATAAACCCATTAAAACAATTAGTGCAGTGTAATTGTGGGTATTTACTGTTGGATTCATTTCCCTTTTGTTTTTACTGTAATGTCATACACAGAGCAAAGGTCCACAGCAGTAGCAGGGCTGTTATCAAAAACTCAGAGGAGTTTATCCTCCTTTTTTAAATGCTCTGCACACATGGAGGGAGCATCCCTAATCTTAGCAGCTGCTGTGTGTGTAGTGCTGGGCAGGAGAGACATCACTGCACCCCGTCCTTGACCTTGGCATAAAAAGGCTTTTATCAGATGCAGCCAACAGGAGCACACTCAGTCCTTCTGCCTGAGCAAAACTGGTGTTTGTTGTTGCTTTTCTTCCAGCAGAACCTCATTACAGGAGGATGAGTGGCTGCATATCCTGTAGGAAGAGATTCCATCTCCCCTCCTTTGTTTGGGGTGGTTTCTGTTGGGATTCCCATCATGCAGTCATTTTTATGTATTCCATTTTCTCCCTGTCTTGGTGTACAATCATAAATGAAGGCAAGCATTTATCACCAGAGCAGCTTTAAATAACAAATGCTTGATGAATTTACTCTCAGCTGGCCAGAAGCAATACTGTGATTGCAGCATTTTATAATCATCAAGACTTGTTTCTCTAAGCTGAATTAATTTGCATGGGCAATGTGTTATTAACAAAGTTGCTGGTAACTGGTGTGTACAAGCAAACTGTGGGAGAGGATTCTTCCTGCCTGTGCTTTCCTTGGGCAAACTTAACCTTGAGAGGTGTTTTAGATGGATGGGTGAAGAATTGTACCCAAGGCAAAGGCTTGAAGTGAGAGCAAGGATTCTGACTCCATGTGGGACAGATCCTGCAGAGCCAGGCCCTGTCTCTGGCCATACAGGACATTCCCATTTTACTGTCACACTTCTTTCCAGCCAGGACAGTAAATCCAGCACTAGGGTTTGTAAGCCAAGTCAAAAATACAAAGAGAAACATTTTTCTTGCAAGACTGTTCAAAATTTCTTGGTGTACCAACACATGAGGTATCACCCGTCCTTCTTCATGCAGCCAGAATAAACCAATTGATGCTCTAGGTCATGTCGGGGGATAAATTGACTGGAGTAAACTCCCTGTTTACACTTCTCTAAACCTAGTATTTACACTTAGGTGGGCTGGTAGCTTATGGATCTGGAAGGATGCTCCAGATAATTGCTTCAGTAGCTGATATGTGGCCAGCATTTGGCTTCTTTTTAAGATGGTAGAATGTTTCTCCATCATGTCTGGGGGTGGATTTTTGTGCCTCCAGCAGAGGCTTCAGCTGCTCCTTTCCGTGAAGGTTCTTAAATGCTTCTCACAATTATTTTAAGTGGAGGGCACTGTTTACACTTCCCAGCCTCAATGAGGTTTCTGCAGCCCATTGTGGTATTTATTGCTGTATTAATTGCTCCTGCACAAAAGCTGATGGTGGTGTGCAAAATGCTAATGATGGATCCTAATGACTGTGCACCTCCCTCTCCTCCTCTGGTCTGTGCCTTATTGATGTATTCATTAAACTGTCTGAGCAGCAAGGCTGGATGCACATACCAAAATATTTCCTTTTCATCAGAGAAAAAGACAGACCCTGAGAGAAATTGGTGGTTGGAAGATGCCAGACAGTTCCCTCTGAAGGATGAATAAAGGCACTGTGAATAATCATGTAAAAACTGCCAGTCAGAGTGAGAGGCTGTGCCTCACAGAGGGAGGGAGGTGGTGCTAGGATGTTAAAGGGCAATTTTTGCATTTTTGAGAAACTTGACTGGAAATGGGTCCTGATCTTTTAGGGATGCTGGGAGATAATTATATGGACATGGATCATGCTGTTTGAGGGAAGATGCATAAGAAAAAATCTAATGGTTAGATGTTTCAGTGTGATTGTAAAGGGCTGAACACACATGGAATTGAGCTTGTGATCCTGGAGTGTCCCTTAGAAGAGTCCCCACTTTGCTTCAGGATGGAGATACCTGGCAATATCAGCTTTTATTATTTATTTTTATTTATTTCCTTGAGTATGTTTAGAGGGAGGTGATGAGGAGAGGCTGTGGGCAGCTTTGGTTGCATCCCTGTCATTTGGTGGAGTTTTCCATCAAGAGGCATTTCAGAGCTCCTTACAATGGAAATATCATAACCTCCACATGCCAAAGGAGAAATCAAGGGACAAAGATTTTCAGGAGATGAGAAAAGGGCTGGGTGTCCCAAGATATCAGAGTTTTGTCAATCCCTTTAGTGTTGACTCTAAACTGTGCCTTGCTGCTCTTTGTCCTGCTGTTATTCCATCTTTCTTTCTTCATTCCAGGGAGGTACAGGGGAGAAGGCAGTGATGCCACACCATCTTTGTCAGTGTCATAAAACACACACTTATAGAACAACATCTATAACATTATAAAAAAATATAAAATATTATATAAAATACTGTTACGAAATAACAGCATTTTTTCAATTCCTAATCTGAGTTTATGCCAGACCTCCGTAGAAATAATTGATTAGGTTTCAATTTATGCTCAGAATGGTAACTGACATGGTTGCAAATGTGTTCATTGATATCTAATTTGGTGTGGCTAATTTCCTCAATGCCAGCTAAATGCCTGGGTATTTCTTATCACATTAAGGTATTATCTGAATCTTGTTGCACATTTGTTCAGTGCTTCTGTAGCCATGACTTAATTACATGGCAACTGAGTTTACACCCTGGCATGGCAGGATTGCTCCTCAGATGGTTTCCTCTGATAAACAATAGATAATTGCCATGCTCCTGCTTTAATTAATGTGAATTATAAGATTATTTGGATGGTCTTGGGTCCAGCCTTGGTAGGACACAGATCACATCTCCAGTCATGCTGAGCTCCCACAGCACCCACTGAATTTTTCAGAGCAGGTTTTCACCCAGCTCCACAGAAATCAGGACTTTTGCATAGGAAAATGCTGTCCCTCAGTGTAAGGGAATGACACACACACAACAATATTTAAAATTGTGCTCCTTTGGCAAGAATTGCAAACCCCCAACCCTCAGAGGTTGTGCAATGCAATCCTGCACTGTGTGACCTACTTGAAACAAGTGGGAGTCAATATCTATTAACTTCCCTCTGTTCTGTAAGTCAATACCTTGTCTTTAAAGCAGTTGTTTCCCTCTCCCTGCTGCACAGAGGGAAAAGGGAATTTTCTCATCTCCATCCCTCAGTGCTTTTTCCCATTAATGCACCAAGGCAGTGGTGGCTCCCAAAACCACCCAGGAAAGGCAGAGAAGCAGGAAGGGATGTGCAGGGTCCCCTGTGGGTGAGAAAATCTGGTTTTCTGTGTCAGGATTCAGCTCTGGGTGTGTGGCACAGCCTTGTGAGCAGAGTGAAGGGAATGCTCATGGAGTGGGAAGTGCTGGGGGAAAAACAGGAGTGATCCTTCAGGAAACCTAAATAACAATTTGTGACTCAAGTGAAATGCTCTCATTAGACCCTCTGGAGGAGAATTTGGCATTTTCTGTGCCACCTGCAATATTAAAAGAAAATGCTGCTGACTTCTGCATTGTCTCCTGAAAGGCACAGGGCTGACAGAAATGTAATTAAATTACCTGCTGCATTCATCTGTTGTCATAGCAGCCCTCACAATGAATATAACAATAATTTCATCTGTAGCTTAGCTTGATGCAGTTTTGCCTACAGCAGCCAGAAGACACTTTGCTATTCCACATCTGACAGAGTTCAAGGGTTTCCATTTCAGTTCCACCAACAAAGGTCTGCAGTGGGGTAAAATCACAGATGGAGCCTTTGCTGCCCTGCTCCAACATCAGCCAGCACCCAGGACCTGTGGGGGATCTCAGGGGATCCAGGAGCTCAGATTAGATTATTATATTTTCTTTTAGCCCTAAAAATCTCAGAATCACTGCATCAATTTATAGGCACATAACAGAAGCACAGTGAAATGTTCTTCCCATTGATTAAGCCCACCAAGAAACTCTGGCTGTGCTCTAAACACACATCCATAATTTCCCTGGGGCTGTGTTTCAGGCTGGATATGTGGAGCCCAGAGAGGACACAGCAGTTTTGGCACTGATGTAGGGCACAGCAGACAGGGTAGAATTAATCTTTTCCTTATTTTTAACTTGCCAAGGAGCATGTTTTCAACTGAGGCATTATTGATGGACGCAGGTGGCTCCCTCTGCTGAATGTGGGCTGAGCTCCTGGCTCAGCTCAGTGCCCTGCAGGGCAGTGATCCTGATCCCCACCCTGTGCTGAGGGTGAGGGACAGCAAACTGTCCAAAGGCTAAAGGACTGAATTATCCTGAACACCTGGAGAATGTCTAATACCTAAAGGTACATCATCCATTAAGTCCAAGAAAAGGTAACAGGGTACTCCTAATTTCCATGGCTTATCCTTCTTTGGATATGGAGGAGCTTGTCATTGATTTATCACTGTGAGAAATTTCAGAAAACCTTGCTTTATTTGCTGATATTCAATTTTCTTTCATTTTTGCTGCTATTTGTCTACTACTTTCTTCTAGGAATGCCTGCCATTTACCACCTTTCTCAATTAAGCAGTCCCACAATTCAGTTATGTAGCAATAATATTTCAAGAGAACAATTAAAAACAAGCCAAGAGTAGAAGAATATGATAAATGAGACACACAACATCTGCAACAAATATGTGGCTCCACCCAATACACTTGGGAAATATCTGCTTCTGTTTGCTTCTATCCATTCCATTCCTGTTTGGGGAGGTTTAGGCAGCCAGGGTTCGTCCTGCAATGACTTGTTTTTATCTCTCATATTCAGGAAGGTACAAGCTGAAGAGTTTTAAATACCAGGTGAAGAAAGGGTGACTTGTGCATGGCCAAGATAAGCTGATGTGTGAGCTGAGGCTTGCCTGGTGTGTGGAATATTCCTCCTTCAGGCAAGCTCTGCTCAGAGCTGGGGAGTTTCCTCTCTCTGCAGCGACCTTCCCAGGCTGAGCAGTGCTAAAAGGAGTTGGTGCAAATTGCTTCTGTGTTGTCATTTTACTTTTCCCTGTGTGAATAACACAGCCACATGCACAGTGCCTCACCTCTGATGCTCCCACATGCTTTAGCCAGGTGCATACATGACATTTATTCCTCTTTTACAGATGAGGTAAGAGGGATGGCAGCAGCAGGACAGCAAAGAGGGAGATGTACCTTTGCCATGCTGGATGATGCCAAGCAGAACTGTCTGAGATTTTGGTAAGGATCAAATAAATATCAAAGGCAGGTCTTGCTGAGGGGCCAGCAGTCAGTGCCTGCAGTGCAGGGCTGGGAAACTCAGCCCCTGGTACTTGGCCTCCAAGCTCTGGAGTCAGAGGATTTGCTCTGAGTTGCAATGTGGGGCTGGAAATGCTGAAAAAGTACCAAGGGGCTCAGCCACCATGGCCAGGCTCAGCTACAGATAACTGATGTTCCTGTGATCCACGTGTTCTTTTGGAAAAGCTCCAGTTTATCCTTTGGAGAATATTACAGCTTGAAATCAATTAAATCTGCCTGAAATCACCCCCCTGAGAGGCAGCAGCAGCAGGTTTGTCCCACAGCTCTCAGCTTTGTTCTCCCTGAGTTACAACCACGGTGCCTTTGAGCATCACCCTGCCACAGGAATGTGGGGAAAGGATGGAACCAGCTTCCCACATCTCCTCCCCAGCCCCAGGAATCCTTGGCTGATGGGTTTGGAACCTGTTTGGGAGCACTGGAAATGCTCCATGTTTCAGAGCTCCACAAGGGATGTGCTGCTGAAAATCAAGAGCTGAGGAAGGATTGAATGGCACCAGTATTTCTGCTCTGACACAAAAACGAGGTCAGCTGTGAAGGAGTAAATTAAAGACAGTTTGAAAGATCCAGCAGTAAATATGCTGAAGGTCATGGGACATCACAAGTTAATAAACTCAACTGGATAATTTAATTCAGCACAGAGAAGCCGTCTGTGTGCACTGAGTAGAAGGTAAGAGTTTGACATGACGAGATGGAAAAGCTTTGTTATCCTCTTGTCTTGCCAGGATTTGCTTCAATTACACCAAAGAATGTTACTTCATTCTTGCCCTAATAACACTGTAGAGGAAATTAAATTACTCATATATAACAAAAGTGAACTGATTTTGACATCTCTTCTAGGCAAACCTCCTGCTGTATTAGCTCCCAAGCACATTCTCCCTCACTTAAGGTCTCATGCATATTTATGATTATCACTCATAGTAAATATAAGCACTTTGTGAGAACACAAATTAACTGCAGGATGTAATGGAGGTTGCCAAGGGTGGTTTTTATTGTTGACTGTGACATGAAGTCTGCAATATGGGCACTGTAATGGATGGGTTGTGAGGCATGGAGAAATAATCCCATCACAGAGGGCTCTGAAGTCAGAAACCAAAACAGCAAAAACAGTGCCACTCCAACCTCAGGCTGGTTTTACTGTGTTTTATTTAATTTTATTTTAAAAGGAGTTCTGGTGTAGCTTGAAATCTTTTCTTTGTATTTTTATAACTCATCGATTAGTGAAAATAATTAAAGGTTGTAGAGCTAAGAAGGAATTCATTTCATTTTTAAGGCTGACAGACCTTAGCCTTTGGTTTTAGCTGGATTAATAATGGTGGGTTGTCTCTGTTCCAATGGGTCTTTCTTAGAGTTTGATTGCTTTTTCATTACATTAGCTAGTAGCTTTTGGAAAGATTTTATACAGTAAATTTAGCCTCTAGAAATAAACCTCACAACCTTTTAACTAAGGTTGAACCCTGCAAAGCAGAGCCCATTGCATCAGTGATGGCTCTTGCAGGCTTTCATTAGGAGGGAGATGGCACATCCTGAAAAATACAGCATTTAAACAATGGAACTTGATTAAAAAAAAAAAAACATTATTTCTCCCAGCCCATTCCAACATTATTTCTCCCATTCTCCCATTCCCATTCCAAATGCAGCTCTCAGCCTTTGCTCCCCTCAGAAAAGCAGCTTCTCTTCTGACCTTTAACTGGAACCTGCCACGGGCTCTGCCAGGAGTGGGTTCAGTCTGGAGGTGGATGCAGGTATCATTATAGATATGTTTTGTATTTATATAAATATATATGTAATATATGTAATATATATTATGTATATATTATATATATTATATATTATATATTATATATATCTTATATGTATTGTATACATGTTATACTTTTTTTTTTTTTTAATATATATCTATCTCCCATAATCTGATATCCTGACAGTGAGAGCCTTTTTTAAGGTGGACATCCCTGCAGTTTTTTCCATAACTTCTGTCTGGAGCCTCAGGTTCTTCCTGTGAAGTGGAGGTGGAGTTTTAAGGGGAATTCCTGAGCTTTTTGTTTTAAGCACATCACCCAGGTCAGGGGTCCTGAGCCCAGCAAGGATCCCCAGGGACAGCAGAGCCTGCAGCTGGGTGCTCATCCCAGGGAGAAACCCTCCTCATGCTGCCTCCAAATAATAATTCCAAATGCCAAGAGTTATATTAGACAGATGCAAAAAAATAAATGAAATACAGAGACTAATAGAGAGCGGAATTTCTTCTTAATTTACCCATCATCACTTTTGTTTCTGAAGCAAAATGAGGCTGGCACAGAGACGATGGGAAACACAGCACTGAAATGACACTTACAGCATCCCAAAGGACCATTGAAAGCTACAAAAAATGGTGATGTCCTTAAAGACTGCAGATGGTTTCTTCAAGGTGAATAATTTTATTGTTTATTGCCTGCTCTGTGTACTGCAAGGAATGACATTTAAGAAACTGCTCAAAGATGTTTTTTCAAGGCACAAAGCAAACGTTTAGGAGCCAAATTATCCATACCAGTGACTGTGTCATCTCCAGAGCTTGGGGCTTGGCTTAGAGGCACATAATGGATTTGGGACAGTGAACTCTTAGAAAGCATGGAATACAGGTCAGATTTATGTTTCTGCAAAAATAGAAAAATCTTGGAACTGGAGTGCTTTTACATGGCAAGTGAAAATACACCCTGTGAGGGGAAAAGTGCTCTTATAAAAGCAGGTGATATTAAGAAGCTTTTATTATACAACTTTTTCAGTTTTCAAGAGAATACCATTCACAAGCTCTCCTTTTCCAAGATATTTCAAAGCTTCCAGATCTGACCAAAAAAGAGATTATATAGTTCAGTCATATTTGGAAAGTGTCCTTAAACCCTTTGTAAGCTGGTGTTCAAAATTTCATCAGCAGTAAAAATTTAAATACATTTCTATTTGGCCAAAAATTCCACTTCATTTTCAGTCTTGGTTTGTTTGGGTTTTTTTTATTTTTCCTCTTCATATTCATATTCTCCCTTCAATTCATATCCCAACAAATATCTGTCACTTCTCCAGGGGATATTAACACCAAACAGAAATTCAAGTGTGACCTTTTCCACAGGTAAAAAATGAATTGTTCATTAGTGCAAACTGGTTGGAGACTGCACCTCTCTGGTGCTCAGTCCAAAGCTTTCTGCTGCCATGGCTCTGACCATTTGTTCTGATTCCTTCAGATTTGAAGCCTGTAAAGCAAGAATATGTTTTGTGAGGGGAAAAAAAGAAAAACACTCTCTCTGAAGTCAGAAGAAAGAAAATATCTGTTTATAACCCTTTGGTTTGGCTTTGGGGGTTTTTTCTTCTTTTTTTTTTTTTTTTTATTTTTTCAGCTACTTGTGGAAGGATGGTGAAAAGGTCACAGCAGAATTACAGGAGAAAGGTGTCCATAGATCAGCTGTGCAAGCGGCTTTCAAAGCAACTTTTTGGGACAAAAGGATAAAACATAATCAAAGCAACAACTTTCCTTTTCTTTTACCTGAAAAGCCATGTAAAATTTGATCTTTTAGAAGAATTGAGGGAGAGGCAGCCCCCTGGAGCAGGCAGAGCATCACTGGTCAGCCACCTGTGACAGCTCCAGACTGCTCACCCATGGGGAAGGAGAGCTGCACCTTGGGACAGACAGTGTGGTCTTTGTTACATTTGTTTGGGTTTTTTTTTAATTTAGACCTGTTTTTTTGTTTTTCCAACACAAAAAGAGAGCTTCTCTTGCAGCTGAAAGCCTGGGCAAATAAATATCCACATGCTCAGAGAAATCTGTGAGTTGTTAAATGAAGAAGAGCAGCAGGAAGGCAGAGATGGCAGCAAGGCAAAGTGGTTTTGGGGGTGTTACTTTTATTTTTATTCTCAGTGCAGGTCTGGTGTAGGGGATTGGCAGCTGGGAATGACTCAAGGAGAAGCCAGCCCTGTTCAGCTTGCTGGTGAAAATTAGTTGGGGAAACACTGTTAAATCCAATAAGCAGACTCATGAAACTAAACCAGAAGCATCTCACCAAAAGAGTTATGTGCAAATTAAAAACAGTGAAGAGAGGGAACTTCAGGCTCAAAGTCAAGAGCATCATCAGGAAGGGGTGGATTTCCAGAGCCAGGAACACTGGGCTCCTGATGTCAGAGGAGGCTTGAAACTCCCTTCAGACCAAATATTATCCTGCCCTGGAACTCAGCAGAGTGTAGAGAGTGTCACCAAACTTGCCAGAACACATCTGATTACAGAGTTTTTTGGGTTTTTTTTTACTTTAATGTAAGTTTTGTGGCTTTAACCATGAGAAAGAAAGGAGCTGGGAACGGTGGTTGGAAATATTAAAATGTCAGAGAGAAAACTCCTCTCACACAATAAGGAGCTGTTCCAACTAGGACTTGTAGGATAATGAAGGATAAGAAGATTTTGGGTTGTGAGTCTGACTGCTGTGATTTAACAGGCTGCAGAAAAGGTAGCCATGGAAAACAGAGAAACCCCACTGGATTATTGTGGAATAGTGCGATGTTCTCCCTTCTCCCATCTCTCTCCTGCACTTGAATCCCATATCCCAGGGGAGGGAGGGCAGCAGATTTCCTTCATGGAAATCTTTCACATTTAGGTGCTGGTCCTTAGCAGAGATGTAAGGCAGAATTCCCTTCACCTGAGCATGGGAAAGCAGACCTTGCTTTTTACCTTCTTTGAACCACTAAAGTCATTTTCCTAATTGATTTACAGCTGTTGTAATGTGGTAGCTTTAGCACTGTGAATGAAGATTACATATGATTAGATAAGCAGTTTAGAAGCTCAGAGAGCTGAATTAATTGTGAGCATTTATTAATTGTGCTCACTCATTTATCTTTGTGCTTTACTTGTGATACAGTCCTTAATAAAACTGAATCACAAAGAAAAGCTCATTACTTGGGAAAAAAAGGGTTTTTTGCTTTTAATGAGTTCAGTTTGTGTGGCCCTGCACAAAGGGGTCTTGCTGTCCCCTGGTGTGGGGCCAGGACCTGACTGCAGGGCTGAGGAGCATTGTCCCCTCCAATGGATCACCTCAGGGAGAACCACAGGCACATCTGGATGGTTTGAACTGGTAGTTTGAATATTAAAACTGATAAAATTATTTCATAAAGTCTCAAAACTCTAAAAGCCGCCAGTCTAAGTAGAAGCATCATGGTTTGCTTTCAAATCCAAGGTTAAATCTTCAAAATCTTCATGTCCTTCCTCTGAAGGAAAGGATGAGGGTTTGTGCCTTGGTCTGCTCCCCTGGCCGATAAGAGATCACACTGAACTGCAAAGAAGGTTTCAGCCTTGTGTATACATATTTTTAAAGAAGTGGCAAATTAAAAGTAATGACTCAGGCATTTTGTGTTTGCTCTTTCTCCTGGCCATGATAAATCTTTACACAGAACTGCTGAAAGTATTAAATCACTCCAGAGCAACTTGTCCTTGTTCCTCACTGCAGAGACAATAGGATTTTAATAAACAATATCTTTGATTAGGTTCAGCAGGAAAGCCAAGGATAACCAGGTATTTGTATCTGTCAGGGATTCAGCAAGAATCCTTGTAATTCACCTTGACTGCAAAAGCTATTGCAGTCACATGCAAGATTTGATAATAGGTGTTGGGTGTTGGGGAGAGGGGAATTCTCAAATCCAGGGATACACCAACTACAGCAGCACCATCTCCTTTGGAGAAAAATATTCTCTCTTAAATATAATGCTTGTGCCTGGGTGGAGAATATGATGATAATAAATGCTTATTATGATAAATGGAGTCATGTTCCTCAAAGAAGCAGCAAATCACAAAAAAAAAAAAAAAGAGCCAAGGAAAATGAGGCTGAACTGGCTTGATGAACAGTAATGATATATAGCCACCAACACAGATTTGCAAAATGCACTTTGACTTAATTTTAGAGTTGCCTAATATTCTTGTGATAGCTGTAATAGGCTCCAAGACAGACTTTACACTGCTTTAAACATGTTGTTATTTATGTTCCAGCCCCAGTGAAAAGGGATGCAATATGTGGCCAGTATTTAAAATGAAAGAAATGCCCAAAATGAAAGTGGGCAAAGAAAACTGGGAGCTTTTTGCTTCAGAATAATGACAGTCCCAATGGGATCATTAATTTCCCTTAGAGCAGCTTGTTATTTTTCAGAGATATTATACTTATGCAGATTTAACTGTAGGAACATCATATTGTTGTAATTTCTCCAGTGTGATGCAGCTCTAATTACTCACTGCTCAGAGCATGAAAAGGAAATGAAAGATGAGCAGCAAGTTAATTTTTATTTTAAAAACGGAGATAAGTTTTTAAAGAGTAAAATTAGACCATTGTGTATCAGACTGGGAGCAGGGATAGATTCCATGGAAAGAGGAGCTGCAGTAATTGTGGATTTTCCCAGGAGGGTTTTGCCAGAGGTGAGCCACAGCCTGGAAGGAGCTCGAGGTTATTTACAGCAGGATGAAAGCAGCACACCCTGAAGAACTCCCACCAGGAGCAGGAGCTGCAGCTCTGTGCTCTGTCACCTGTTTCTCTGGATTCACCCTTCATCTGCCTGCACACATGAGCTCTGACAGACCTTCCCCAAAGCTGAGGATGCTGTGGTGCCCTTGGGGTGTCTGGCTGCTGGATCACAGGTGCTCCAGGACACATCTCCCAGCAGCAGCCCCAGGGGCACAGGCTGCTCCTTCTCTCTCCTGCCTCTGCTTTGTGGCTGGGGCTCATGCTCTGCCCTTTCAGCCACCCAGTCGTGCTCCCAGGCTAAGAAAGACATTTTCTGCCTCATTCTTCCTTGCCTTTCCAAGGCTGTACACATTGTTGGTCCCTGCAGACATTCAAAGCTCCTGATCCCTCTGAGGGCTGGAGTAAAATGCTCAGAGCAAACAAACTCTGAGAGCTTCAACACACCTGGAGAACAAAAGCTCCTGATGTAGCAGCAAGGAGCAGAGATCTGAGCAGGTGCCTCCCCCAGCCACAAAGCTGCAAACACCTCCTGCTCCTGAATTCTGAATTCTGAGTTTGAGGGGATTCACTGCTATGTCCACCTTATTTTTTGCTTTTGTAAGCAAAGTCCCTTTCTGTAAATGACCCTTTGTTATTGCACAGTGAGGTTCAGGCAGGCAGCTCAGTGCCATGCAGAGCTGGCAGTGCAGCTGGCACAGCAGATGCTCTGGTGGTTGCTGCAGTCACTGGGATGCTGTGAGCCAAAAACAGCCCCAGCACACGTCAGAAAATCCCAGGGGAGCAAAGGCTGTCCTGCCCTGCCCTGCCAGCTGAGCAGGATCAAGCCTCAGATTAAACTGAAATAAACAAATAAGCAAACATTTTAAAAAGTAGATAGAGCACAAACACTTTTAAAAGGAGCTAGAGTACACAGGGTGCCTGTGGGCAAGGATGATGCTGCAGTGATGACACAGGGACATGCTGGCACAAATAAAAGCTGTGTCTTTGCCCTTCCCTTCCCTCCCAGCTCTCAAATCAGTCTGGACATGTCCTTTCCAGCTACAGGGGTACTCAGCACAGGTGCCAGGGTGCTTCAGTGGCCCTGGAGGGATGGGCAGGCTCTGGTTTGTCCCTGGCTCCTGCACAGACAGTGTGACAGTGCTCCTGTGTCAGTGTGACCGACAGTGTGACCTGCTCCTGCTCCAGCAGCACCCTCAGCACAGCCCTGCCCATCCCACACCCAGACAAAGCTGTGCCAGGACACCTCTGTGGGAAGGTAAAAAACCCATCAAAAATCAAACAACACAGGCAAGCTGATTGTTCCCTCCAAACTGTTCGGAGGAACCTGCTCAGACACAGGGAGGTGCCAAGTGCTCACGTTGGCAGCACCTGGACCAAGTGCAGGGCATGAAATGGAGCACATCTACAACAGGGACAGGAATTAAACAGAAATTGGGTGCCACTGTTCCATTCTCACCTAACAACGGCCAGAACAAAGGCAGGAAAAGGAATTCCTTGGCTCAGTTGTCATGACAATGCTCTTGGAAAATCTCAGCCACAGGAGCAGCCCTCACTGCCTGTGTGCCTGCTGCTCTCCCCTTTAGTGCAGCTCTGGCTCCCAGACCAGCTCCAGGATGGAGCAATCACAACATGGGCTGCATGTGCAGCCAGCAGACACCAACAGTGCAGCTCATAATGCATTGCTGTAATTAGCTTGTGGAATGAGCACTGCATGGGGAACTCCTCAGGCCATAGCATTGCAGAGAGAATGGGATAATTGCAGTGTGGTTGCATTGTATTTCTTTTTTATTCACGATTTTCATTGCTTATAATCTTGTTAAATAGTGGCAAGTACAAATGTTCATAGCAGAAAAATTAAGTGCAGATGCTACTGCCATGTTAAAAAAAAAAAAAAAAAGAAAAAAGCAACAACAAAACCCAAATATGCTATATTTTTTTCTGTTAGTCCTATGACGGTCTTTGGACTTACACTCCTAGGATAAAAATGCAGCATTTCAATGGAAAATGATCTTTGATCAGAATAAGATGATAATTTTGCTCTTATTCTTAATATATATTATGCTATTATATTAATATTTATATATTATTTGCTGCTTAGCTCTAATCACAGTTCTGCTATCTCTGAAGTTTGCCTTTTGCAGCTTTCCCAAAACCTCCTGATTTTGTAAATTCCCACACACATCCTGGGCACTCACTGGGAGCTCAGGCACAGAAGGCTCTCATGAGGGCACAGCTGCATTAAATGTTCCTGCTTCAGCCCAAGCATGAGCTGGCCCAGGGCAGCACCACTGACATTGAAAGGACAAAATTCATTAAATGAGCCTCTTGCCATCCTCCAGTCCTTGCTGAGGTGACCCAAGGCCACCTGTGCCAGCTCATTTGTCCCCAGAGTGGTGCAATGTGACCCACGAGGGGTGGTGGGGAGAGCAGATTCCTGCAAGGCTGCAATTTGCTGGCCATCAAATAGGTGTGGATGGCTTGGCAGATCCAAAATTACAGTGCAAATAGGAGTACAGGGGAAATTATTACTGTCAGGATTTTATGGAGAAAATAACCATGTAGAATGTATTTTAAGGTGGTAGTTTAGACAGGAGCATGATAGCATCATAAAGCATAAGAGGAAAACTTGAGGCATTTAAAAACATCACAGGAAAAACGAGAGTGAATTACTACTGCCTCTTCTTTCCTAGTTATTTGTTGTCTTAAATGATATGTGTGTGCCTGAGAGAGCATTTTTAAATATATTTCCTTTTTTTCTCTTCAGGTAGGTTTTACAAATGGAAGAGCTCACAGTGCTGCTGTATTAAGGAGTAAAAATAAAAATCTGTGAGTGTTTACAAGTGCCAACCACAGAGAACAGGTAAGTAACTGCATCCCTCCAGAAGATGAAGGATGCCATCAGACCATGTGCAGCCACCAGAGCCAGCAAACTCCCTCTGAAACCTCCCACCCCTCCTCCCAGAGCCTGCCAGAGCAGACACACACCCCTATAAGTAGGTTTGATTTATGATGGAACCTTCTCAGTGCTCCTTTGCGCATCAGCTCTGCCTCTGGAGTGAGGGGCAGGTCCAGGTTAGAGATGCAAGGAGGTCAGGATGCACCAAGATGGTTCTGGTGCTTCTGTGGGGCAGCCCAGGTCCTCAGGGATTTATGGAGCCAGAGCCTGAAGTTCACCTTAGATTGCACTGCACAAGGAGCTCCCACACAGTGGGACAGGCAGGGCTGTGAGATGCTCACCCACAGCATTGCAGTGTGTGCTCCCCAGGGCCAGCGTGGGTGACACCCCACATGTCCTCCATTTGTCACAAATGAATGTCACAAACACGTCCTTCAGGAAGGAACTGAATGTCAGCATTTCCTGGGCCTTGTTAGCCAGATCCACACTGTGCTAAGGATTTCTAGAGGGAAACAGGAGGTCTGAGTGCATGGAGAGAGGCAGTGGGATGGGAAACACCTCATGTTCCCCAGGTGGCAGAACAGCTTTTTTTGGGAGCTGTTTGTCAGCTGAGCTCTCAGCTCTGCCTACTGGCCTATCACTGAAAGCTGGTGCCTGATGAATGAAGACATGGATGAAAGGCTAAAATGCATTTAGGCAACTCTCTAGGAAGGATTTTCTCTCTTTTTCAAAAGTACAGTCAGGATCTGCTCTGTTTTGAGACTACCCCAACAATTTCACTGCAAATCACCAAGTGGGAAGCTGATGGATGAAGTGTGTGGTTGACACAGAGAGGCACAGATGGATCTCACCCTCGGGGGAACTCCCACAGCTTCCCAAGTTATCTTTCCCAAATTCCAACTTTGGAAGTTTTGGAAGTTTTGGATGACAAAACACTGCCTCCCAGTGCAGGACAGGGGGACAAGGCAGAGCTGGGCATCTCCCAGGGCTGAGATCTGTCCCTCATGGAAGAGCTGGCTGTGCAGAATGCTCTGCTTGCACCCATGTCCCAGCAGGCTGTGTCTGAATGAGTGGCTGTGTCAGGGTGTGGGCAGCCAAAGCCTCAGACAGTGAAGCTGGAAAGGCTGGGAAGCCCCCAGATCCAGCTCACCATCCTCCTCCTCCTCCTCCTCCTCCAGGAACATCCACTGCCCATGGGCTCTATCCAGCCCTGAGCAGCTTTCACCACCCAGTCCCTTTCAGACCCACAAACTGCACTGACACTCTGTGGGCTGGCTGTGGCACACATCAATAAATACAGCAGAGCTCACTGCAGGCACAGTCTGAGAGCATTTCAAAATCTGCAGGCATTTCTAGGTGTAAGTGAAAAACAGTTCCTCCCCAGTGAACAGTTTCTCAGGTGGTACAAACCAGCCCGGATGCTGATTCCAGTGGGGCAATGCAGGTTTCTGTAATTTAAAGCTCTGTCCCAGAGCATTTCGAAGGTGGGGCTCCCTTCATGCCACTCCCAGGGTGTCTTCATGTCCCAGCACTCCCTGGCTAGGAAATTGTCAGCCAGGAGTGTGAGTTACTTCAACAGCTACAGCACTTCAGACAAAACCCAGCCATCTGCTCTACCCTCTAATTACAAATGCAGAAAACATAATTCACAACCAAATCACATATAAAAAGGCAAGAAAATGAGCAATTAAAATGCACATTCTGCCAGGCAAATCAAGCTTCCCTTCCCAGCCAGGCTGTACCACTGCTGCTCTGGCCTGTCACAGGCAGGGTCAGGATTAGTCCTGGATCACTGGAGAGCCTGGTCCTGCTGCTCTGTCGATAGCAGCTTCAAGCAGCCTCCCAGCAACCTCCCAGCATCCTCCCAGCCTTCATCCCCTCCTCGACCAGGGGCTCTCTCCAGCCCCAGCCTGCTGCTCTGCTCACCAGTGTCTTGCCAACCCTCAGGATCACCTTTCCAATTTACCTTTCCAATATGCAGATGGATCTTTGTTGTTCCCTACTCCCTGCCTCTCTTCTGGAGTGCTCCTGGCTCCAGGTGGACACAAACTGGAGGGAATAAGCAGGAATGGATGGTGCTGTGTTTGCCAGCAAGCACCCCAGGCTGAATCCATCCGTGGCTGCACTCAGTGAAGTTATCATCCCCTCTGGAGTGTGCATTAACATTCCAGCATCATTTATACTCTACAAGTAATTCAAGCCCACAGGGGCAATCTCTTGCATGTTCAAAATTCAAAGTCTCCTTCTGTAACATCAGCTGGCTCAGAAGGACTGAAATGCATCTCTGAGGGTCCCTGGGGAGGGATGTTCCACTGGGGAGAAGGATTTGACCTGGCCCCCACATGCCTGACTGGGAGGCTGGATGACAGACAGCTCTGTCCGTCAGTCTGTCCATCACTGATGTTTGCCAGCTCTGTGTGTGGGAGATGGGGCAGAGGGGACTCAGCAGCCTCAGATTCAGCACCAGCAGAGCCCTGTGACCGCCCTCTGCTTCACAGCTACCCTGAAACCAGGATTGCAGGGGTCCCACAGACAACCAAAGAGCTCCTAGCAGGGTTGAGGATTTTGTCCTTCCCCTTTGCTTAGCAGCCCCTGTGCTGAGTCAATACCCATCCCCTATAACTTTTTTTCCCAAAATATTTGGATATTTTAAAAGTCAAACAAAAGACATGCAACAAGTTATAAATTCAAAGGAGACTTTTTTAGGTGCCAAACAGCAGCTGAACTGTAGTTATGGTTATTATACCTAAACAGACATAAAGCTATAATGTGGATCAACACATTTTATCACAGTCATTCACTGAACACTGAGTCCATGCAGCTTAGCTATTGCCTTTCTACAGCCCTGGAAGATTTACCCTAGTTTCAGATTAATCTGGAACTTTATTATGTAGTTATTTTAATCTCACTTTATTTCATCACTGCTTGGAGTCCCATTATCAGAGTGAGATCCTGTTAAGATACAGCAATGATGAATGGTGTTAGAACCAGCTGAAACAGAATCCAAATCTGTTTTGCTATATGCAGTTAAAAAATATCAAGAGAGCCTTCATGATGCATTATAGAGGGATAAAGGGGTTCCTATACAACCAGCAGCTCTGGGGACAGAGGTTTCCTGCATGATTGCACCGAGTCCTTTGTCTTGCCATGAGGTTTTTGGAGGTGGAATTGCTGTTGAAGGGAGCTCTGAGAACAAGCCTGGTGCTTGGGGCTGCAGCCTTTGCCCTGTCAGGGTGCTGCTCAGACATTCCCTGGCGGGTTCCGTTCCTCAGGAAGGAAACCAGGGGAGTGTTAAAGGCAGTCAAGTGCTCTAAAGCACAAATTTACATTTCATCTGCCAAGATACTCAAAGCATATAAATATCTAAATGCTACCCTGAAACAGAATATTTTCCTAAACTGGGACTGAACGTTTTTAGGACATGGTTAAAAGATGAAAGGCCGCATGAGGCTATTTGGGAAGAGGCAGGGAAGGCTGTTACCCCAACAGAGCAGTGCCAGCCAGCACTGTTCATTGCCAGGTGTGCTCATCCCAAAAACGGTGCGTTCATCCCAAAGAGGGTGTGCTCATCTCCTGTCCCCACTCCGCAGCGCCTGCTGGGACACCCTGAGCCAGCCCCAGCGAGGGGACAGAGTCACACACCCATCCCCGAGGGCGATGCCCGGCCCGGGGGCCTCTGCACGGCCCGGGAGCTGCAGAAGGGATCGGTTCGGGTGCGGGGGAGCAGCCTCGGCACGGGCAGAGCCCCGCGCAGCGCAGCGGGCACCGCCGCCCGGTCTGCACCGTCCTCTAGCGGCCACCGGGCCCGCTCCACCGGCCACAGGGCAGCCCCTTCCCTTCCCTTCCCTTCCCTTCCCTTCCCTTCCCTTCCCTTCCCTTCCCTTCCCTTCCCTTCCCTTCCCTTCCCTTCCCGGTGAGGTGGCACTGCCACCCTCGCAGGGACACTGCAGCTGTCACACTGCTCACACCAGCAAGGCTCATTGTCTCCCTCTTGGAAACTCCAGCTCCCGGCCATCAAACCTCAGTTTCCAGCACCACAGCACCTGGGATCTCCCATCCCCAGCCCAGATGACTGAAATGTAAATCCTCACACTCCCAGCGTGCAGGAAACTGATGTAGGAAAACAGATGTGATGATTCATTTGTTTTGTATCTCTGAGCCCAACACTCTTTCCCCATGAGCAGCCCAAGAATGCACCTTGCCACCCACCTCAGTATTTGATAAAAGTTACAGGAGCAGCTGTGATTGATGCTCCTCCTCACACAGCGCTCCAGCCGCTCTCTGGATAACGTGTGGTGTTATTGAGGCATCAATTATCTTCAGCACGAGCACAGCTCCATTAGCAGGCCTGCAGCCTGCTCCTTTTGATAAGGTTCACTCTGTGCATTTATCAACAAAATGGGGATAACCAGCAGGACACGGAGTCTGCAGCTCTTAACTCTGTTAGGACAGAGATGACGTTCACATCTCTGCATGCACCATCAAGCAGAGCATCCTGTCTGCTGGGGTTTATTCCTCTGCAAGAGGAAGGCAGTTGCACTCTGATTTTATCTCTTTTGGCTCTATTCACATGCTCCAGAACTCTCTTTTTAGAGGCGCAAGCATGGCCCAGGGACAGGGCAAAGAAACTGCAGAAAAGCAATTCTTTTTAGTAATAGGTCTCAAACTTTCTTCATAAACTACACAAAGATAGACTCTTGGCTTATTAATAGCAGTAAATCTCCAAGTCCAATAGGCTTCAGTTAATGAATATTGATTATGATAGTGCTGGAAAAAGCTAGTGTCAGTTGAACTGAGATCCTGTAGCCCTTTTTGCCTGAGCAGGGCTGTAAATTAATTGAGAGCTTGTTTTTCAAAATTAGGTAGAGGAAAACACACGGGTTATGACTGCACTGTAGCTCTCACTATCTCAGGGATATGAAACCACCTTAATGCCAATAGCAGCACTCATTTACAGATGTAAATTTGCTCTTCCCTCTATCTCCCACTGAATATCTTAAAAGTAAGAATCTAAGCTGATTAACAGAAACATTGTGGCCACCTCAACCTTTGACTCCTCAGATAAATCACATCATGCTCTTGCTGAGCAGCTCTATTTTGCAGCCAGGCTGGGATGCCTTTGAATGGAAGCTCAGGAAAATAAACCAAGGGCAGTCCATTGAGTCAGAGACCTTATTGTTACCCTCCGGTGGGGGACCAGGGCAGTGATGGGTGGGGAGGCTGCAGGGTTATGTCAATGTTTTCATAAAACTATGTTTTATGCTCATTGAAATAGCCCAACAATAACAAAAACCCCCAGAACAGCCCTCTCCCCCCTCCCCACATCTGATAAAAACCAAATAATAACAGGAGTGACTTATGCACTCACTGCCTGGTACTTCAATCTGGCCTTCCAGTTAATACACCCCATGATTACAGCATCTATAATCTACAGTCTGTGGAGACCTGGAGAGCAGGAGCAGCAGCAGGTGTGCAGCCTGATAAGGCTTGCTCACTCTGTGCAGATGAAACTTTCAATATTTATAACTGCTGATTTTTTTCCTAGATGCCTCCTATTTGAGGGGAAAGGGGTGAAAGTTGAAAGATAAAACCTTGATGAAAGACAAGGTGGAATGTTTTTCCAAGTACAGGGAGGAGCTTAAAGCTATCTGCACCTAAGAGCTGGTTTAAAAATGCAGCTCAGGTAAGAACAGCATCAGAGCTGGGGGAGTCAGTGGAAGACCTTTAAGGCTTGTCTGAAGTGCACCCAGGCTTTCAGCTGTAAGCTCCTCTGAGCTCTCTGTGGTTTGATTGTCTGCACCAAGCACAGTGGGACTGTGCTGGGGCTGCCAGGCATCATCACAAAATAATTAAGTCACCCCAGGTCAGCTGCAGATACTTCAAGTACAGCACTAACAGCACTTCCAGCTCAGCACTGAAATGTGCTGAGGAATCTGGAAACACCCTGTGTCAGCCTGAGCCTCTGCCCCAGTGCCAGCAGGAGCTGCCAGGGGCACCACACACTCCCAGCACACTGGGAATGCCCTGGAAAACATGAATTGCATCCTGCTCCATCACTGCAGGGTGGCATCCACAGCTGGTGGAACACTGGAGATGCTGGTGCCTTTGCAGTCCTCCTCCTGGAAAACACAGGGAGTTCCATTTCCTTTTTTCCATTTCCTTTCCATGGCATCCCTTTTCCTGGTGCTTTCCCCACAGGCAGCAGAGGGCCACACCACAAGGCAGGAGCTGCTGCTTTCCAACATCCCCCACCAAATCCATCTGCCCCTTGTGCAGGGTGTCCCTGTTGGTGCCAGGAGAGCCCAGAAGGACAGACAGGCACACAGGTCACACAGCCCTGAGGACAATGCTTACCTTCTGTCCATGTAGAAGAACACAACCAAGCTCCCTCATTTTCAGCACTTTGAGATGTGGATTTGCCCCATGCCCATGTGGTTTAATATCTGTGCTTTCAAAAAGAACCCAACACTCCTGAGTGCCAATATAATCACAGAAGTGAATGACACTGCTCACCAGCAATTACACACAGACATAATTCAGCTATAACCTGAATAAAATAAAACCATCAGAGAAAGCCATTTTACACAGACATTCATCCTTTCAAATATAGTCATTAATTCCATCTGAGATGATACACTGCCCTCTTTCAAAGCGAGCCATGTGGTTCTCATTGCTACAGCAGAGCACCTCAAGATGTTTACCAAACACACAGAGACAGAACCCCATGACAAAGGGAGATACATCTTAAAGATGAAATACAAGGCTTGGGTGAACCTGAACTGAGGCCTCTCAAGTTGAAAGTTCCATCTCAACCATTCTGCCTTCCCACCTCAGATACCACAAGTCAAAGAAAGAAGAAAAGCAGGCTGGCCAGGGAGGAGGCATTGCCCTTTCACCAGAGAACAAAGAAAGAGACTTCCAAAGAAAAAGAGGAGAAATATCAATCCTCAGAAAGACCCCATGTGAATTCAAAAGCATCAGAAAGGAAAAAAAAAAAAAATGTAGAGCTCTACACTGTGAGGACACGTCCACTGTTTGGAAAGCATGAAAAAACTGGATGAAGAAAATGTAACACTTCAGTGTCTCCAAGACAGCTGCAGTTTTCCTTGACTTAACCAGACTTGGCTGCCAGAAATTAGATTTTTTGGCCTCTGCTTTCTTGATTGTAATTTACTCTTCCACAAAATATGATTTCAAATTATGCAAGCAGAGTTTAAATCTAAGGAGGTAACATTAAATTGTTGAAAGTGAGTTTTAAAAAAGTCCTGACTTCATCTGTGAAGTTAATAATGAGTTTATCTCAAACTTAAAACCTTGGGGGGAAACCTCATCAAATGGAATTTGTGCATGACTTCTGGAAGTATATGAAAAACCAACAAAAGCATCCAGTAGCAGTGGAATTAAAAAGTTATTAGCCCCTGGATACACTCTGGCCAGAGCTCCTAGAACACATGCTGCAAGCAAAACCACAGCAAGCTGCTTATCATTCTGAAGCAAAACTCAAGGATTAGCCTCCCACTGCACATCAGCTGGCCTCCCTGCTACAGCAGGCACCAGGATTATGTTCACTTCCAAAGCTCATGAGCATTTGGAATCCAGCAACCTCAGTGCATGAGATGGGTGTAGAGGAAGGAACACCAGCAACATTTCCTAGATGGATTTACTGAGCACCTTCTGAGCTGTCAGACAAACCAGTTTCAATGCCTTGAACGTGGGAGTGCTGAGTACAAGGAATATAAACATCCCTCTCAAGATGAGCTTAAAAATGCATATAAAAATATAATTATAATATATCAGGTGTTTACATTTATGTATTGAAGACATTTATTACAAACAGGCTGTCAGCTCTCACATAAGTAAAACATCTGAAAAATAAGAGCAGTCAGAGAATGCAATGCCCCTCAGTCCCATGGAACAGCAGTGAGGTGTCTGTTGATGCAGCTCCTGGTCACAGCCAGCAGCAGCTCTGGGGGAAGGACTGGAATCCCAGCCATGAACAAGTCCAGAAATCCTTGCTCTGAGGAGAAATCCTTCCCAAATACCAGGTGGCAGTCTGCAAGTGTGAGAAACACAGCAAAGTCCATCCAGGAGCAGGAAGAAGGCTGCAGCTCAAGCAGTGCAGCTCTGCTCACAGGGAAGGGCTGCAGAGCACATGGGAGCTTTCTGTGTGTCCCTAAGATCCAGCTGCTGACAGATGTGTTTTGGTAAGAGATGGTATCAGTCTAAACTGAAGTGCTCTGCAAAAATATCATTCTTCTTCCCAAACAAACCTCGGACAGGCTCAAACTCCAGGGGCACATCAACAGCCTTTTTCTTTACTTCTCTATCAAAAAGCTACAAAATAAAAACCAGAAAATACTGTCAAAATTCAGCACAGGCTCTTCACCCCAATAACACTGCACACTCTAAAGTCTTAAAACATCCAGCAAATAAACACTTCAGAGAAAAAAGCCAACCCTGTCACCACTGTTGCTCATGCTGTTATTTAACAGACCATCTTCCTGGCTTGCCCTGGTAACCAAGTCAGTGTAGCTCCCTCCCCAGCAGCAAGGCAGAAAACAGGACATGGCTGCTGCATCCAGAACCTCCTTTCCCCTGGTTCCAGTCATTCACAAAGGCACAGCAGCATTACCTCAGCAGCTGAGAGCTCCAGGAGCCCCGATATGTCATCCTCCATTTCAGACAGGGACTGGTTCAGGACAGCAGCTGCCTTGGCCACATCTGGGTGATAATGGCTCTGGAGAGACTGGAAAAGCAAAATAAATGGGAGATAATCTAAAAGTACAGGGTAACACACACCCATCTGCACTCCCACACAGGAGTCTGCCCATTTGTGGGTCAGATCTCCAGGGACCACTAAATTCCATCAGATCCAAGTTTGCTGCACCATGCTACTACAGAGCTTCAAGAAATCCTCATTTCAGGCACCTTTCAAACATGTCAAAGGCTCCTCTCACATGGTCACATCCAGCTCAAAACAGATTCATCCATAGGCCATGCCTACACTGCAAAACCCAATTTGGCCATCTCACAGTGCCCTCATGCCACACCCAAGCTCCAGCTCCTGCACATCACTCTTGCTACAGCCCCCTACACAAACCCCTCATCCATTTCTAGAGGACAACCTGGCTCTACTCAATTCACTTCCATCATGTTCACCAAGTTCCTCTCTCCCCTCCAGAGCCTGGTCCTTTTGCAGTTATTTAGTCTGTGTCAGCTGTCAACTGCAAGTTCAAATGTGAGCTCACAAGCACCCACTAAATAGCACATAAACCTCTCCAGTGTATGGAATCCTTTGCTAGGATAGAAAATGATGCAGAGTAAAACAATTCATCTCATTTGCAAGATATATGTCAAGTAGGTTCTTGTGAGAGGGGCTGTCCACTGCCAACACATGTCAAGGAAGCAGCAAGGGCAGAAGAGACCCATACTACACCTAGATGTTAATTTTGGGATGACATACCTGGATCTCCCACAGAGAGCTCTGCAAAGCCCTGCTTTCAGATGGCTCCTCCTCCTCCATAACATATGGATCTTCTGACATATCTAAGGAAACAGGAGATACACAGCTAACACCCCCTGTGTGATGTACATAAACCCAAAGGGAACACAGCCCCAGAGCAGTGCTGCAGCCAGAGTTGCTCCTTCCCAAGTCATTTATGGTTCCAGGGACAAACTGACAAATTCCAGCATGACCCAAGAGTCACTGCTGGCAGCACTACAGAACCATGTCACTTTTAAAGAGCAGAGCAAGTAGGGCACCTGGAACAGCTTTGAGTTTAACAGCAGGAGCCTGCTGACCTTTCACAAACCCAAGGGACAGGACAAAGGTATCCTTCCAAACCTCAGAACTGCAATCTCCCCCTTTCCTCCACAGCAATGCTCCTCTTTCTGCTGCCTTAAAGGCACAAAACAAGCCCTCCCTTACCTGCTGGCCCTGCTGGCCTGTGCAGCAGCACCTTGCAGGCGGGGTGCCTGCGGAACAGGTTGCAGATGAAGGGGAGGATCATGAGCAGAGCCTCGGGAGGAGCCGTGAGCGCCAGCCGCGCCAGCCGCTTGATGAACGCTGCCACCAGGTAGGCTGGCAGGTGCCTGGGGACAGGGGACAGCAGGGGACAGCCTGTCAGAGCCCTGGCAGGACAGCCAGCAGCCTCAGGCACCCCAACAGCACGGCAGGGGGCTCATTAGGCTGCTTGGCTGTGGAGTAAAAAGAAGCTTTAGGAATTGTGGTGTTTGTGAGGGTCCCCAGCATGAGGTGAGAGATGAGAATGTGACTCCAAGTTCTCAGAAGGCTGATTTATTAATACACTGTATTATACTATACTATACTATATTATATACCATACTATAATATATTATATACCATACTATAACATATTATATTTTACCATACTATACTATATTATACAATACCATATTATACCATACTATATGATATTATACCATATTATATTATATTATACTATATTATATTACATTACACTATATTATATTGCATCATATTATATTCCATTACACTATACTATATTATATTGCATCATATTATATTCTATCATATCATATTATATTATGCTATACTAAAACTACACTAAAGAAGGAGAAAGGATACCTCAGAAGGCTTAAAAAGAATGAACAATAAAAACTCGTGACTGACTCAGAGAGTCTGACACAACTGGCTGTGATTGGTCGTTAATTAAAAACAATTCACGTGTTTGGATAAACAATCTCCAGGCCACATTCCAGAGCAGCACAACATGGAGAAGCTGAGGGTTCTCATCTTCCCAGGAGAAGAATCCTGGGCAAAGAGGATTTTTCAGAGAATATCACAGTGACAAGGAATCTCGAGTTTAAGCAGCAATGTGTTGTGTGCTTGCTGAAACAAATTTTGGGGGAATTTACATTCAATGCATGAATAATCTCAGATCACTGAGAGAGTCAATCCTGACACATGGCACCATTGCCCCTGTACACAGCCATTCGCACAGCAAACCTTATTCAGTCCTTTCATAAACTGAGTGCTTGGCCAGGGAACCTTAATTATATTCTTCTTATGTCATTTTGTGCGTTTAATTAATACACAGGCCATGGTGTTAAATTTACATAACATTTCCAAGCACTGCAGCTGTTAATGGGAACATAAAGCTCCCATGTAGTGTAAATGTGCAGCATAATTTTTTTTTAATGGTAAAAATGCAAATTTCTAACAGCAATCACAACATTTAAGCCCCTTCTTCACATCAGAAAATGAAAATGACAATTTTCAGTCACTCAGGCCTCACTACACCTGCAAGGCTCAACAAAGTTACCCACAGGTCTTGTCACTCTGTCCAAAGTACACCAGGACTACAAGGGGGTTGGATATGAAGTGCCTGGTGCTCTGTTACTGTTGGTTTATTTTATAAAATATGACAGCGACTATATGACCAGCTGCCTATCCAGCTTCTTTCCTGTGTACAATGAACTGACAACATCAAGACAGGCTGTCAAACACTTCACATTTCAGTGCTTTATGTCTGCAAAAAGCCATCCATTTATCAGCAGCTTTGTAATCTATAAAAACCCAGCAAATTTTACTTTTCCATTTTTACAAAGACAAGACAGAAAATTCATCACTTTCACCCAAAGTGGAACAGAGATCAAAAACACATCCATAAGCACTTGCAGCTCAAACTCTTGATAACTAACTGCAATTCTTCCTTTCTGAAAATCTATGGCTGTGAGGCAAATCTTCAAAAATAGCACATGAAAAATTACACAAGACTACAATAATAGTCTCAGATTCAGTTTTCTCCATACAAAATGTATCTAATCCAGCAGGAACACTGAATACATTAAATCCAGACATGTGGGAGACTGCTCAGGAACAGAAAAGCAGGAGGAAAATATGTGAGCACACATAATAAAGATGCTACTTACGATGAAGACAAAAAGAGATCAGTCAGGTGGAAAAAGCGAGCTCGGTACTTCACGTGATAGATGGAAGGGTCTAACAGGCTGTACAGCTTCTTGTAAAAGTCAGGATACTCCCTGTTGAAAAAAAGGAAAAATACAACATCCATTAGTGGTGTACAGTGGGGCTGTGTCTAAATATGATTGTGCTTTCATTAAGAGCACCCCAGCCCACTGCTGGGCTCTGTTTAGCTCTCCTAGGCTTCCCTCTACAGTCACCACCTGAGAACAAACTGCAAGGTGAATTTATGGCTCTTGCAGTGCCCAGCCACCTTCAGGGTGTGAAGCCATGACCAGTGACTGCAAATGGTAGAGGATGCAGTGAAAGGGACACCAAAGACCATGGCTTCACTCTGTAATCAGATCAATAGAAATTGATTTCTAAGTGCTGAGCAACCACAGCCTAGAGAACAGACTATTTAGGTTCAGTTGTAAAAGAAATCAGACAGCCAAAAAGCTCAGCATCCAAACAGCCTGAGCCTCTTGTGCAATTTGGCTTTCTCATGGGGAATTTCAAAGCCTGAAGGTGTGGTGAATCCATTTCAGTTCCTCTTATATAGACATAAATGCAAAACCCCATGTTCCTTTAAACACTATACTCTTTTTACTTACAGATTATGCTGATGAACCAAAATAAACAACCCATTTAGGGCTAGAAGACTGATTGCTCCACCTGTAAGAAAACCAGCAGATATCAAGACAACAAAAATAACTAGAAAAAAATAATCTTTAGGCTTTTTCTATAATACAATCTTCCCAGAAGGAAAGCAAAAGTGAATAGCTGAAATCAGAGCCAGTGTGATGGCTGAAAGGTGAAACAATTTCATCTGCACCCCTCCAGACTCCCAAGTTTATTACAAAGATTAAGCTGTAGTTTAGAAGACAAATGTTCAACATATGAGACACAAAATGTGCTGCTCTAATTCCTCAACAGAGTCATACTGGGGAGGCAAAGGTCTGCTCAGAAAGGACATTTCTGCAGCAATCTGTGGATCCTGTGTTTGGATCAGCAGCACTGGCTGAACTCTGTATTTAAAACAAATCACTCCAGTATTCTACTCTTCCCCAAAGCCTTAAAAATTATTTTCCTTACACACAAGGAGCAATGACATTGACAAACACAGGCAAAATCACCTCACTTCCAGGGGCAATGGAGTTGACCCTAATTCCTTAGCTCCATCCCAGCCAAAAGTACACATATTCCATCACCCAGGGTGTGGTGCTGCATCCAGCAGAGCTTCCAAGTCCATCTGTGCCATGCTGGAGGTGCCACAAAGGATAAAATGCTGTTCTCACTCACCTATGCCATAGGCCACTGTCAAGAAATCCATCATGAGAGTGGGCTCGTTCATGTAAGGCAGGACAGAGTCGTGCAGAATGACAAGAACCTTCTTGTAAAGGCCAGGGGGCAGCTGTGAAGGACAAAACAACACAGAGAAACAAGCATTGCAGGGAGAACTGTCAGCACCAGCAACCTGTGGCTCAAAAAGGCAATGCACAAGCAGAAGGGAACGTGCCAGGAAAATACAGAACAGCTTGCAGCAGCAGTTCCCAAATGGGAGAGTTTACAGGTGACACCAAGGAAGTTCATTCAAGAAGCAGGTGCTCACAGCTAACAGTGTCATCACTCAGATGGGGAAAACCACCAGGAAAAAGGCTGGGGAAGTTTCAGCTTGTGAGCAGAGATTGTTATGCTGCAGATCACCCTTATGGGCAGAGATGTTTAAGGTAGGGAAAAAAGGCTGAGGGTAAGGAGAAAAGCAGGCCATATATGAGGTCATGTATTTTGGCTGTGTGATCCCACAGAAATGGTCACTGGGCTCTTCCCACCCAACACTCAAAACATCCTGGGGTCCCACCAGCAGCTTCCTGCAAGGCTGGACACAACTGCTAAGGATCAGCAATCCTTAAATTAAAGAGCAATGCAGATCAGAGGCAGAAGTAACACTCACCTTGTGCTTCAAAAAAGTCAGCCACATTTTTTGAAACACCTGCCTGTGTGCCTTAAAACAGAATTGCAAACAGTGAGTTAAACACACTGCTACAGATAATGCTCTATTTTAAGCGACAAAATTTCAATTCTAATGCACCAAATGAACAGTTACCTGCAGCTTTGAAAATTTCAACTCCTCACAGTTATCTAAAAAGAAAGAGAAACCAGATGTTGAACTTGAAATGGATATTCAAAAAATTAAGATGAACCTTTTTAAACTTAGCCTTTTGATGCTCTAAAAACTTGGGCTGAAGTACCTAATTTGATACAAGGCCATAACAGACACCCCTGTAGACTGAGGAATGTGGATTTTTAAGACTGTTTAGAATCACAGTGATCAAAGACACAGAAATTCTTCATCAGCAAACAATAATAAAGTCTTTACACACTAGAAATCTTCACCTGATTTTCCTTTTCACACAGTTTATCATGCAGAGTTCACTAACCTTGCTTTACCATAAATTTGACCATCTCAGACTCTTTGTTTGGCATGTTAATGGGTGAGATGAGGGAAAACACATTCTGCTGGTAAAAAGGCAGCGGCCTCTGAGGAAAAAAGGAAAAAACAAACATGAAACAAGTTCCACAACAGAGAGCAAGATGCTGGGCTTCAATATTGCCCTGTTTCCAAGTACTGAATATATTTAGGAAAGAGAAAAAGGATGACTAAAATCTACATAAATAAACTACACACTGGTATATTCTCTGTTGCAGATCAGAAAACTATCTCTGCAAAACTGGTGGATCCAATGAAAGAAAGAGGTTCTTCCTCTGCACCAAAGCAAACAGAATTAAAAATTCTCTGTGTGTCACCCAAGCTGTGAAGATTTGGATAAAACAGAAGCTAGAGCTTAGACCAGAAAGAACAGTATGTGTCTTGAAATACTTTCAAATTCAGAGTAAAGCCAGTCTTGGCATACTGACACACATAAGAAAAAAACCAATGCCTCCAGTGGGCACACTCATTTCTCTGGCTTCCAAATATTCCCATAAACTACTAACTCCTCCCTGCTTCACATACAAGACACACAACCCAGAGAAAGCAACAATTTACCTCCTTTGTCTTTTGCATGACCTGCCCAATGCTAGCAGTGACAGCCTTCATGACAAAGTAGCGAACATCATCGTACTCCAGGTACTCCTGGAAGCGGGAGATCAGCAGGGAGGCGTCCTCGGTGGTGGGAAGCAAACCATCAACAACCACCTAACAAAGGGTTTGGGAAGGAAAGCAACAGGTTCAGTCTCTCACAGCACTGGGCACAGGAGTTCATGTGCCATCAGGTCACTGACAGGAGGGACTTTTCAGGTCTGCAGCTTACCTTAAGAAGGTCACATGGAAAAGTTAAAGTTCCCTTCCACTCTATTTTGATCAGTGGATACTGTGCCTCCAATTCTACAAACTTCATGAGTGTGCAGAGCGCCTGCTCCTTTAAAAAAAAAGAAAGCAACATCACAAAAAAAAAAAAAAAAAAAAAAAAACGAAAAAAATCCCAAATAAACACCTAAACAAGAACAACAGGGGTCAAACCCAAAGGAGGCACCTTCAAGAGGAGGAAGAATGAAATTAAATATTATTTCCTGAGAAATCTGCATGCTCACTGCTGGTAAGCAGAGGTGAATCAGAGCAGCAATGCTCTTTTACAGCCCTGCCTGCCCTCCCACACTGAAACACCGAGCAAGAGCCTCAAGGGACCCCCCTGAACCCCCCGTGGGTCCGCAGCAGGCTCAGGACCCACCTTGACCTGGAAGGAATCGTGCCCCATGAGCTCTCCCAGGCAGCCCACGCAGTCCCTGTAGCGGTGCCGCATCCATATCCTGTACTTGTCCTGGGCGCTGTAGCTCTCTGTGAGGGACAGACACACAGACACAGGTTGGGCTGTAGCTCTCTGTGAGGGACAGACAGACACACAGACACAGGCTGGGTTCGGGCCGGGCCGCGCCTGTCCCGGCCAGCACCGCGGGTGCTCACTGTGCTCACCGCCCAGAGAGGCGTCCTGCTCGGGCAGCGGCCCCACGAACAGCTCCCCCCGCTCCAGCAGCGCCCCGAAGAGCCGGCCGCAGATCCTGGCGGCACTCACGATGTCCTCCGGCTCCTCCTGGCCCTGGGGAACAGCGTGTCAGAGCGGCGGCCCGGCCGCGCTGCCCTCCCTCCCTCAGCCCGCTCCCCCGGCCCAGCCGCGCTCCCTCTCTCCCTCACCCCGCTCCCTCAGCCCGCTCCCCCGGCCCAGCCGCGCTCCCTCTCTCCCTCACCCCGCTCCCTCAGCCCGCTCCCCCGGCCCGGCCCGCACCGCCAGCGGCTCCAGGAGCTCGAAGACGCGGTTGGCGCTGGAGCGGTTGCCCAGCACGGCCTCCAGGCAGGCGGCGAGCGCGGCCTCCCGCGCCATGCTCGCAGCAGAGGATGGAGGAGGAGCCGCGGCCGCTCCGCCCGCAGGCGGGGCCGGCAGCGGGGCGGGGATCGGGGTCGGTATCGGGATGGGGATGGGTCCGTCCCGCCACCCACACCGCCCCTCCCGTACAGAAGGCAGGGCGAGGCGGCGGTATAAAAATGTACACTTTATTACACCTTCAGGTAGGATACAGCACTATTCCTTATCATCCTACTGGGGCGAGTACAAATGTTCATCACTTATGTACAGGTTGACTTCCTAACACACTCCTGGGAGAAAGACACACCGAAAGGAAGAAAAAGTAATTAGAAGGAAAAAAATATGGTGACTTTTTATCTTCATCAACTGACCTAAACAAGAAACAATCGCCTCTTTAGACACCAAATCAGACCAGCACAACGACGTAGCCAACAGCTCTCCCACCGCTGGAACTGTTCCCCCCCACCCCGACCTTCATGCACATCATAAAAGCTAAACACTTAAAAGTAAAACTGGGGCTACCTAAGCAATATTTCTGGATGAGCAAGGCTATACTGTACACAGTGTCACTATCCATCACCACTGCATCTGCTTTGCATTTTAAACTACTCTGCTGTCAGCAGTGCCAGCTCCCTGGCTGGCAGGGAAATTTAGGGGATGGCACACGCCAGGGGTTAGCAGGGTCAAGGGAATACTACTGCATGCAAAAACAGCTTTAAAAAAAACCCAAAATGCCCTTGTATTTGTACACCTGAGGGTCCAAGAAAAAAAGTATGCAGGACAAAAGAGGAATAAATTAAAAAAATCAGGAACGCTGCCTGAGCCAATGTTAAATTTGTGATCTGAACAGAACTGGCTGTACCTATCCCAACTAACACAGAGGAGCTGGCTGAGAATTCTTTCTTGTTTAAGCCATGTGCATTGCCAGGTACCAACAAGTGTGGACATACAGAGGTAAAAACAAAATATATGCTTTCCTTGCCATTAAATAGGCTCCTTTCCTAAAAGAGTAAAAAGATCACAAAATGAAAAAATAATTTTAAAACCATCTCAGAAAAGGAATGTTGTAATTTTGTCTGGATTTTACACATTGTGCAGTTTTATGGCCAAAGTAAAATAAATCCCTTCAAGCCACCATGGGCTTTTTGATTCCTCACTCAGTGCTGTTTGCAAATTCTGTTATTCATTGTATGCAAGAAAAGTAAAGAAACCCCCCACAGTTCTATGCAGCTTTTTGCTTTTTTTTTCTCCATAACAATAAGGCAAACTGATTTGGAGGAAGAGGCCATGCTCTATTCACATCCAAAATACCCACCTGAAGATACATTCATTGTTAGCTTTAGTAAAAGAATAGTACAAAAGTTAGATCTTACTCTTTACACAGTTGAAGAATTAAGTCTTAGATTTAATTTCACTATTCTCCCCTTCCCCCAGCCCTCCCCACCCCCTAAGCTGAAAGCCGTGTAAAAAGTACTGAACATTTAAACATGTTGCAAGAGCAGAATGAAACTGAGAGATTAGATTTTATCAGCTGGAGATTTTTTTTGTGACAGAAGTCCCATGAGAAACAGCTATGGATCATCTGTTTAGCTGCATCTACTGAACAAATCTTTTACAAAAAAAGAAAATGGGCTACACTTTAATACACATTTACTATCAACACAGTATTTACTCAGCTCATGCCTAAAATATCCATTATTTTAAAGTGAAATACGAGAATGAGCACACAGGTTGGGTGATTCAGTAAACTGTACACAAAAACTACTAACAAACATTTTAAAAGACTTACAAAAATGGAGAATGAAACCTTTTTTTTTTTTCTTTTTTAATTACATATACTTACAGGTTTTCACATTTATTGGCTAAACTTTGCAGGGAGCACTTCAAGCCTGTGTTAGATCTTCCAGGGGTGTTTAACACAGGGAAGAACAACACAGAGCTTTTGTACAGATGGAAAATACTGTGCAGTATCAGGTACACCTGGTTTTTGTGTGGCTTCACTGTGGGTACTGAGCACACACTGAACTACAGCAAGGAGCTGCACATGCCCACAGGCAGGTGTGGTGTTCTAACACAGATGGATTTTACTGACATTCATGGCAGATCACCATTTCACTTTTGAGAAGCTGGGCAGAATTTCAACCTAAGTAATGCTTGCTTTATGTGGTTTAAATGAGCACAGAGAACACAGAGGCAGAATGCATCTTGTACAGAGTTTGAGTGCTAAACAGTTGCTAATACACTGAAGTTACATGTGAGTTTTCATGTTTAAATGTTCACCAGCAAGAAACCTTCTGCTACAAAAAAAAAAAATAGAGGTGTTTTATCTTCATTTGGATGTTTGGAGTAGCTTCTCACTTGTCTCAGCAAACACAAAATCCTGTGTTTCTCTGTTATTGCAATAGTTCAGCTTGGTTTAGTGGGTGCCTTTAATCTGACAGTCGGTGTCCTCATCTGTACTTTTGCTTGCTGACTCTGGGCTTCAGGTGTTGCTGGTGTCTGGGCTGGGTTCTGTACACCTGGAGCCTGAACCTGGGGAGAGGCTGTGGTCACAACCTGCTGCTGGATCAGCTTCTGCTGCACCACCTGAGCAGTGGCAGTGGTTGCAGGGATCACCTGAACCTGCTGCTGTCCTGCTGTCGTCTGAGAAAGGGTCACGGTTTGGGGCTGAGCTTGTACCTGCACAGCAGGAGGAAAAGGCAATTACAAAATGCTTTGGTATTAAACTGAGCAGTCCTTACATTTCTGCTCGACAGAAGGAATCCTGCTTCCTTAGGTATTTGCTCTCTTAGCTGACAAACATCTCAGACATGATTCTGGGAACAGAGGCTCTGTGGTTTCACTGACAAACACCATTCTGTCACATTTTCTAGAGCCTTATAAATCAGAACTAGGAGCCAAAGTGCTGTAACTCAGGTCTCTGCAGTGCAAATCCAAGGACATGCCCCCAGAGACATTCAGAAGGCAGATGAAAGGTACAAAAACCTTACCAGATATGTAGGAAAATTCCTGTACTGCAGAAGTGAAGGAGCAGGGAAAAGAACAGAGGGACAGCCAGAGGACCAAAGAGGTTCAAATGCTGACTCTACACCCATATTGTGACAATAAATACAGCCACTGAGGCTGCCCAGCAGTCTCTGCCATTTCCCTTTCAAACTACAGCTGCCAGTCTCTATTGCCAATTTATGGCAGAATAATTTGAACTCCATCCAGACATCTAATTTTCATAGCTCTACCCAGAGCAAGGGAGAAAAAAAAAATCAACATCTCCTTGTTCAGAGGACAAGGTAATTGAAACTGAGCAGCTTCAGCTGCCTTTGTCAGGTGCAGAAGCCAAACAAAGCTACAAGGACTTCTCCAGAGGAAAAATTAACTCTTGAATGATCCAAAAGGATTTCAGTGGGAAGCACTAAAAATGCAGATAAAAAGAATGCCCTATACACATAAAGACCATAGTTTAAAAAATACTTATCATGGCCTAAGCCTACTGCCACTGAAGTCACTGGTGTACATGGGAGGGAAATTACTTCTCTTTTTGCCACAGACTCCAAGTCACAGTTATGCCACCATTGATGACTTTAGAAAATGATTTAGGAGCTCTTCCTGACTACAGAGGGCAACTCAAGTTGTGTTGACTGATGAGGTTTCTACCTCCTGCTGTCCACTTTGCCCTTGAAGCATTCACATCTGAGGTGGTTATCAGACAGCTTTATCACCATTTGGAGATAAACAGTCACAGATTTTATTCTGCACTGAAACACTGCACTGTGAACTGTGGCAGATTAAGAACTGACTGGCCCAGATGTTTGTGCACCAAAGGCAAGAACTCCATCCACTCTCCAAAGCTAAATCATTCCTGCCAATCAACTGCCTAAGTTAGGCCTGTTGCTAATGATCTGGATGACATTGTTCTAAACAGTGCTAATTAAACTGTCTGGTCCTTAGGGGAGGAGAACCAAACTACCTGAGCTTCTCCTGCCCAAGCCCTGTCAGTTACCAGCATACATTTGGAACAGCCACCACACCATTCTGCCTTCTACAGAGCACTTGGCACAGCTCTGTGAGCTGAAACAAAACAACCTGTAACCTTCAATTTGTCCTAATTTTTGTGGAAAAAGCTCAGATGGTGCCCATTAGTTCAACTATTTGCTATATTGACTATACACCACCAGAAACCAATTTTTAAACATCCTTTCAGGTCTAGAAAATGCTTTTAAAAATATGTTTTAAAGTTTATCTACAGTGATGAACAAACATTGCTACATCTATGACAGTTTTAGACCAGAGAATAAACCTCAGCTGATTCAGTATTCAAGATTTATTTTTATAGAAAGGCACTTGCTATATCCTTCAAAAATACTACCTATGCCACACATAAGGTGAAAAACACACACATTCTAAAAAAATGAGCTTTTGTATAGATCATGTTTGCAGTGCTATACTTGACAAGAGTAAAACCTACCTGTTGGGAAACTGAAACCATCTGCTGAATGTTGGCAACAGTAGCCTGTTGCTGGACCACTTGTGGGAGTTTTGCAACCTGTAGTGATATGAGATAAAAAAAGATTGGATCAAAATATAAAGCTGCTGATAGCAGCAAAACACCCAGGCCTGTCCACACTAAGTTGCAGCTTAGCATTTTCAGTGAGGTTGAATGTTTATGAAACATTTTAGATCTGTGAAAATAACTTAGCTAGGGGAAGAAGATAAATATTTTCATTTTTAACTACAACAGAGTAATTTCATGCCAACTACCTATAAAACTGAAGGAAGCACATGAGTTCTAACAGGTTCCATTATCTGGGATACACTTTTGAAAGAGTAAGGCTTCAATTCCTAACCCCCTTCTTTTTCCTTGGTAAGGCTGATCCAGTTATGCAGAAAAGAGAGTATGTGAGTTGTCACATACTCTAGGCTGTGAGGCAGCACCAGAAACAGGAAAAACTCTGGCTGAATTTTCCTTAGTAAACACAGTATGGAATCCCTTGCCTATTAAAAAGGAGTGACTAAATTATTTTATTTCAAAGAAGAAAGACAAACTTGCAGCTCACAGTTGCTCTGACTTGCTGTAAGGCCACATATGCAGCACCAGTGAATTTTATTAAAAAGTCAATTTAAATGAACATGTGACTAGAATTAAAATGATTGGGTGCTGAATTCTACCTCACCTGTTGTCTTTACAATTCTCCAGTCCCAGTACAGTTTAAAGGTGTAAACCTGTGTTACCTGTACCTGAATCTGGGCCTGCACTTGCTGGGTTCCACCTGGTTTCTGGGTTTGGGAAATTGGAGTTGTTAAGAACTGGGTTTTAATGGCAGGCTGTGTAGCATAAGTTACTTTTTGCTGCTGTGAAGTCTGCTGCTGGGTCTGGACCGTGACCTGCTGAGCATTTATCTGCACAAGAGAAAAAAAGACATCAATGGCTACAAAAGGTAAGTGTGTTTTAAAGAACAGCTATGTGGGGAAAAAAGATTAATAATATTTAATTATTGAAAAAAAAGCCATTTAAAAATGAGCATTAGATGAAAGCCTTCATACATTTACACAAGTATTCAGAATTAAAGTATTTAATGAAAAATTTCTCTCTTATACACAACAATACACTTACTAAAAACTACCAGTCAATCACTTTACAGAAAAAAAATGAAGCACCTGAGAACCTGTTCTCTCTAGATATACCTAAGATTCACCCCTAGAAATCCTGACTGACTCTCTAGGAATGTCCTGGTCATCCAGAACCACTGCACAAGTTAATAGAGAACAGACAGTGGTACCTTTTGCTGCACAGTAGCTTGTCCCTGTGCAACCTGGGGCTGGATGGCTTTCTGCTGCTGTGCTGCTTGGTGGTGCTTGAGTTTCAGCAGCTGCTGGACATGCAGTGGCTGTGCAACTACTGTCTGGCCTCCTGAAAATTACAGAAATAATTAGAACTTAAGAGTCTTCAGTTTATTGCTTTGTACCAGTAATCACAGTCTGCACACACAGATTCTGCTTTAACAGACTTATACATCTGCACAGCTTTGAGCACTAAAAACCCACTGATTTTAATTGAAATACAATTCTTCCTATTTCCAACTTGCATTCACATACCTGCTGCTTTCTGTGGCTGCCCAATGGCAACACTAATGCCTGCCACAGTCACAGGGAGTGTGGTGACTCCTGCAGATGACACAACAGCAGCTGGGACAGACACCACTGGAGGCTTTGCCAGAGCAACCTGGGCTGCTTGTGGAGTCTGGGCCTGGATCTGTCCTTGTGCTTGGAGCTGGGAAGCAGGAACACGAGTCTAAGCAGTAAGGAATGAAGATTATTGTACCAGCACAGAAAGATTTGCTGCACATAACAGGTGATTATAAAGTGATAGCTGTAAATGTTTCTAAATGTAATGGCTCTTGTACAGTGACACAATTCAGAAATGGTATCAATGGGTAAATAAATACAATGTAAAGGTACTTATGGTACATCTGTTCCTTCTGCAGTGCCAGAGCAATGCAAAGGGCACTTGTGGGTGAATGAGCAGTGCCCAGCTCATTTAAACAGCCAAGAGTGAGATGTTTGGGACAGTTTTTGCCAAGTGAAAGGCAACTCACCAGGCGTGCCACTTGCAGGTTGGTGACTGTGGTGCCCGTGAGGACAGCGCCAGGACGAGGGGCTGTCACAGCAGTGAGCTGCTGGGTTTGCTGCTGCTGCTGCACTTGCACTTGTGCTGTTTGCTGCTGTGCCCCTTGCTGGGTCTGCTGGGCTGCCTGCTGCTGGGGGAGCTGCAGCTTCTGCTTCTGTAACTTGAGCAGCTGCTCCTGCAAAATTCAAACACTTCCATCATTTCCAATAGTTTACATCACAGGAGAAAAATGGAGATGAATCCAAAGCTTAAAAGGAGAAACATTCTGTACCAGACTAGAGCTAAGATCAAGTATCTAAAATGCAACTCTTTTATACAATGGCTTCCAGTGAGCAGCAGTAAGTGCTTTCCATCCTGCCCTACTCTACTATTGAAAGTGCTGTCAGACTCACTGCCTGCATGAAATTTTAGTAGGATGAAATTTAAGAGGGAAATACATCTCACTGTAGCCCAAGAAAACAGAACCCAACACACACTGCTAAGGAAGCTTACAGTAATGAGAGAAATGTGCTACATTACTTCATGAGTGGTTCCTCACCTGTGACAGCTTCCCTACAGTTTTTATTTGAGCTGGAGACTGGGCTTGTGCCTGAGCCTGGATCTGTGGGACCTGCACCTGAGCAGCCTGCTGCTGCTGTTGCCTCAGCAGCTGGAAGTGAGCAGGGGTGATGGTTTTGCCTGACAGCTGGACTGTTGGTGTAGCTGTGAATAAAGAGAAAACACAGTGTTATGACAAATACTTTTCAACAATCAGTTTCACTCATGAATTTCACCTGAGAAGTCAAGCTGTTAAATGCTTATTGTTCTGCTCCAGCACACTTTGTGGATTTACTACATGTAAGAACACATTATCATGAGCATGATGTAAAAGCAGAGTACATCATAAAATAGAAGGGCCTTTCTTCACAATGGATTTTAGTCAAGACAGTCAATTCTAATATTTTACTGCTAGATTGTTAATAATATTTTTCAATTGCAACGCCTAGGGGCCAAGCTCTCTATTGCCATACTTTATCTAGAAATACTGGAGATAAATGTCATCTGAGCACCAACAATAAAGCAAGTTAAAAATCACAGCCCTGTTTAATTGTGTCCCAGACTTCCAATATTGTGGGGCTTTGGGGTTGGATCTACAGGGATTCTGGGAGCCTTTGTGCACTACTGGAAAAAGTCCCTGAACACAGGACTGCTGCCACATTTCTCTTCACAGAGAAAAGCAAGGCACAATTCTTCCCATGAATATTTCTGTGTTTCTCTGAGGTTCAGAGAATGATCAAGACAGTTCTCATCTCATTTGCTGCACCTGTGTTGCGCCAAAGTAGAATGCAATATGGAGACTGTTTACCCAAAGTGATGGTGTTTTGTTTCCTTGGCCTGTCAGGTGTGTGTGTTGGGACTGTAGGCTCACAGTCACGAGATGTTGTGGAGTGGAGTGCAGCTGAGTGCTGGGCAGATTCAGTTTAGATGTAATGTAATATAGAATAATATAGTACAATAAAGTCATTAATTAGCCTTCTGATAAGGAGGAGTCAGACGCATCATTCTCTCCCCCTCGTGGGAGGCAAAACTATCCACTATAAGGGATCATTATATCCGCTATACAGGATCCTTACCTGGTGTCACCTGGGTGACCAAGGACCTTGTCTGGGTCTGCACAGGGGTGAGGTTGGTGGTGACCACGGCTGAGGCTGTCACCGAGGTGACGGCGCGCACGCCCTGCGTGGAGGCGATGGTCACCAGCTCGGTGGAGGCTGCGGGCGCCGCGGCCGCGCGGGGCTGGCTGTGAACCACCTGGGCAGTGGCCGTGCCTCCCGAGGTCTGCAAGGGAACACAGCCTTTACTGCTCCCCTCCCAGCCTCACATCCCCCTTCTGCAATGGAATAACCTTCCAGGCAATTTTGAAAACAAAAGCTCCAAATCTGTCTAACACATCTGTTTGGATGAATCTTAAAATCAGCATGTGGTTAAATCTTTTTCCAACAGGCTGATCACCAAACCCTTCACCTCATTACAGACATTTGATTTTAGTATCTTTCAATATTTTGCTTTATCTTCCATAGTCTTAAACCATTAACATAATAATAAAGATTATAATTAATAAAGCACAAAACAATTACAGGCTGAAAATGTTAATGACATAATACATTGCTTTTAGCAGTACTTGCCTATAAATTATTTTTAACAGTATTAAGCATTTTTTCTTATAAACCATTCCAGTGTTCTGATGTTTTGGTAAGAGAGAGGTTTGATAAAGAACCCCAAGATGCACATGACATTTGCAAGAAGCAGAAATTCTGGAAACATGGGAAGTTAAAGCAATGCTGATAAAACTTGGAACCCAGTGTGTCCAGGGACACAGCCAGTGACAGGATCTACTCACAGTCAGGGTCCCAGGTATAACAGGTGAGGCCAGACGTTTATTGATGGGCTGGAAGGTGGCAGCAGGGACCCCAGCAACAGTGTTCACAATCACATTTCCACTCACTGTAGCTGAAAGCAAGCCAGGATTAAATGTGAGATTCTGAGAGTGAAAATCCCAATGTCCATCACCTCCTATGCCCGGTTATAAAGTCTCCTTACCAGTCTGGATGCTCGTCCCCGTCACTGCTGTTTTGATGGTGCCTGCCTAATTAGAAAACAATTAAGGTAACATTTCAGAAAAACAATAAAAGAAAACTGAGCACTGCTTAACACAGTGCTGTATTCCAGAAGTGACAAAATAACAAAAATTCAATGGAACACAGAGAGATTTTTGCAGTTGTTCATTGACTTTACAGATCACAGCAACTAACGCATACATAAATCAGGATTCTGCCTCACAATGAGCAGCTGTAGACCAGCCATGTGTGTGGTAAACCCTGGTCACTGGACATCCCTGTTAAGGATGCCCCCCCAAAAGAAGGGGGCAATACCTTGGACAACCACTCACACAGGAACATCACTGAGCACTTCACACACAGCAATGCTTGTGGGTCAGAACACATCCTCTGTGTCTTTCTGCAAAAGCTGTGCTACTCCTGCTCTTCAATGAGCAAAATAAATCCACCACAGCCTCCACATATTACTATGCAAACTGGACTCGTTCTAAATACAAAAGCCACAGACCAGTCATCAGACTCATTCAGACCCTAGATTTAGGGAAGACATGAAAACTTTGCACAAATTTGCAGTAAAAGCATCATGGTATTTCCTGCAGGATGCATCATTTCACTTGACTTGCAAAGGTTAATGAATCTTTGGATTTTAAGCTCTAACAATCATTCTTACAGCTACATTCTCTTTTATTCTCTGTATTCTGCAAGCTCTCTGTACAAATACATCTCGTTGACCATGAGCATCTATTCACTCAGACCTCATTAAATAAAAGTCTAAAGTGAAAAAGGAAAAACCATCTTTGCATGGTGTTTTTCCACCTCAGAATGCCAAGATCTGTTGCTACAACAATACAAATAGTCTTGATAAATCAAGAAACCAGAAGACACCCAGAATAAACAGGGAAAACAAACAAGAAAAAATATCTTTGATCTCACTATACTGACCTAAAATTCTCTTCCCAGAGAAAACACGACACAAATACAGCACACACAGAAGAACTGAAGTTACGACATCAGAGGCACCGAGCTCTCCCTTTCTTACCAATACTGCTGTGTTGGCCACAGTAGTGACTGCAGTCTGCACCACTGCCTGTGGCTGCTGAACTACCTGTGCTTGTGCCTGTGCCTGTGGCTGGGCCTGCTGCACGGGGGGCTGCTGGGGGGGCTGCTGGCCCGCCTGGGGCTGCTGGGGCTGGGGGCCCGTCTGCTGCTGGGCCCTCTGCTGCTCTGCCAGCGCCTGCAAGGAAAGGGGCACCTTCAGTCATCAAGCATGGAACAAGCAAGATGTGGGTTTTTTTAAACAAAACAAAACAACAAGACAAAATACCTTTATTTCTATCCACAAAACTCCTTTAATTCCAGCCAGAGACAGCTCACAAAGCTGCCCTCACTTTTCAAGTCCAAGTTACACAACGTGACTCATTTCAAACTACAAGGTGTACTCATGGTTTTGTGGCTTAGAGCACAGCACAACAAGCAACTTATCATCCCCAAGCAAGGACAAGTAGTTCTTTCTGAATAATAAAAGAAAGGAGGCTACAGAATGGTCAAGAATTAAATAACATTTTTAAATGTTTTAGCATCTTTTGCAAAAATATGCTCCTCATTGTTTAAGGGGTCTGAGAGTGACAAGAGGCACAAGGAAAGGTCCCAACTTGGGCCTTGGTTATTTAAACCCCTGTACATGAACAGTGTGCAGCTGCTCATAACATCCACTTTAGTGCCAAACTTCTCCCAGGAGGTAGCTTTGCTTGTACCTCATCTGCTGCTGATTTTTTAATTACTGCAGCCATTTGTGCACAGAGATGGGACCATACCTTTTTCTCTTTGGCAATGCGTTCTGCTCGGAGGGACGCGACTTGAATCGGAGGGAGGGGCTTATCATAGTTGATTCCACTAGAAACAACAATTAGACAAAATACACAATATTTAGAAATATCTGAAACCTTAAAAAAAGAAAGAAAAAAGAGCATTTTTATGCAATTTATAACTCCTTCAAGATAGGGGGTGCTCACCTTTCAGCAAGCACCGATGCATGCTTTGGATTCTTCTGGAAAGGATTCATGCCAAGTCTGAAATGGAGAAAAACTGTATTACTGGACAGAAAAACTTTAAGAACAATATTTCATTTCATGTATTTTAGCATGTAACACTGCACTTTTGGTGAAGTTTCCATGATATTCCAGCCAGTACTGGAGCCTGTGTCCAGACAGACACTTAAGAAAGACTCAGAGTAAATACTAAATAAATAAAAACTGCAGGAAGATACATAGGAAAGAATGTACTAATAAACAGCATAGACAGCAAATTGTCTACAATTTTGGCAAATGGATAGATATAAAGTAGATCAAAAATGAGAGCAGTTCTGAATGCAGTTCTGCTCTTAATGACAAAGAGCAAATTCCTGCAGTGAGACCCAAACACACAGAAGTGTTTTCAATAACACAGAACACACAGAGAGAGATCAAGAACAGAGAAACAAAGTGCAGAATAACTCTGGGTTTTGAGAGCCATTCAAAACACAGTTTCCAGGAGATCTGTGGTGACAGGAGATCAAATAATCCCAGGTAAACTTACAGAGGTTTGATAGGTGGACTTCTTTTCCCTGCAATCATTTTCATCATCTCAAAATGATTAGTATAAAGCTGTGTGTGGGTTGCACCCTCATCTTGAGCATAGATCTGATTGGTACGAAGTGGGCGACTGTTTTTAGTCTAAAAAAAAGAAAACAAACCAACTTTCAATTGCAAACTCACCCAACAGGGCATTTTGTCTATGTTTAAACACAAGGCGCGCTCGTAGATTACTTAAAAACACTCTCCAACAAATCTATCACAGACTGGTTCCTGCCTCGTGTCACTGATAACTTACTGTCACACAAAACTCTATGGGAAATGTATAAAGAAAGAGCAAAATAAGGAGCAGTTCTCACGGTCACACTGGCATCAGCACTTGGGGACATACAAAATGGCAAACTCTAATTTGAGAAAGAATCTTTGCTTTAGTTTAGATTTTGCAAGTTTAATTCATTACCCAAACCAAGAGCCCATTAGTTTATAGTTATGCATAGCGCACACGTAAGGTAATAAAACAAAACCATCACTGCACTGCTCTCCCAACAAAGCTAGGTTAACATCCACACACCATGCCAGCCTAACATTTGGCTTCTCCTAAGCAGAAACTGCCAGTCAGGGACAAACCTCCTTAGCAGTCAGAGAATGGGACTACAGCCAGAAGTTCTGGATTCTCCACCCAACTCTGTCACTAAATTGCTGTGTGGTTTGGAAGAAGGTGTTCACAGTCATGGAATTTGTTTTTGTTTCTGTAGCGTCCTAGCATCCTCATTTACTAAAACGTGTTTCAGGCATCAAATTCACTATGTATTTGTAATCCACTTAGACTCTAGCATGAAGTTCATTCTTACAGATCTTAAATACCATCAGGATAAGATACATGGTGGAAAAATGCCAACTACAGTTTAAGTGAAATCACAAACTTCTTGCATGATCTAAAATTTATCTATCAAATCCAAAAGCTGAAGTCTGGTGTCAATCCACTGTATCAACAAAGAAAGGAAAAATAAATTTGGAATTTTAATTGATGTTTCAGAACTCAAGTAACACTCAACATGGATCTCAATGAATTATCTGCCCACCTCCATTGCTGCTAAATACCACAGTGTCTAGATTTGATTTTGAAAGAATACCAATGCACACCTTATAAATACTTTTTGTCTTCTTTTTAGGATTAGCTTCGTACATTAGCTGTAAAATAAGAAGGAAAGTTAGATGATCTTTTGTGGAAGATTTTGTTCAGGTGCTTTTTCTTTTCAAAGAAATCACATAAAATAAGTGGAAATCCTGATGAGAATAATTTAAAAAAGATCTTTTAAAAGTTATTTATTTACACTGTTGAAACGTTTAACAAAAAACAAGTGTTTATGGAGTTAAGGAAAAAAAACTCTACAACTTAAGGTAAAAAAAAGACATCACTGCAGGTGAGCTCACCTTTCCTTCCTCCCTCGGGATTATGACATTCTCGTAGCGGTTGCGGCACTGCTTGGGCGAGCGATAGACTCTGCTGCAGGAGTTAACAACATCACTGACCAGGTCCCAGTTGGGAGTGTGTGCTGGTGACACAACAGCAAGGTTTAAAGGAAGCTCCAGCAGCTGCTTCACTGCCTGCAACACAGAAAGGCACAAATGCATCAAGTGACAAATCATTGCCATCTTCCAAACCTTCGCTTATCTACGTGTGCCCACACACTGTTACCACAGTGGGACAGCTCAGGGCTAAGGCTTTGTGCTCAGCTACAGTCACAGAGAATAAACAGGCAAAAGGTGCCTTAATGCTGACTGATGTGCAGGGAAACAGTTGGAGGTTGGTATGAGAGGGAAAGGGTGTCACCATCATATTTTCTTAAAAGTCTTTGCCCAGGATTCTTCTCCTGGGAAGCTGAGAAGCCTCAGAGAAAAAGGAAAACAAGATCATCTCGTTTGCTTCTCCTATGTTTTGCTGCTTTGGAATGTGGCTGGAGATTGTTTATCCAATCTGTGAATTGGTTTGACTTAATGAACAATCACAGTCAGGTTGTGTCGGGACTCTGGAAGGAGTCACGAGTTTTTCTTTATTATCTTTTAGCCTTCTGTCTGTATCCTTTCTCTATTCTTTAGGACAGTTCAGTATAGTATTCTTTTATATAATATAGTAACATAAAATAATAAATTAGCCTTCTAAGAACATGGAGTCAGATTGATCATTCCTCCCTTCGACAGGGGTCTCTGAAAATACCACAACAGGGAGTTGCTCTTCAAATGCTGCTCCCTCCTCAAAGGTGGGAAGAACCTTAGCTGCATTATCCAGGGTCCAGCCAGCACAACTAATCTGAATAATAGTAAGTGGCTTCTAAAACAACAATAGAGCTTAATCATACATTTTGTACTTTAGCCTTTAATTTCTCCTTAGAGGAGCACAAATGACAGGCAAGCTGTTCCAAGTTATGACAGCAAATTGCCACTAAGAATTAGAAATAACCTTGAAGAGATAAAGCGCAGAAATAAAAACGTAATGACAGCAGAAGTTGCAGGTATCATCTGACCTGCAGAAGTGCCCAGTCTTCACTGATCAACCACTCTGGATTATCCTGTCCAGCCTCAGTAGCTGGTTTGACAAGAGTTGGCAAAGGCTTTGCAAACTGTGTCTGTTGTTTCAACAAGATGTTCTTCTTTTGCTCTTTGCCCTCCCGGCGCATTTTCAACATTCCTGGAGTCGCTCGATCAAAGAGCGAACGAGGTGGGATAACTGTCTCCCCATGACGTTGCTTCTTCTTTCTACCTGCTGCTAAGACAAAACATAAAGCATTATTGGCAGATACTGTCAGCCTTTGATTCCTCTGCCTACAGCTGCAAAATGCTCATACATGTACAGAGTACTCCCCACTGCCTCTGAAAAGCACTGCCAGGAACTAAACAGAGCCTGTTATAAAGTAAGACCAGCCCTGTCCTAGCTCACAAAGTAGAATATCTGCTGTCTAAAACTGTCCTTTAAAGAATATCTTTATGTCTAAAGAGAAGACACACCATAAGAACTGGGCCTTTCAGTGATTCCACTGCTTCAAGGCCATGGTGGGGCAAGAATTTTCATCCCTTCAAACATGCAGATTTGATCTTTACAGGACCAGACTCCAACACAGATGCTTGAATTTATTAAACATAGAAACATGGGTGTTTCAATGCATTCTGAACATACAGGAGGCACGAAAACCCCACTGATTTTTTGAACTTTCAGCAATAAATCCCAGAACAGTTTTGAGCATGCACTCACCAGAGGGATCTGTTTTGTGTCGTTTACGCTCCTTCCTGACATAAACTGGAGGCAATTTTGACTCTGGAATAGGGGTGGTATCATACATCAGGCACATAACAGAATCTATGTAGATATCATTGTCATCCTGAGGTGGAGTAGGAGGAGTCCAGAGCTGCACAGAATAAAGTCTGTAATTACTGCAATGTTAACTCTCCACTGACCTTATTGTTTCATAAAATAAAAAGCCTGGTTAGGCTGCCTTGTGTTACTTTTACTTACTGGCATAATTTCAGTTTGTCCATCTGGACCTTCATAGACATATTCCTACACAACAAAAAGAGAACATAATTCAAATGATCTAACTGAAACCTGAAGGGTAAAGGTATTCTCAGACTAACTGTTAAGAAATAACTATTTCGAAAAAACAAGACTAATCAGCAATTACTTTGTTGTACGCATCCTCCCGAGTGTAGGTGAGAAGTTCCTCTTCATCCTCCCAAAGCATTTTTTGCTCTCTTTCCTTTAATTCCTTCATATGCTGGACTTCCCAGGCTTTCTTTGCAGTTTTCAGTTCCATCTAGATTCAAGTCAGACTGCTTAGAAACTTTATACAGCAAAACACCAGATTAGAAATCATCAATTTGTAATTCTATGGATAAATGCCTTGAACTCTGACATTTTCAGATATAGGAATCTTACAGCCATTTCTTAACAAATACTTTCCCAGCCATTTAGAAGATATTTATTGGTCTTTGTGGAGGGTTTTAAAACCATCAATATAAAGCAATCAAAGAATTTCAGTTAAACAATGAAGACAACCAGAACACAGACTCACTAAAACTAATGAAATTTTTTCTCCTGCTATCAATGGAGTACAACAAATATTTGCTGAGCCTGGCTGAAAGCAATTCCCATTTTATAAAAAAGAAATTAAGAACTGACACCTGCTTAAACCACAGAATCCCAAAATAATGAGGTCTCTGTAAGCCATTACGCTGTTCATAAGGTATAGCAAGAAAAGATCACAGAAGTGCCTACAATATATTCCACATCATTGGAGAAACTTCCATTTCATATTGAAAATATAATAAATGTTGTTCTGTGGCAGAATAACATGGCAAAGAAAGATTTGTTTTACCTCACTCAACCGTGGCTCATTGTCATCAACTGAACCGTGGAAGAGCTCCAGATAATTCAAAGCGTACTTCTCAATTGGAGTCAGCTGAGGGAAGTATCAAAGGGACAAAATGTTACTTTGAGGATAATAAAAGAAACATTACATGAAATATCAAAGCTCTCCTTCAAACTCATCTTAACACTCTAAAGCAGTGGGAGATCTCCCTTCCATTTAATGGGAGAAACAACAAAGTTGCTTTAAGGTCAGACTGCAAAGAAATTGAAACATTTGAACTAAACATTACATTCAAGGGAAGTCACGGTACCTGATCCACAACAGCAACTAACTCCTGCAGCTGTGAGGGCTCTTCATTGTATTTTGTCTCACAGAGCTCTGAGATTAAAGGTTCAATGCTTGACTCAGATCCTGTTTCTTGTATATGATCATTTGACTCCTCATCTTCTCGTTCAATGCTGTTGAGGGCCTTTCAGAGAGATAGATTTTAAAAATAATTAAGACTTCAAAAATATGGAAAGGAACTCCATAAGGAGTCACTGAAATGCAACACAAATTTCTGGACTAAGTCTCTGCTGCAGCAAGAGAAACAGTCCCAGAAATTATAAAACTCAGCTTTGGGTTTTTGGAAGTTTTGTCACAAGGCAAATGACAACAGAGCATAAAACTACAAGAAAAAGAGACTGACAGAATTTACCCAAATAAAATGGGATTAGTGAGCTGTTTAATACTAGTGTTGCACAGCTGTATTTTTAATGTGTGTGTTGATCATTACCTCTATGAATGGTCTTGCAACTTTAGGTGAAATATTTTCTGCTGGAGACGGCTCTTGAGAAAGTACTACAAATTCCTCTGCTTTCACTCTAAATCCAGAATCCTCCATAGGAGAATGAACCTCAAACAATTCCTGAATAGTTTGCTTGGTAAATAGAAAGAAAAATGAGAAATACATTCAGTTTTTGGGAACATGCTATTTCTTTTCTATATCAGGAGTGCCAGCCAGGATAGCCGGGCTTCACCAGCGCAGTCACTGTCTCATCTATTTTCAGAGCAGCAATTCAGAGCCTAGCTCTCTAAATATCCACATTTATTAAACTTATTTCACATTTTTTGAGACCTTCACCCTTACAAACTCTGCAAAATTTTGCAGGAGGGTGAAGAAACCACAATATATTAAGTCATGGGTGATGTCTGTGCATCACTATGCAAATAACAGAACAAAACAGATGGACAATATTTGAAAGAATGTGGCCCCAACACTGAGAGTTCAAGCAATCATGAAATCCAATATGCCTCCTTATTAATTCTAGCCCAGACAGATTTCTACTAAACTGCTATTAAACACTCCAACACAGCTGCTTGAATTTAATAAACACTGCAACATGGGTGTTTCAATGCATTCTGAATATTAACTTACCTGTGTTAAAAAGGCCATTGAATAGTCATTTCCCTGAGCAGCCACTTCTCTGATCAAGTCTTTTGTGCCATTTTTCAAAAGTTTCTCCTCCACAGAATTACCACTGACAAGCCTAAAAAAATGGAAAAAACAATAGAAATCTGGTAAGTCATTTCCAAACCAGCTTTCAGAAACAAAAAGACAAACTGTCCTTAGAGAATACCACTAAATGTTTAAAATGTGGTAATATCTAGGAGTTTTTTTAATTATGTTGCAGGCCCTGAAAAAAACACACTACCACCTTTACTTTAGAGTTTCCTTTTAATAATTTATGTAATTTAAAAAAAAAGAAAATCAATAATGAAAAGGATCTCTTCAAAAATTCCATGTAGACTAACACACAAAACTCATGCAGGCATGATTAATTTACTACATTTGGTGTTAAACCCCCCCCTCACTTTTTCATAGAATACTCTGCCGTTTTTTTATTGAAGGGAAGTGGTTTTCAGCACTGTTTCCACTTTATTTCAGATCATCCAGGGCAGCACCCTCTGAAGTAACCTCACATTAAAACATGTAAAAGAGCAGATGTTGACTGTCATCACCTGTATATATGGATATCTTTACATCTCCCAATTCTGTCACACCACTCCTGAGCTTTTGCATCCATCACTGGGTTCAGATCATTGTCATAGAACACAACAGTGTCTGCCTCGACAAGATTGACTCCTGTGGAACGGCTGTGAGAGGAGAGGATGGCACAGAAAATGCGCTTGTCTCTGTTGAAAATCTTCATCAGCTCCTACATAAACAGAATAAAAACAAGGACTAAATAAACACCAAAATAAAATACCAAACCAAATTCACTACAGCCTAATTTAAAAAAGGGATAAAAACAAGTCAAGTATTTCAAATTGAATACAAAATGAGGTAAATTTCTTTTCTCTGCCGTAGTGTATAAAAGCCTGAGCAGCACTTATTGCTGTACCAGTAGGCAGCTGGCAGGGCACACTTACCTGCCGTTGCTCCTGGTTGGCATATTCATCAATCCTCACAAAGGTGAGGAAATGGAAATTCAGGAACAATTCCAGTATGTCCAGCATCAGAATCATCTGTGACAAAATCAGCACACGGCGCCCTTCAGATTTCAACTTCTGAAGCAACACAGCAAGAGCTTCTAATTTTCCTATAATTCAAACAGAAAAACCAATAATGGTTTTATAGAGAAATTCCATGCAAGTGATAGAGGAAATGACTGAAATCTTGTCAGCAAATGTCCCTTACCTGAGTCATACTGCACCAGCCGGAGGTCAGGGAACTGCAGCAAGTGAGGAGTTGTCAGCTGCTGCAACTGATGCAAGTGTGGAGCTGCCTTCTGCCTCAGGCTGTGCTTAAGGAGTTTCAGTCTGTGACTGTATGAAGGGGGAGGATTTGCTACATAGAAACATGGGGGAGCAGCAACTGCAGCTGGCAACACGAAGAGAGCCCTGTGAAAAACATCAAAACAAGGCAACACACAAAATGATCATCAATAATCACAGGCACAGCAATGAAAGTCAGGCTTGGCTAAACCCACTTCTGCCTGCATATCTGGGTCTTAACTCTTGTTAGTTGGGTCTAAGTGGTACCTATTCAAATAAATCCAAAAGCATAAGAATAAAAGTCTAAGTGAGCTGAACTTGGGATTGAAATTAGGCAAGAGGCACTGAAAACATTTATAAAGATCCAAAGGAAACAGGAAGTGACATATTTTTGCTTCCGTGCTGCACATCATCTACTGCTAAATAAACCAGTCTAAACCAAATAAGCTCATCAACAGAAACAAGGTTTTAAGCCTTGTTGAGAAGTGTTTTAGAAACAACTAGATGTGTAGAGGTTTGTCAGGCAGGGTCACACATTACCTGTCAACAAGATCCTTTAGAGATTCCTGTTGCTGAACCAACCCCAGGATCATTTCCCTCAAGGGGTTACTTGGGCCTCCGCAGGCACTTGAGGAAAGGCAGCAGTTGACAAAGCCAGCCCACCTCCAGCTGTTGGCCTGACTGGAAGGCAGCTGGGAGGCCTTGGTGTCCCCAGCCAGGGAGCAAGCCCTCAGCACGTCCCGGCCGTACACCGGCGCCCGCGAGCAGCGGCGCTCGTTGCCCGAGAAGATCCGGTCCAGGCGCTCCTTCAAGAGCCGGTTCTTCTCCTCAAACGTCTCCTTGGCCAAGAGAAGGGGAATGAAAACCACATCTGCTGCTCCCCACAGTAATAATACATGAGGCATTTGAGGTTCTTTAGAATCTATTTGAGTTTCTTTAGGAACTATCAGGATCAGAGTACAGATCCTAAAGCAGAATTACTACTTAGAGCAATTATTAAAGGTATAAATTTCAGATAAAATCTGAAGACTACAGCTGAATTCAGTTCCTATTAAAGAGTCAATTCTACCTTAGTTTAGTATCTTCTTGCTTTTTAAAGGTGTATTTTCATAGCTTTTGATATATTCTTGATGTTTCCCTGCACTTGGTAAGTTGCTTGAGTATCTTATCCAAAATCTTGTTAAGATTAGAAATCTATAAAAATTTGCCCAGTTGTGTTCAAAACACAAAAAACCCACATGATTTCTTTATTTATGCATTACTACATAATTATAAGTCCATTACAGTTACAAGAACCTGTCTATCACAGCACAAGAAAGCTGTCAGCTACCTTTATACACCAGATTATTTTATCTATGGATTACAAATATGTCAGATCTCAACCTGAAATGTGGACAGAAGTTGGGATATTTATCTACTCTATAATCATCAAAGTCCCTAATTAATTCCAGCTCTGCAAATTACAGCTTTCAACTATTACAAAGACTTACTATTGATTCTGAAAAGTGGTGTTTCCACAAGAAAATAAAAATTGAGTACCTGTGACTGTCCATGCAAAGGTGCTGGTTTTAACACTGCTCCCATGTCACCAGATGGCAAGTTACTAACTGCAGCTCTACCTGGAATACAAACTGAGGATAAACCTTGTGTTTATATATTTATTCGTCTGAAAATTGGTCTCTTTATTATTTTCAATAAGTAGACATTTCATAGCTGTAACACATCATTGCTGCAGACAAATTTTTAATCTAAATGTCCATTGAATATTGCAAATTTGTACTTTGTTATACATGAGATCTCTGACAGATATTCACATGAACTGTTCCCACAAAAATCCAAGATAGATCAATGGAATTTTATTTTGCTTTGTACAAAGCAAAGTGCTCTGCTCCATTTGTACTTTATTCAAAATGTCATGCACAGTGCAATACACATTGACATTCAGAAAATGTTAATATGAACACAACAGAAAATAGAAAATGTTCTAATTCAGAAAAAGATTATTTTAACTTTTCTTGAGCAAATCGTCTAAGATTTTTCAGAAAACACATTTGAGTGTATCTACAAATTGGTGAAAACATATGATGGAATCTCAGTAGCATTCTTGTGATTTCAACTATTAGCAGATGTTTACCCAGACATTTAACTACACTGTAAGAGCATCACACCATTTTGAAAAAATGGTTTTTTATATCCCAAGAAAATTACAGCAGATGGCCATTTTCAGAGAATGAACTCCCAGTGTTATCTTCATTTAATAATCTGCTGTTTTGTTGTAAATGCATTAATTTCTCCATTATTTCTGTCAACATCTTGGTTGTGTTTTTAAGCAAGGAACTGATCACATTTACAGCAAGGCACCAAATACCTAAGCAACATTTGCAGAGGGAAATGGAAAACTGTACCTTGATCAGCTAGAAAAGTGAAAGAATTTACACAAAAGCAAAATCAATGTGGAAAAATGGAGACAACCACTGGACATTCTCTGCCAGTATAAAAAATTATCGCCTTTGATTTTTCCTTGCAAAAATTAGCAAAGTATTTCAAATTTTTTTCCCCAAAAAAAATTTGACCAAAGGCAAAATGGGTAAAAAAAAATCTATAATTAAGTTATACACTCTTCTAAGTTTGCTCTCCTAAAATTTTCTTTAAACTCCAGCACACACCAAATACAAACTGGAAGGATTTGCCTCATAGTTTACCCATTTCTGAGCTCAGCTTAGAGAATTATGATCTGCAACAATTTAGAGTTATATATGAATGTGATTTAAACAATTAAATATTTAGACAGAGACATTTCTTCAGGCTGGAGAACCCACCTTGCTGTGTGACTGCAGTGGAAGCTGGGCCACCTGCCTGGTGCTGGTTTCCTAAAGCATTCAGGGCATTCTGCACAGTTCCTGCTTGGGAAACTGTCTGCATGACCACAGGGCCCTGAGGCCTCAGGTACTGCTGCCCAGGGGCTGACACAATCTGAAGGACACTTCCTGCAAGGGAGGATTTTAACACACATTAGGGTGGAAAAGAATTTGTGTTCTCTAGCAAAATCTATTAGTGTTACAAGCTGATAATTACTGTTTCAAATTTTACCAGACATGCTCATTACACCAATCTGCCAAAAAGGAGGGAAACACCCAAGTACTCATAGCTGAAGAGGAGTTTTGTGTCATAGGGGTATCATTCTAATCTAGGTATTTATATAGAATTTGGACAAAATCCAATCAAACAGAAAGTCTTCATTTAACATTCCCTCTATTTAGTTGGCCACAGAGAATGAAGATATGCCAGTTCTCCTAAATTTGGCAATACACATCACCAGCAAGGGAGATTTGAGAACAAAACATAGTGCAGGTAGAGCATTCAGACAAGGGCAAAAAATTCAGAAGAATGCCAATCTTGAAGGATTATTTACACAATTTCAGAACAAACCAAGAATGTTCTCAGTTTTTCTGCTTCTGCTCAGCAGGGAGTTTTTATCAAATAATGCCTCACCTTACTTTAGCAGCACTGCTTGGGTGTGGAAACAAAGGAAATAACATTTTTCAAATACAATACAGAAAAAGAAACAACCACGTCTTTCATCTGATAGGCATCTATTTTTCAAACCAGAGCTACCTTGGCTCACAGAAAATAGGAAGAGCAGGACAATAGAAGCACTGGGGATGGAAAAATCTCCAGCAACAAGGAACATGGTGCCCATATAAAAACATGAGCATTGTGAATAATGGAAAATTTCATTTGTTGAAGTAAGTACCTTGTAGCTGCAGGGGCTGCCCTGCAGTGAGCTGGCGGAGCTGGCTGTGTGACAAGGTGAACTTGTTCCCTTGGAACTGCAGAGTCACTGGGGTCTCTGGCTGAGCAATCCTGCCTTGTGCTCCTGCTATAGAAGCCAGCTGGGCTATTTTTACTACCTCACCACCTGTTAAGGAGGGAAACAGGCATTAAAAAATCAAAGTGGGAGGCGAGCTGTTCAATATTCACAATTCTACATTTTGGTTAGTAAACTGGTGCTGAAGCGCCTTCCATGCATAATTATACTTAGTGCATCAAAAGTGTCATATAAAAGTTAAGCAGGTATTGCTTTCTATATTTGTTGGACAAACTGGAAAGAAGCTGATTGTTTAAAGGGTAAGAACATCAACATTTTAGAAATTACCACTTTCATTAGCAAAAAAGTTAAGAGCTACCTGAAAACTCATGTGACACTTTGTAACAGAACAAGTATAGACATTAAAGTGATTTTCACTGCCTTTTCAAGAGCATGAAGGAAGGTTTAAGGAAGAAATTAAAATATTCCTATGCGTGGCACATTAAATACACATTCGAAATTTGCTGATGAAACATGATTTATTTTAAGCAATCTGCATTTAGACAAACCAAAAAGCTTTGAAGTGGCAAGGACCAAGCTTTTTGTGATTTAAATGCAGAAAGGTTAGAGTCATTTCAGCATTAATTTTTATGATATTGAGAAAATACTGGTGTGAAAATTCAGCTTTTGTAAAGGCAGTGCATTACCCCAGAGATAAAATTAATACATCAGTGCTCAGTACTCTCTACACATGCTAATAGGCAGTGCACATACAACCTTAAAGCAAAGCCTCATCACTTTTCTCTGCCTAACAGTGGCGACGCTCCTCTCCGCCAGAGAGGCCTTTAGCAGATGGATTAGTGTTTAACATGAAAGGAATAATTAGGAGAGAGCTAAAACATTTGGTCTGAAGGAAGTCTTGCCAGCAGAAGAAACATGCAGAAATATAGGAGATTAAGTTGACACCGCTAATGTATGTCCACAGCAATTCTATTGTTTCTTATCCAATTTTCGATTTTCCTTGGTCATAAGCAACGTACTGAGCAAGGCTAATCAGAAGAGTGAAAAAAAAACAACGATTCTGTACACATCTTAGGGTGCCTAGTAACTTAACCTCATTGTAGTACAAAGGTGGGAGAAACCTTGAAAGGGGAGGCCACTTACTAGGCAACCGTGCCTGGGCCTGAGAGGTCAGTACGAGCCTCTGAGGCAGCACACTCTGTTGGATGGTGTGCGGGGGGGGCTGTGGCTGTGGCTGTGCCTGCGGCTGGCCCGGCTGCGGGGCCGGCGCCGCGCTCTGGCCCCGCGGTTTCACAGGGTTGGCTGCGCTAGTTGCTGTGGTGAAGGTCGCTGCGGGCTGGTGTCTTGGAGCACTGGTGGAAGCCTGAGTTGTCTGAAACTGTGCTGCTGCAGCTGCAATCAATAAGGGTTGTTTGTGCAAGCTGTTAGAGGTTTTAACTCCGCTCTTTTAAACAACCTGCATTAAAAAGAAACCTTCCGACAGGATAATCAAACGGCTACAAGAACGGCTTTGTCCTTACACACTGGGATTTCTAGCCACACCTCTTACTCCATCCTAGTTTTACAACATTATCTATTTGGAAAGCATTGTTTAAAGGCTAAATAAATACAGAGAAGCACTGTACATTCCCATCTTTGACAGAACATTACACGTCTTCAGGGTTTAAATAACTGTGGCATATTTACTCCATATGCTAACAGGTTACACAAAGCTTAGTTTTGCATTATCCTGGCAGATCATACTGGAGAAACTAGTGGGGAATTTTACTGGCAATTAGTCTCTTGGTATATTTAAGCCATTAGTATTCTACACCAATAAGCTAGAGGGAAAAGGAGTTCTATTAAACACACTAACTTGTATCTGTCTACACTGAGGTGCAGGTGACCAGGGTGGCACTGAGTGCCTTACCTTGATTTGAAGACACCGTGGCTATGGGGGATCTGCCTCGAACCTGTCCCTGCTGAGTCACCGTTGCCGTGGTCACCGTGCGCTGCACTTGAGTGCTTGGGAAAACCACAGTCCTGCCCTCGGGCTTCTGACCATACTGAACGGGCTGGAACAACCTGGCAAGAGCAGGAAAAGTCAAACTCCACAGGAAGATCATAGTTTGGCCTTTGGAAGTAAACTCTGTCACCGCAGGAACATAGAAACAGATCATGTCAGATGCTGATCTTCCTGTAGATGGCTGAAGCTGGCAAGACTCATCACTTCACAAGCTTCCTAAGTCAACATTGTAGAAAGTAATTTTGCTGAATCCAAGAAAAAAACTTTCATTGCCATAGAGTTTAAAAAGCTTTCACTGCCACCCAGTTTAATGCAGGATGCTTCAGAATTGCAGCAAACATCTTAAAGAGGCTAGGTCAATATCTGGGAAAAGATATATCTGAAGATATCTGAAAAAAAAGGGCTCCCATATAATGTCCAAAGAGACATCAGCATGCTGCAGGTCATCAGGCAGCTCTCTTGTACCAGTTCTACAATACTTTGAGAACACTACTTCACTAGAAGAAAAATACTTTAGAAAAATGTACTGCTATAGAACTTCATATGTCTCTGCCATAACAGTGAGAGCACAGCTGACACTGCAGGCCCAACTTAGTCTTGGATTATCCTCATGCTAATTCTGCAAAACAACACCCAATTGCCATAAACAATGCCCAAGAACAAAGTTCATCTGCTGCTGAAGTAAGGACTATGGGAAATCCATCAACAAACTTCAAATGGAATTGCATGCCTCAAAGAACAGCATTCTTATTTTCAAAGGTAAACACAAAAGATAAGAATTAAATGCAAAGGTAGGCCTGAGGTTTTGTGTGAATCCCATTAGCAGAGATGCAGAGAGAGCTCAGTGAAGATTGCAGCAGAAGCACCTTTGCTGCTGCAATTCTAGCTTAGGAGGAGTGTAGGTGTACACACCTGCTTGGTTTGAGCTTCACTGGGTTGGGCCTCGCTGGTGGTGGAGGGGAGCTGTAGATTTCTTCAATCAACTTTCTAGTAACCTTTTGTTTTGGCAACATTTGTGCTTCATAATGAGTCATTTTGTCTTCCATTCCAATGAGATCAAAAAGAGACAGGTCCGACTCCTAGGGATTTCAAAAAATTGTTTCATGTGATGTCCCAAATAGTTAAGTCCTCTTTACATTCAATGCTGAATTCAATTTCTATATATTTACTTTTTAACTTGAAATAAATGGTGTAAATTTAAGAAATAAGCTATTAATTATTAGCCAAAACTCTCTAGAAACCTTGGAAATAAATCTTAAACTGACAGTCCCATTTTAAGCATTAGAAGAAAAAGAATTTAAATCATTAGCCAGTTATGGAAATTAAAGCAAAACACATTTAACAATTCTTCATATATCATAGTTTCCAAAGAATTAAATAGAATTCTTTGAAGGTTAACTCTCAAGCTTAAATGCCGAACTATAATTCAGGAGTAGAAAAATATGAAGGATGGAAATAAAATTAAACAAAAAATGTCAGCTGCTCCATTACTCATACTTCTTTTATATTTTCATGTCAAGGAGTGGGATCACTTGTTTAACAATAACAGAAATTGTGGTACTTCAAATGGATTGACAGAAGGGTACTAATTTAGTCATTGTAACAGAATGTTTACTGTTTTGTTAAAAAGAGTACGTCTTGCTTTCCTTCAGTTAGTAAAAGCAAAAAGAAAATTGCAAAAGGCCATAAATAAACACAGTGCTACCCAAAGTGACTTCAGTGTTGGAAAATTCCTGCAAACATGAGCATGATAAAAGCAAAGCTAATTTCTCTTTGACCCAGTAGTTTGTGAAAAATTACTGTTTACAAACCACTTGAAAAGTTCAAACCAATACGACAAAAAAAGAGATGCAGCAAGAACACACTTAGTAGCCACAGTTATGGAAGAGTGAATTCCTTCTATTTATAAACTTCTTTTGTTATCACATATAACAAAACAACAGTAAGTACTGAAATTCTGCCAGGGTGCTAAGAGAGGAAAAAAAAACCTTCACTTTTCTACTGACCTTCCAAATATCCCTTTCCAGGGCTCGCAGCACCAGAGAGGCTGTTCTGTACTCCAGGGTTTCTGATACATAAGAGGAACTGGAAAGCCGGGGGTTTATCAGATCAGGGTGGTTACAGATCCTCTGCAGCTGCATCAGGACATGCAGGACACTGATGAAGTGCCCACTTTTGAGGGCTTCCTGGGTTCTACCAAATAAATTATACAGAAAGACATTGATTTATGTGCAGCTTTCATGGAGGTGTCCCTAAATCAGCAAGGTGAGAATGAGCAATGCAGTATGTTATGCAGAAGTCTTAAAACAAGTTTAGATTTCACCAAGGTCTTCTGCAGTATTCTAAGCAGCACTGTACCAAAAGTAAATTTGGAAAAGTGACCCAGGGCTGCCTTACAATCAAATAGAACCTATCCAGCCCCCCATCCTCTCCCTGTTTTGTTTCTGTTTCATCCCTGCACTTATCAATTACCACTGGCAGGGGGGGCAGTGAGGAAAAACTCTGGGCTTTAAAAAAAATTAAGAACCACTCATTAGAGACAAATGTTAAAACAACACAGCAGAAGACCTGACCAATCATAACTGGATTCTTAGGTTCCAGAGATAAAAGCTCATTTATCACATCAGCATAAAATATCACAAAATTACACCACCTGCTGTAACTCTAGTCTATAATGCAATCATATTTTATTCACAGGTCATAATGGAAAATTTCAGAGAAGCGCTAAAACACTTCCCCACATGACAATCATTTCTTTCCTTGCTTAAGCACTATAAGTGACAGCATTTTATATTTTCTGTCCCAAGCCCTTACCCTGGTTGCAGTATGACATCCTCATACATGGCTTTTTGTCGACTGGACAGACGGCACTTGAGCACGTGCTCGTACTTCTTTGTGAGCTGCTTCTCAACATCCCTCTTTGATCTCCTCAAAATAAATGGCTGAATCATCTGAAACGTTGCAGAATTGACAGGAAAAAAATTCTCACTTCAAAGACTTTACAACAGGAAGCTAAACTTATTCACACCTAACAGATTTGATGTGATAAATTGCATATGCTATATATAATCATTCTGCTATGCACACAGTTGTATAGACATTAATTTGCTCTTTAATTTCTGCATGTCATGCTTCAAAATCTGAGCATTGTATTATTTTTAAAAGAAATCTCCACATTCTTCTGGTAGCAGAACCCTCAGCTTTCAGCAGAATTCTCTGTACTACGTGTTAAGAAAAGGCACAAATTCTGATCTGAGCCACATATTTTTATTCTTCCTCTCCTTAACAGCATTACTCCTTTAGTAAGACATATGAGGAAAAATTCCAACATACTCTGTGCAACCTGATGACCAGTTTATGGCAGTAATCCTGGTTCTCCTCATTGGGTGCTTTTACTGGAAAATCCAGGTAAGGTCTGGAAATTCCCGGAATCAAAAAATGCACCATGGTCCACAGCTCCATCAGTGTGTTATGCAAAGGAGTGTCTATCAGAAGCAAACGATGCTGGCTGTGAACAGAAGAAGATTTTAAATTGACTGATTACTATGCCTTTATGTTTGTCAGATACACAGAAGAATTATGTAGATATAATAAAATTAAACCTAGGATAAAGTATCTTTTCAATCTTGAATATATCACCAAATAGTTTCTTCATTGCAGAGTATCAGAACATACAAGGGAATCTGTCTGGGAGCACAGAATGTCAGCAGAGAAGAATTACAGGGATATGATAGTGGAAACAAAAAAATATCAAGCATTTCTCTGAATCCTGACTGTTTCAAATAAAAGCACTTCTCTATAGGTGCACATTGCTCAGGAATTCAGGTAGACTAAGTCAAGAGGATTTTTTTAATCAAGTTTTCTGTTAAGAAGAGAACTGTGTGACATGAAAAGAGAAAAACTCACTGCCAGCAGGAAATCAATTCTCTGCTCTGTACCTGCGGAGATTGAAAAGTGCCTCCCAGTGTTTCTCAGTCATATTCTTGATTTGCTGCATCTCATCTACTATTAAATATTTCCATCTCATTTTCATGAATGCTGTGTGGCCTTTGAACAGCTGCTTGTAGGAAGTGATGCACACATTGAAGCTGTTGGGTTCTGTCCATTCCTACGGAAAAGGAAAGAAAGGATGAGACAGAAAAGTTAAGGCAGAACTCTCAAATATCTTACAACCAGCTACTTCTTCATTAGAAAAGACATATAAGATAGATATATATAGGCTAAATATATAGAGAATAGTGGAAGAGTTGCAAAATACAGCACCTGTCTCTTTGCCCTAAGTTCTCTTTGGCTCCCAAAGTAGAGAAGTATTTTCAACCCTGGGCACCAGCGTTTCAATTCCAGCTCCCACTTCAAGATGTTACAGCTCCGGACAACAACAAGGTGAGGGCCCCAGTTCCCTACAGAAGGGGAAACACAGCAGTTAACACTGGAAAGAGACTCCTTACAGTGCATGTGGCTCATATTCTCCCTTGATTTTTTAAGTGCATTGCATTAAATTAAGCATTAAAAGTGAGATCAAATAACAACAAATAGAGCCATTTTAATTACTGATCTACTCCTAGTCATTAAACCATTTGTAAGGTTTTTCTCTACTAGTAAGAATTTAAAAGAATTCAGAAGAATCTCTAGAGGGTAATAGGTTGATCAGACACTATACTTGACTAGTCAAGTATAGTGTCTTACTTATGTCACAAAATATCAGAAAGCTATTCTGACACAATCTTACTCCTATCATTAACTAAAGCCTGATATGGTTCAGTAGGGAAAAAAAAAGTGACCCTAGTCTACAATCCACAAAGAAAATGCTGGCACAATACCTGTCGAAAACTGTTAGCCAAAAGAACTTACCTTCATTACAAGCCAAATGGGCAAAAAAGGCAATAATTTGCACTGTTTTTCCAAGCCCTGCCTCATCTGCCAGGATGCCATTGAGATTCTTCCTGTACAGCTTTGCCAGCCAATCCAGCCCAATCTTCTGATATTCTCTGAGAGACCCATACAGCAGTGATGGAGTGTTGTATTTTACCTGTAATGTGAATAATTTGGTATTTTTTCCTGAGTTAAATTCGCAGAGCATGGCATAAAGCATAAACATTCACAAAAGTTAACTCAAAAAAAAAAAGGAATTTCTTGCTAAAAGCTACGAAAAAATGAAGAAAAAAACCTTTTTTATGTAAACATCAGCACACAGAGTGACAGAAAACAGGGATTCTTACTGCTGTTGTTATCCTGGAGCTGCCTTTAGGTAACAACATCTCTGCTGCAGCAGCAACTTCTGCTATGTCTCTCATGTTCTTCTTGGGAGGACTTGACCTGTCCATGACCTTGTACTGATCAATGGTGAGAAGGGAGTCTATGAGGACAACTTCTTTCTGGGGACTTTCCCTATCAGACATGTGGTCTTCCATTTCTAGGAGAGAGAGAGAGAATTTACAGTGGTATCTAAAATAAACTTCAGTAACAGTTACACAAAGGAATTGAGATAACCAGGATTCAGACACACGTCTAAAGGAGGCAGTCAACTTTTAAAAGCATTTCTATGATTTTCAAGCTAGTTCAAGTAAAATGCAAATAGCCTAAGGTCAGGTTCATGTACATGTTGTGGATATTCACACTAGCTAGGCAACATGGTATAATTATAGCTACCTATGAAGTCTGCTGTTTAATTCAGTGTAGAGAGGCTTTTCTATGGCTCAGAACTGTACTTGAAAATATCATACATCTTCACTTTAGGACAGGCAAACACTGCCCTCTTTTCACAAACTGTGAAATTTTAAATGTGATTCACTCAAGATGTGTTTTCCCCTAGAAAAAAATGTCTTTTCACAGAGTCCTGAAGAGCCAAGCAATTTATTTCACCTTGTAAATCAGCACAACTACTGCTAAACACAGAGTAATTTACCTTCCTCACTGCTCTCCTCTTCACTGTCAGGCTTTGGCTGGGGCCAGTGAAAATTTTCTGCAAAGGCACCTTCATACATCTTTACCAAATCTTCCAGAGGCAATTCAGCTGAAGGTTATTAAAGGATGGAAGTTTTAAAATACCAAAACTTGGAACAACAGATACTATTAATTATAATCTCATTACATTCTTCACAATTGCAGAAAACCAGTTTTCTAATTAGAAGTTAACTTCAGAGGTAATTATTAAGTGAATGATGGCAGTATTTATTTAATAACCTTGATTACAGAGAACATTTAGCACTACACCAAGCAGTTTGCTCTCATAACCTGCTTTTTACTGCATTACAAACAAACCCTACAACCTTCAGTAAATCCCCAGTTGGGAAGGTAGGGACATCAAATGCAGTTTGACAATGCAACACTTCAGAAGTTTCAAAACTGAGCAGTAACTCCAGGATCCCTTTCTGAGCTGCTAAAGCAGGAATGTACATGCTGCCAGTGGCAAATCAATCAGCAAATATTCTCATTAGGAACCTGGCTGACAGGCCAAGGGTTATAATCCCTCCAACTGGCCAGTTCAGTGCAGCCACTAAGCTGCCAAACAGAGCAAACACACAGATCTGGAAATGGCATTTTCATCGCCAGGCACGCTCAGCCTCATGGGCAGCCTGCCTCTGAAAATCTGCTTTTACCAGGCTAAGTGACTCATCTCTGTGGGCTACTTTGCACATCAAGCTCAGCATAGCAATCACATTGCTAATGAGAGAGAGCTGCTAGCCAGAGCACTGTCCCTAAAAGCACCTTATATTCAAATATTTATAACCTCCCTTCAAGATCAGCACTTAAGTGCCCTTTGGAGCTACCAAGTCAGTCACAAAACCCTTCTGGGATACTCAAGCCAGTTGATAAAGTGTCCATGTTCAATGTGATCCAGCCCTGGTGTTAAGGGTTTATCATGCATTCCTAGAACTCAGGTTGAGAATCTTGGTGCAAGGTTTTAATGCAGTGCTTCACTAGAGAACTGCTTTTTCTCCAGCCACCCTGTGTGATAACCAGGACTGCTTTATAAAGTGCAGATGATCGCTCCATAAACTGCTGCAGCTTTCCAAATAGAAAAAACTAAACACAGACTACACAGGACTGAACATCTGAATGCAGTCTCCCACCTCTAATCCTCTTTACAAATACAACAAGTGCTGTGTGTTTCCAGCTGCTGTTTCAGAGCCCAGCCCAGAGAAGAACCAAGCCACGTGCCTACCTTCTTTGGCTAGATTAGACAATTCAGTTTGATGGTTTATGTTTCCCTCTTTAGCTTCTTGCTCTTCAATTGTTTCTTCTTCATCTTCAACTACAAGAAAACAAATGCAAATCTTGTGTTAAATTATACAGTAATTCAGGAGACTTGTAATTCTACACCCCTGACGTGAATGAGCACAGAATATTCTAAGTCTGCAGAATAATCTAAGCCTGCAGGATTTAAAAAGAATTAAATATGTATGGAAAAAAAGATAATCTGAAAGCAACTATATGCAGTATTTGAAAGGTAAATGAACAGGAGAGAAGCACTTCTGCCTCAGGACAGAAAGCATTTAAGTGTTGATTGACAATGTTCACCACAGGTTGTTCTGAAACTTTGAACAGGGGAGTTCCTTTGTCAGGAACATGACAGAGTGGTCACCAACAAGAAAGGACCCAAAGCAGATGGGTATTTCATCAAAATTCTCAAAAGAACTTCAAGACCATTAGTAAGGCCTGACAAATGAAGTAATGAGGACAGAAAGAATTAAAATCCATCAATAATGACAGCAGTATCATTTCAAGGAAAATGTTGTTTTCAGATTTTCACTAGAGCTCTTTTAGGGATAATTTACTATTTAATTGGCTGTCTAATGTCTCTAAGAAATAGATAAAGGTTGGTATTTGGTTTGTGAAAAGCACTGCAGCCACACAGTAACAGACTGAAAACTTGTGGGTTTAATATTCAATTTCTGTTCTATGTTACGGATGCAAAATTTTGGGAAATTACTTACCTTCCTCATCAGTCAAAGATGTGCTTGCCTTTCTTTTCCTTCCAGATGATGAACCCCCCTAGCATTAAATAATTGTAATATTTAAAATCAGAGAAAACAAAAGATAAGCAAGGGGCTTTGTTTGTTTTTTTAAAAATAACAAAACATGCCTTGCAGTCCCAAAAGCATTTGCTGATAGACATTTAACACCTATTAGCACTTCCCTGGTCATGCCAAACCAGAAATTCTAATTCTGAATTGATGGAAGTGTGCAGTCTGCCACTTGCACTGCACATGGGTCAAATTATTCAGGTCCAGCTGTGGTACAAAACTTTTACCCAGACTGGCTCAAGGACTAAATTTTTTCACAAGTCAATAAAAAAGAGATATGCACAGGCCTATAATTGTCTCAGCTGTCCAGTGCACTCTGTAGAATTGTTTAGCCTGTGCCAATTAACTCTCACAGCCAGTGCTGGGCCTCAGTTTGGCTGATAACACATGCTAAGGCTTGTTCCTAGCAGGAAATTCAGATGCAGGCACTCTGCTTGCTAGAGGGGGAGTCTTCCAGCACATGGGCATCAGCTGTGCCACAACAGATGGCTCAGGGCCTCAGATCCCTTGTCCATTTTTTTTTCCAATTGCACAGACACAGCCAAGGAGTCCTTAGCACACATTTTATCCAGGGAAAAAGATATCCAAGTTTCATCCAGTTTGATCCATTCTGTACCATACACCTTCATCTCTCAGCAGATAAATCTCTGCTGAACATCTGAAAACACATTTCATGCCCCACCAAGTCTACCCCTGGCTACTGTAAATGAACCTCCTGCCCAAGTCTGGCAATTAATTAGTACGTTTTTTGGTATTCAATCTCAGAATGAATGATTCACAGCCACTAAGGACATGTGCCAAACACAATCCCCTTCCTAACCAGAAAAGAAAAATTATACTTGTGCTTGTGACTGATGTTCATTTGTCAGTGAAATCTTATCATCACCATATATTTTTTTTTAATCAACTTTATCAAAATTCTTTCACATATGTAGTCACATTTAAACCAATTTGATGGCTTTTTCAAAAAACAAAAACTTACCATTTCACTTTCTTTTTCCAAATAAAGGTCTTCCTTTGCATCCTTACCTGGAAAATTATTACACTTGATGTATGTATTCATCACTTAGCAATTTTTCATTTCTCACATGAACTTTTAAATGTATTCAAATGAAGACACAAGAAGTATTAACAAAATCTAACACAAAACCATAAAAACTCATAACTCATTATTCAGATCTATTCACAACCCGTTATTAGCAACTCACAATTTTACCACTGAGATTAACCTGCACTGAGTGAAATTATATAAAACAGTATCATCAGAATTCAGACTATATTTCTTATGAAATGGAATACAATTACCTTTCCTTGAAAATCTCTTTAAATTCAAAGCTTTTTTCCTCTTCTCTTGAAATTCAATTTGCAGTTTAATTTCAACAACCTGAAATGTAAAGCAAGTCTAATAAATCACTTTTATTTTACAAATAAACTCCTGAAGATGAAAAAACCACCACAAATTGCACAAGTCTTAGTGAGTGGGTACTTTACCTGCTCAATGTTAGACCAGAAATACTCTATTTCTCTAGCAATGGATGCTGCAATCCTCCTCAGTTTGTTCTGCTCCTCCCTTTTAGCTCTCTCTTCGTTAAGTTTCTTTTCTTCATGGTAACGAGCCACAGTTCTTACCATCTAAAATATCATGAAATACTTAATTAGGTTACCTCAAAATACATTTAATTGCATTTCTTAAGATTATAGTGGTTATCAGCAGCCAGATGTTGACCATAGCTTTACACATACCATAGCACTTACCTCCAATATTTCTAATTCTTACCATGCCAGTAAAGCAACAGACATGAAACTCAAAGGAAAAAAAATATAACTATAACTAAGCAATCAAGTAGGAAACTCTTAATTCACTCTCTGAATACAAAAATTAGAAAAAATTCCACTGAAATTAGCAGCAAACACACAAAAGAAAACTTTTTTTTTCAGACAGCACATATGAAGTCACAGAAATCACACCACAAAATGTCAGAGACCAAAGCTAAAATGAGTTCAAAAAGAGTGTACATACATGAGTGAAAGATCAGTCAATGGCTGTTAAGACTGACTTGATTGCAACCTTTAGCTCAGGAGGTCCCTAAAACATTGACTTCCAGAAGTTTGAAGCAAAGTGCCAGGGGAAGGATCATTTCACATTTGCCCTTCCTGTTTCTCCTATTCTTAAAAACCCACCATTGGCCACAAATGGAAATCCAGATTTAAATTATATTCAAAATGCAGACATTTACTGTACAAAACAGTACACTTATTTCAATACTTTGCTTCTGAGTTTCCATTATTTCAGAATATACAATAGAAAACAACATGGCAATTTAAACTAATGACCTTCAGTTGCTCTGTTCATTACCCTAAATTGGTCATAAATGTACAAAAAAAAGAGATGCAAAAGATGCACTGCTGGTATAAATAGAAAACCTTTGTTACTGTAAATTAACAGATTTTATATATTTCATATCACACCATAGAAATTTTCATTGCAGTACTGTATTCCTGCTGTGCTGCTCTCTCCTCCTGTGGAAACAGTTCTCTACCATGTTTCCATTACCGGTTTTACTCTTATTTTTCTGTGAGATTAAGAAAAAATAACTAGACTGACAACCACACCCAGTGGAAGCTATTTACAAAATTCTGTATTTACTCTTTATTGACTGAAAATAACTCATTTGTGAGACAGGCATGACAACTCCAGCTTTTATTTAAATATAACCCAGTCAACATATTGAGAGGGCTCCTAAAAAAGCTATTTGATCTCCAGAGGAATAAAATCCACAAACTGTTATTTGCATCCACAATCTGTACAATTATCTTGTCTGTCTCAGGTGCCATATGCAAAACTGACAACAAAATTTCTCATTTGAGGTAAAAGGTAGTGCCTCATCTTTCCTTTACTTCTATCTGTAGCAAAAGATATCTCATAACTTTGCTACCAAACTGAGAGATATCAACATTTACTGCTCTCAGTTATAAAATAGTTTTCAAGTACCTTCTTAGCAGTTGCCATCTTCCACTTTCTCTCCTGGGCAAAATCAGTTGCCATCCACTGCATTTCTTCCAGCAAATAATCCCAGTGGGATTTTGGTCTTGGAGCCTCTTGGAGTTTAGGCAGTCGCCTGGGGGACCACAAACCTTCCTTTCTCAGTTCTGCTATCCGCTGGTGGATTTGATTTTCCTTAAAAAGAAGTACAGAGACTTACAATGAACCCACAGAATGTACCTGAAGTCGTAGAATCAGAGAAAAAAAGTAATTGCTCCCACTTTACTAAATTAATTTACAGGAAAATAAGTGTAAAAGCTTCACACAGAATATTTCTTACCAGCTTGACTTGCTCAGCCAGCTTGTCTTGAGAGTTTTCCTGTGGCAACACCGCTGCATTCTGAGCTGGACTTTGTGTTTTAGGTGCTGCTGCTGCTACTGCTAAGCCAGGAGGCTTGGATGCAATAGGAGACAGGGACTTGGTGGTGGCTGGAGAGGTCCTGTTTGTTTGCACTGGGTATGGAGAAGGCGGTGCTGTGCCTGGGATCGCTGCTGGGGCCATGGATGAGGTAGGTGGCAGTGGATTTGCTGCAAGACGCTGAGAACTCTGAGCAGGATCTGCAGATGGCCGTGTCAGAGTCACAGTCTGCCCAAGAAACACACTGGTTACTGATGAGTGAGGATTCAATACTTAATCTACACTAGAGCAGGACATAAAGGAGACTTTAACTTAGTAACAAATGTGAACCTGTGTCGCAATATGACACAAAATGAACAACACTCATATGCTGAGATGTCTAAGGCAAAAAAGGTGCATTTATTTCTGGACTTTGATATTTATAGAATTCTAGAAGTGAGCATGGATTGGAGGACAAATTGCTACTTCTCCAACCACACTGGCCAAACTAACAGTTTATCAATTTTCTCTTCCTCCAGAAAGGAATGCAAAGCAATCATTATTTACATGAAAAGCACATGGGAAACTGTATTACAAAAATGTAAACATCAGAAGGCTTAGAAGAACTTTAGAAGAACAAGGCGACACACCTGCATTTCTACAAGGAAAGGATTTAATTGTCCAGTGGAATTAAGAGACGAAGACAGCATTCTAAGGTTTTACTGGCCATGGAAACAAACCCATGTCCACCCCATACCTGCTGCTGTATGGCAGCTTGTGGCTGTGACACTTGGCTAGGCGCCTGTCCCTGCACGTGGATCGCTGGTGGCACCTGCTGCTGCAGCGGCGCTGGAAGCGGGGCGGCCGTCAGGGGCACGCTCTGGGGCTGGATCTTCACCTGGATCTGGGGCTGGGCTGGAGGCTCCACCAGCTGAGGCTGCTGCTGCTGCTGTGGGAGCTGCAGGGAGGCGGGCAGTGACGCCATGGGGACGCTGGCGGGCTGCAGGCGCGCGGGCAGCTGCGGCGGCGGCGTGTGCAGGCTGGCCGCGTTCTGCACCGGGGGGCCCTTGGAGGGGTCGTACTGCTGCTGGCTCTGCTTCTGCCCCGTCAGCTGCACCGTCTGCGGCGTGGGAGGCATCCCTCCTGCAGGGCAACAGGAAACACGTGCAGGTGAGGTTAAAACATTCAAATGCCCGGTGCTCTCTGTGGATTTGAGGAGGAAATCGACTGCGAATAGAGTGGTTTTGTTACTTACTTTGCCACAAGACACCATCACTTGAAAATAACACATCACAATCACAAAATAAATCACCATTACAATAAACAACGAAGTACTTCATGCACAGGACTGTAACTAAAATTTGGAGCACAGCAACTAAAAAAGAGCATGTCATTAGAGGTCTTCTAAATTTCGTATACTCAAAAAAAAAAGGAGTGGTGAACTAATGGAATTTAACCTAAAATACCAGCATGAAGTCTAAACACTACTGAATCTTTCTAAGAACACATTCACTCTAACACATATTCTAAAGCTTGGCATGACTAATGAATAAAAATTTGTTGTGATGTTCCAATTAGATGGTTTCCTTGTCATAAATCATTGATTCAGTTCCAGAATTCTCAGACTGGCCATTTTGCATCAGCACCTGTGACGTATTTCCATGCCCACATGCACCTTTGGAGCCCGTCACTCAGCTCCTTAAACGAACCAGGCATTGCATACCAAGTATTAATTTACATGGAGAAGTGTGTGGTGGGACTAGGATCTTGGCAGGCCAGAAGCCAAAGTTTCTAGTTCCATCACCAACATCTCCTTGTGAAATTAATGTGCAGCTGGCATGTGGTGACACAGTACCTTGTGCCGTTGGCATTAGCTGTTGAAGAGGAACTCCTGAAGCCACACCCGGGTGCTGAAAAACCATCCCATGACGGCCCACTTCAATTCGTGGTCTCTTAGACGAATCTGTGATATTCAAATTCCATTTATGGCATGGTATAATGGAATGGGTTCAGTTTTACAAAGCAAACTACTACACATGACTCCACCGTCAGCTCCGAAAGCTACAACTACTGTACATGTGTAGCATTGATGAAGAACATGCTCCAGGGCCAGAGTCCCTCTGACTTCAAGTTGGCCATCTCCAATCTTCTCAGCCAGAACAATCAACCTAACCATGTCTCCATGCCTGCCAAATCCAGGCCTATCTACTGGGAGTGGAGTGCACTCTTCCCACAGCACCAGTCACACAGTAGACAGTCCTAAGGATCTGGTGATTCCCAAGGTGAGGCAAAAATGTGCTTTTGAACAGTGGGCTCCGATCACTGTGTGGAAAAAAAAAGAGGATGGAAGTGGAATTGTGCCTGTGGAACATACCTGCTGGTGCAAGGGCCTGCTGCTGTCTCTTAAAAGCTTCAATCTCTATAGTGCTCACAGTCCCCGTCACCGGAGTCCCTGTATGCGTTTGCTACAGGGAAAAGAAAACAAATCACAGAGGTTCAATCTGCAGATAGTCTGACACCAAGAGAGAATTTACAAGCAGATCTAAGGAGGCCAGCACAGAAAAAGTCCTTCAGAACAGCTGTACAACAAAGGAAACGACTCATTCATTATCTGCTATGACGTTTTAGTTAACCACAACGCACAAACACTCTTTGTAGAGTTTTAATTTTACAGTGATTAAGTTGTTTATATATAATACACACCTACATTTGTTAAGTGATACCAAACTCAGGAAAATGGGATATGTAAAAAACCAAACTTGCCCAGTACTTTTTGTTACTTTTTTTTTAATTAATGGAAATTTTCATTAGCGTATCATATCTGTGTGAAACATCAGTAACAAAAATTCATCCTCATCCTGAAAATAGTTATGAGTCTCTGGCTCTCTCAGGATAGAGCTTTGTGAGAGTTACTGTTGAATATTTCAGGAAAAAGCTAGGAAGCTGGAATAAAGAACCTCAGCCAAGGTACACAATTTCCAGTTCCAGTTTTCCAGATGCTGGACTCGTACCTGTTTGCACAGCTGGCAAAATGAGTCTCATGAATAGACTCAGTGAGGAGAAACAATATTGCCCTAAGGCTAAGGTGACATCAGAGCACACCAGAAATTACTATCCATTTTGTCTGAGGATAAACAGCACACAAACTATGAATTAACAAGCCTGGAAGAGCACTGTTGATACTGAGATGCAAAAGGAATCACTGGGCTCTGATTCAGCAAGCTGGAATTTAGCTTCAGTAAGATTACACAGTGCATTCAAACTTTATTTTTAAATCACCACATTTAATATCAACAATGATGGCAAGAACCTGTCCCAGAGAATCCTTTCAGCATCAAGCACAGGTGACAGGCTCACATACAGGATTACTGAAGCAAACAAACTTGGGTATATGACAATTTTAATGCTCTTTGGCCCTTCAACATACTGGCAAGTATTTATTAATGTCCATCAGTGTCTGTGCAAGTCCAATTCCTTCCAGTGAGTTTCCAAGTAATTTTAACTTCTCCTCAGTATTTGGTTATGCTGTACCAAATATTTTACTGTGAAACTTAATATGAGAAAAATAAGGGCTATCCCAAAAACTGTCATAAGAGATTCCATCAGAAAATACAAACAGAAACTTCATGTATGGCAGTCTCTACATACTGGGAAATGAATTAATTTAGCACTCCAGTTCTCAAAGTGCACTTTTCTAAGGGTGAGAGCCTTAAACATGTTGAGGTATAGCAAGGGTTTGCACATGTTGTGAAATTTTTTGATGACAACACAAAAGGCAGTAATTTCCCTTTTTTTTTTTTTAATTCACAGGTATTTTCTCCTCTGATTTTAAACAAAACTTTACCAATGTAAATTACACCCACAGAGGTAAACACCAGTCTGTATTGAAATAAATCCCAGCAGTGACATCCTGCATCTCCAGGGCTTCACTGCATGCTATTAATAATCACAGCCAACATCACCTACAATGACTGGGCTTCAAATGCTCCTTTTTGAGCTGAATATCTCTCATGCCCCTCAGACTCAATCAATAGCTATGAATTAATAACACTTAATCTCCTTGCTGCTCTGAGGGCATTTGCAGCCACTCCAGCAATACAGATACAGCCTTAAGATGTAAATTCTGGTTTTAAATGTCTCTGACTCATATTCACAGTTCACTGGCCATTTCACGCCCAATAGGGATTAAGTTTTCAAATATTTGTGTTGTCACAAGGTAGACATGCAGACACATTTCAGGTCCAACAGCCAGTGTCTGGCAGAGCATCATAGACCTGGGCATTCACAGAATTTTCAAAATAAGCAACAAGAATTGATTATTTAAATGCTATTAAATTGACTAACAAATTCAGTTTATGTCCCATTTGCATCAGATGCTGCTGGGACATCAGTTTAAGAAATTATATTCTTCAAACTCCAGATTAAATGCCATTTATTTCACCTGCTCTCTCCCTCTGGATGACTGCATACTCACAGTTTCAGGCTGTATCTCCACTTTAGGATTTTTGACTGACATTTTCTTAAGAATATGCCTCCCAGCTGTCTGCATTATCACCATGTAATTTAGGCCAGACTCTTCAGAGAGCAGACATGTTATGTCTTCATAAATTGCAGTCACATACCAATAATATTAGACTAAAACTGTCCCAACTTTAATTAAAATAATGTAGCTGTCCCAAGGTCATGATTATGCAGCATGCACACAATAATCACTCTGAGCACTGCACTTCTGCACTGGGATTTGAATGGTGATGCTGATTGGGACATATTGGGATATTATTTGGGATATTATTTCTCCATAAATAGTTGCAAAGAGCAAGACTGATGGAAAGAAATGCCACTTTCTGTTAGCAGTTTGTGCTGAAAGGTCAGTACCACACAGAGAGTTTTGTGCATTTTTAGCATGAACCAGTTTCCCTTAAACTGCATGGTACAATACCTTCAGAAGTATCACCACTGCTGCAGCTACAGCTTGGTGGCAACCCTAATCACTACAATAAATAACCTGATATAATATTAGGTATTTTAAACAGCTTAAATGAAGCCTGACTACCTAAGGAGGCTTCCAAGCCATGTCAGTACTGGCCCTAAGGAAGAGCTCTCAGTGCAATCCCCTTTGCTGCACAACTCCTTTGTACAATACCACAGGAACATCCCATTTGTTACATACAGGAACACAACCCATCCTGTATTTCATTTCACTTTCCATTTCCAAAGGCCAGATAAAGGCAGCACAGCCTGTACAGCTGCTGTGGTACAGCAGAGTCATTCACCCTGCAACACCTGCTAAGCACATCATTGAGCTAAAAGGTAAATATTTTAGTTGCAGATGGAATTAGGGTGTATTACTTCTCAGAGTATGTATGCAGTGATGTCTGGGTAACAGAGTTGAAGGCAGCTGCATAAAACCACACTGAATTGAAAAGCTGTATCATCACTGATCCACAAACATTTTAACTGATTATCACATTTGTTTCTTGGCTTCCTCCAGCATTCCTCATGAAAAAAGAAAAAAAAATTGTTAGAAAGGACTTTTATAATAAGAATTAGCACTTCTGTTTCTTCTTTCCAACATTTATGGCAGAGCTAATGGAAAGCAGTTAATTATTTAAAACAAATTGTGCCAGAGGATTAGTACTGTTGTTTAACACATTTCAGGGAAGGCAAATCCAAAACCTTCTGTAGCCACACTCAAAACCTTTAATACATAAGGGGAAGAAAAAAAAGAAAAGAATTTTAGAAGAAATCCACAATTACAATGCCACAGACAAAGAATCCATATCATCACTACGCAGAATGCACAAATGAACCAAATGCATTAGGGATACAAAGACAAACAAACCAAAGTGAAAACATTCAAGCTGAAAGTTAATGCAATAAGCCAGCAACCTGGAGACAAAGCTTTAACTTCCTCAAGGCTTCAGTTATACTGATGCATTTGAAGACTGCAGAGGTTTTTTGGTTTTGTTTAGATGATAAGGGATGGGCTCTTGGGAAAATTCTAATTCATCTAAGAAATATCAAATCTGAATGAAGAAAAAAAATCTGGGATGAAACTACATTTTAGAACCATTGAAAAGTACCTGAAATGGTTGCTGCTGGGATGAAAAAGCAGCAGAAACATTTGGAGGAAGCTGGGTTGCTATAGCGACAGGAGTACCAGTCTGCCCATCCTTTCCTGTCACAACCTTTACCTGAGAGAAATATTTTGGGAAAAAAAAAAAAGAAGGGAGAATCATTTTCTTTTTAGAAGTTTTTCTTTTTTTAAACTGTTCAACACACTCCTTTGGTACTGATGGCACCTCAGTGAAGAGGGGATAATAACTAAACCACCACCAGTACAGCTTGTTTTGAGCACAGCCCATTTTCAGAGTTCTGTCTTACTTTTAATAGCAGAACAGAGCACAGCCTTGACTGTTTATTGTGACTATTGTGACTTCTGTCACTGGAAACGTTTTCTTAAATCCAGTTAACATAAAAGTGTGCTTTAAACTGAATGATTGCTGCTGCTAACAGACAACAAATTAGCATGACAGACAGTTTGAACGTAAGAGAGCTTCAACATTTATTTAAGCAATGAGCACAGCCACCATTCACTCTCCCCACCAATTCCCAAAGAAATCAACCTTCCAGGCAAGGGATGAAGCACGTTGCTTTAGCAGAAAGTGATAGAGGGGAGGGGGAAATAAAACAGAACACGACAACAAAATACAAAGAAAGAACATACTCAAAAGGTGTCTTAATCTTTCAGAAGGATTCATCACTTGAAAACACATAAAGACTTTTGCTGTTGCACTTGGCAAAATTCTCCAGCAGTTACAGGGACAAGAAGCTTCCACAAACAAAAGAGGATCCACCACGAGAAGGCAGCGAAGTACAGCAAATTCTCAACCCAAAACACCACGGGGTAGAGACTGAACTCATTTAAAGTGTGCAGCACCACTGACTTGAAGGAACCTGTACCATTTACACCCACTAAAGATCCCTCAAAGTGTGCAGATGGTAGTTAAAAATACCTGGTTATTTCAGCTGACAAACACGCAACCCAACAAGAACACCTAAACAATTTGACAAAACATAAACCAGGTGAAAAAAAAATACTGAATATCCATTGTCAATAAATTACAGTAACAGACTAGCTTTAATGTTACTATATAAAGTAATGATTCCTTCAAAATTGTCAGTAACTGTCACAAGCAGAAATATATTCTACCTAATTAAGAAGCTTATACAACAAAGTGCTGAACAAATTAAACTTCAGCCATTATTCTGTTAAAATTTCCCACTAATTCCAACTGGAAGTATGATTGCTAATGATTTATACCTAAGAGCCACTAAATTTGAGAGAAGGCACTCATTTCCAGAGGATATTCAAAGCAACACAAGGTTCTTTACATAATATTGGTTCCTCTACAAACTGGCAGCTACATAATTCACAAATTTTAGAAGATATTTATGAGTGCCAATGGGTGCAGGGGCATCAGTTCTATCTACCCTGCGGCAACCACCTGCCAAGTTGGCTTGTGGGCAGGCTCTGCACCAGACCAGTGCTCCAGCACCCACAGATGGGTACAAAAGTGCAGGAAAAGCTGCACAGCACCTGTTTGTGGCAAGCTTCTTTCAAGTTCTTTGCCATCAATAAGCAGGGAATTCAAGTCAGTAATTTAAACCTTTGCATAAGTAACAAAGTGAACTTGTCAATGTCCAGTCTGTAAGTGCTGGTTGTTAAATTCTTCAAACAGCAGCTCACACACAGAGCTCCAGGGCACCCTGAATAATGGAATACATGACTCTGGACCCTTAGACATGTTCTCCCTCACTAATTAGATTAATTCACATTTTTTGTTGGCTGCAGCAACATTGAACTTCAGTAACATCTATGATTAGAACTCACATGAGTCAGGTTAACCTCTTGTAATGCTTTTGCTAATTCTTTTTTGGTTTGTCCAAGTCTAGCTAAGTGAAATTCAAACTATGATTACTAGTCATAACCATTCCCTGAGAGCTTAAAACCATTTCCACATTTCTACCATCTTTATTTGTGTGCAGCTAGGACAGTTAAAGCTCCCTCTCTATGCTTTTATTTTCAATCCAAAAATCTAAGAGTACACTCAAACCAATCCATCAAACCACACTACCCAGCAAAACTGCACTCTTTCAGGCCAACTATTTTATGAAAAACTGCCATACTTCACCAAGCAAAAATGATTTTTCATGTCCTGTCCCATTCTTTAATACTTCACAATCCCAGTGCTACAACTTCATCTATGATTTTATTCCAACAAAGTTTCTTACCTCATCATTGATGACCTCAGATTGTTCTTCCTCTTCTTCCTCCTCCAGATCCAAGTCATTTTGCCTCAGGTATGCTTGCAGAGGAACACAATGTTTCTTCTTAAAAGCTAAAAAGTCCATCATATTCCCTTGAAGATGTTGCAGGAAAAACAGTTCAATCAAACATTCCTTAAAAGTTTCCTTAAGAATTTCCATCTGCTTGTGGTGATGATCCAAACATAGCTTTCTCATTTGAGCAGTTTCTTGGTTGGCAGGAGGAATCTCCTCCAACTTTTTGGGCTGTTTTTTCACTGCTGTGTTAGCTGTAGGAGTGAGAGGAAGACTCGACAGCCCCTGTGGCACGGTGGCCCGTGAAGGACTCGTGGGAGGAGGAGGTGATGTCATCCCAAACGCGCTCGGTCCTCCAACTCCTGCTATCAATCCACCAGAAGTCCTGTCAAATCCAATGGGTCTACTCAGCTGCTGCCCTTGAAGCACTTGCTGCTGCTGCTGCATTAGCTGCCCCTGGATAATATTGCTGATTTGGGGTGGCAAGCTGGTCGTCGTGATGTGGCCGGGGCTGGTCAAGGATTGCATGTTTGCCCCGCTGGCCACGGGGCTCTGAGGGCCGAGGTGGTGGATGGTGCCCCCGGACTGCGAGTGCGGCTGCGAGAGCCGGCGCTCCCTCACGGTGCCGGGCGGGCCGGATGATGGCAGCTGCACTTGTGCAGCAGCTCCTTGAGCAATCTGCGCAATCCCCGGTCCTTCCTGGTACACGAAGTGGCCGCCGTTGGAAGGGCTCAGGCTGATCTGCCTCACCAGCACGCTGGCATCCACAAAGCCTCTGGTGGGGCTCTGGCTGCACATGCCCAGGCCGGGCCCGGGGGTGCCTGCGCGGACGTTGGGCAGCGCCTGCACCGGCACCGGGTTGGGCTGCGTGGGGCTCTGCGACTGCACCTGCTGGGGCAGCGGAGAGGTGACCTGGATGTACGAGGGGGAGCCATGCTCGAAGCGCCTCTGCTGGGGGCTGAACTGAAAGCTGGGGGACGTGGGGTTTGGCAGCGGCAGCGGGGTGAGCGTGATCTGCTGGTTGCCCGAGGCCACCGGGCCCACGTTCTGCAGGGTGATGTTCACGTTCTGCCCGGCCACGGGGCTCCGGCTCATGATGAACTGCTGGATCTGGTAACTGGGCGACTGCGGCGCCGAGGGGCTGGCGGAGGGAGCGAAGGAGGCAGCGGGGGACTGGGGTAGATTTGCCTGTTGTTCTTCTCCCTCGCTGCCCGTGAACGACCTGGATCTCTGCAGCTGGCGCTGGGCATTCTGAGGGCCATTGCCATGGTGCATTCTCACTGATCTAAGGTTTTACAGTGTAGTCTAAAGAAATACACAAAAACAGACATTCAGGGAATGTAAAAACTCTTCTGCAACTGGAACTATATAGTTACGACTAGAAAGATTAGTTACAGTAAGAACTCTGTTATCCTGGTTTTGCAGTTACTTAAAATGTTTCAAATTATCCAAAACCCTCAGCACAATCAAATCTCACTTAAATCCCTCATAAATTTCTCTAGCTAATACTGTTATTGAATAGTCTTACAAATGTTGTGTTCCCCTTAGCTAGGCAGAATGACTTCAAATAATAAAGAAAAAAAAAAACTAACAGGACTTTTGCTGTGGAACTTCAAGAAACAATGGTCTCCAGCATCAAAGGCATCTATTCTTTTTTTCGTGTTCATTATTACCAATGTTTCAGTGCTTTTAACTCTTAATGCAAAGTTATCATAATTGCTAAAACATATAGTCCATTGTTTCAAGAGCAACTACAAATAAGAAAATGAACAGACTATTCAACTCTATTGCTCTAGCTACTGAAGACCAAGTCATCTAAATGTATATAAAACTACTGTACTTGATCCTTAACTTTGCCTTCTCTTTCCTTCAGAACACAACAAGAGATGAAAATTAACCAAATCTGCATTTCATTTCAAATGCTGTTTATTGGGTCAAGCTACCCAGAAATCCCAAAATGTTCTGGTTTTGTATTTCAATCACAGACAAACAAAAATTCCAATGACATGCACTGACAGGTAGATTCAGGGCTGGGAGTCACACAGAAATAGCAGCAAGAGAAAACGAAACCTGGTTTTTTTTTTCCCCTTTCAAAATCTCTCCCCTCATTTGAAAGCAACAGTTTCACTTTTAGCATTTCAGGCCAAACACACACAAACATGCTGCCACTCCTTTGTGTTCCTAACTCCAAGTCGGTCGCAGATGGCAACAGGCAGCAGCACCCCGGCACGGCAGCGCTGCTGGGATGCAGCTGCCGGCTCTCCCGCCGCCCAGGCACGGAGCACATCACAGCCAGCGCTGCCCTGCCCTGCGCTGCCTGCAGCCATCCGCCCAAGCCCTGCGGATGGAGATTCCCTTCCTTGCCCCGGGAGAGAGGCGGCTGTCCGGGAAGGTGGAGCAAAGCAGCGCTGTCACACGCTGCCAGCAGCGACAGGGGACCGAGAGCCCGGGACCTCCCGTACCGGGGGTACCGCGGAGCGCAGCGGGCACAGCGGCTCCTCCGGCCGCGTTCCGCCTCTCCCGCACCGGGGCTGGACTGTCCCTCACAGGGGTTCACCCGGCGGGTCTCAGCTTTCCGCACCGGGTCTCGGCTCTCCCACTCTCCGGAGCTCCAACCTGAGCGAGCGAGCTCCGTAGAGCGGGAAGAGGAAAAAGCTGCACTCCTTACAGGCCGCTTTTCTAAAAGATTTAACAATACTGCAATTCTTCCAGGTATTGTGGTTATTTCGCAGCGCCCCTACCAAATAATTAAGATTCAAACGATACCACCAGGAACAAGGTCTTATTATTTTAATTAGCCGCACCTCACTAACACTTACGGCCCCAGTGAAAACACTTAATTAATTACAGGCCGATAAGGGAGGTCCCGAAGCAGGGATCGCCTTTTGTGTGCGAGCAGCGCAGCGGGCCCGCCCGGCCGGGGGCGAAGCCCGGCCCCGCCGCCGCCGCTCCGCGGGAGCTCCCCCCGCCCGGGGCTCCTCCGTCGGGGCCGCGCTCCCCCGGCTCGGCCCGGCCCGGCCCTGCCCGCCCCGCGTCCCCCGCCCCGCGCCGGGCGGGCCCGTCCCTCCGCGGCCTCCCCCGGTGCGGCGGCGGGGCCGGCGGGGGCCGTTCGGGGCGGAGCGGGGGGCGCAGCCGGGCCCGGGCGGGCCCCGCGGGCCGCACTTACCGCGGGCGCCGCGGGTTCCATTCGCTGCGGGCAGGAAGCGCGGGCGGGGGCGCCGCTACCAGCGCCGGCAGGAGACAAACCGCGTCCCGCCGCGCCTGCGCCGCCACCCGCGGGCCGCGCCGCGCCTGCGCCAGCCCCGCGCCTGCGCATTCCGCGGAGCGGGCCCTGTCGCGATAGGAACGGGCTCTGCGACAGCGCGGATAAATGATATTTATTGTAGCACCGAGCAAAGGGCAGTCTCTATCCGCGCACGGAGCGGGGCTGTCGCTACTCTTCAATACACGGTGTGAAAAGCCGCACTTGCAGCTGGCGGGTCTTGAGTCCCCAGGGCAGGAGAGGCTGGGAGCGGGCGGAGCGGGGCCGGCCGGGGAACAGCGGAGATCGAGCGGCTGGAGCATCTCCGACGGGGAAAGGCTGAGGGAGCCGGAGCTGTTCAGCCTCGAGCTGACAGGGAACCCCATCCATCCCCGTCTATCAGGGTCTGCAGAGACTCGGAGCACGGCCGGCTCTGCTCGGTGGTGCCAGGTGACACAACGCGCACTCACTGATGCTCAGGAGGGTCCACCCGGCCATGAGGAAGGACTTGGGTACATCAGATGGAGCCGCACTTCAGGCTTTTCTTTACATCAGCACAAGCACAGATTTGATTCTTGGATAGTAAACACTGTTTTACCTTAAGGCTAAAGATTATCACAGTGCCTTTGATAAGAAAAGATCCCCGTGAAATACATTCGTGTTTAAGAGAAAAAACAAATTCACCAATCAGGCCACCAGTGATTTACTATTAAATCTGAGGAAAATATTGACAGTAAAAGTAAACTTAGAGAAATCTAGTTGAGGAACTTCTTTTTCTAGTAGTCATTGTCATCAACTCAAAGCAATTTATACAGATTTGAATACACTCAGAATTCTGGTGGTTTGCACAGGCTTGTCTAACACAAAGAGGCTGACCATCTACATTCTGGAATAAATACAAAGTGAAGGCTTAGGTATCAAAAACACCTAATCAAAAGTGCCCACTCTCAAAATTCATAGTTATCAATAGTCTTGAGTGAAGACAATTCATATCCTACTACTTTAAATAAACGTCTCCTCTCCCTTATTTTTAACATACTGGTAGTGCAAAATGATACATCCAAGGTCATATTATCATAACATTGGGGAAATTCATATTCCTAAGTGTATGGAAATGTAATAAATATAACCTATATTAGTCATACAGTTAGGAAAAGGTATTTACTAGCATTTGTTTGTATACCAAGCTATACAAAATTCTAAAATCTAGTTATGTTTTTGCTTAGTCAAAACTCCCATAGTACTCTAACAGCAATAAGGAATTAAAAGGAAAAAAAAAATCAACAAAAAGGACCCCAAAACCCCCCAAGTCCTCACAATGCAAAGCGAGTTTCAACTTAAACTCTCCTTTCCCTCTGGACCCGCAATGGTTTTTATGTAACAATTTTGGTGTTGCTTTGGGGAGTGATAAACATTGTTGCAAGAGTTAACCACACCACTGATAGGATCCAAGACCTTTAAGAAAAAATGCAAAAATTCTTTAGTCATCCTAAAATCAAGTTTAGAAAAGTCAGATTACAGATGTATTTGACACATTTTGCTGCAGGTGTTGCTTTTGATTGATTAAAACAATGTCAATAAAAGGGTAACATTATCATTGGAACAAGCAAATCTTTATTACAATGTATCAATATCAATATTATCAATATTTATTAGATATTGTTACCTTCTGATTTTCTATATGAGCTGACAGTTCAGGATTTCTACTCAATTTAACTGTGAACACACATCACTGGTTCCCAATCAAGCCTAGAAATAAAGAAACCACTACCTTTTCAAAATTCTGTCTCAGATCTAGTAAAACACTTATTTTTTTATGTATCATCAAATAACTGCTCACATTCCTAATGTTACAGTGCCTGGGATAAAAAGTCTGTTGAACAATCCCCTCCCTGAGCAGCCAGTTGTTGAATCATGTTTAATACTCTTTCAACAGCCTCCCTTCAATAGAATTACCTGCAAACCTGCAAAACAAAGAACCCATTACATCCCTTGTGCTCTCAGCACATCCTTCCAAGGCAAGAAACAGTCACTTGAAAGAAGCTTTCAAATCCATCTTAGACCTACACACACAGCATCTCATCACTGCATCTGAAACTCAGTGATAATCAAGAATGGCATTTTTTGTTTATCAAGGGCTGAAAACACTCACATTTATTTTGGCTGTCTCAACACACAAGTCCAGATGGTTTGTTAGATAAAAGTGGGAGGCAAAGACAGGAACAGGAGCAGCAGTGTGGGAAGGACAGGATTTTCATTTTTCCCCTAGTCTGATGGGAAGGGCTATGATAAAATCTTTGAAGGCACCTTGAAAGATCAAGTTACTTAAACTACAAGGGTGACCTCAAGCAAAAATCCTAGTTTCTCCCCAAATCATCTTCTCTTTACTTTTGATTTTAAAACTGTGATTTCTTAGCATGAAACTCACCTGTAGGTGTGGGTATCTCTGCCTCTTGCACTTCTGTCACATCATCCCATCTCTGTGTCCATCAGTGTCACAGAAGACAAGAGGAATCACATCTGTGTGACTGACACCTGTGCAGGGAGTGGGGCAAGACAGGACAGCACAGAAGGATCACTTGTCTTGGTTGAAGCTTTTTATAAATTCCTAAAATGGGGAAACAAGCAACTTAATTACAAATTGACATTAATATAGGATAAATCTCTAAACAAACTTTTTTTAAGAGAATGAGAAGATTGGAAAAATTGCTTTCTTATTGCTTCCCCAATGTACATTAAGTGTGCAAACATTTCAAGTTATCTGACTGCCACATTACAGATCTACACAGTTCAGAATTAATCCTTCTATCATTAAAACTATTAATTTATGGTGCAGTCAGCCATATAAAATCTAAAGATCTATTACAAGTAATCACATCATGGCCTATGACTAAGCATACCTGAGTTGTTATTCCTGCACATACTCCATCATTTTTCTTGTCTATTGACTAAATCAAATCCCTTCTGTTGTGCTGCCTTGTGTTGCTTTAAGGCAAAGTATTCTTTTATATTTTATACTGCATCTATCAGAAAGCATAATGATGCAGTTTGGAATAAAAAATAAGAAAAAACTTCAATATATTGGTAATGTTTGCTCAAATTGTAGGCCCCAGAGGATACAGAGAATCTTACTGGGGAGGGAAAGGAGCATACTTTCAATTTATCCTCAGGCAATGCCAGGGCACTCTACAAAAACAAAAGCCCCTGGAGTAAGGCTGAGGAACTGCCAACATAAAAACACCAACTCCACTTAAAGTACTAACAATGTAAATAACTACACATAATGAAAGCAAAAGCAAATTAATCAAATGGCTATTGTGAAAAAAAACATCTGCATTTGAAGCACAAATTGCTCATAAAGGTAGGATAACTAGTGGCATACTCCTTGGAAACACCCTAGATGCCTCATCAAATGACATACTTCATATATAATTACATATTTGAGCTACAGCTACATACCTAATTTGCTTCAATAAGTAAGGAAATTATGTAAATGAATCTTGCAAATGTCTTAGACTTCCTTTTAGCATTCTCCCTCCCATCATGAGCATCAACTCACTGTGAGCTTGAGGAAGAGATCCTCTTACCAGATAGTGCCAGCTGTGAGCACCACTCTCACTCACATGGGGAAATGGAAATTCAGGGAAAGCTCCAGGATGTTGGGCATTGCAATCATCTGTGTCAAAACCAGCACCTGCTGTCCCCTCTGCTTTCAGCTGCCAAAGCAGGGCAGCCAGAGCTCCCAGCTTGTCTGGTTATGAGTGAGAACCTGAGGGTTCTGCAGGTGACACTCACAGAGACAGCCCCTGCACACAGGTATGGCCAGTGGTGGGTGTTCAATACCTGAATCACCAATACCTGAATCATCAGTACCTGCACCATCTCTGCTCCTCCAGACTGAACTGCAGGGGTTGCATTCCATGGGTCCATGGGTAAGAAGGATTTGCCCCATACAAACAGGGAGGAGCAACAGCTACAGCTGGGAACAAACACAGGTCTCTATAAAACAAATCAAAACTTTGTTATATTAATTTTTAAATGCTTGGGATATTAATTACTCAAACCAGTAATATTTGCAAAGAAGCACAAAGCACCTGACTGAAGGTAATAGAAAGTAAATCAGGACATGTGGTTATAAGCTGACATCAAGTAAGTGAAAAAAAAAACTGGAGAGGAAATTACCACTATCCATAAAGTTAGCAAGGGAAGCTTACTACAACTCCAATTTTTTTTTTTGGTCAGAATTAACACAACAAATACAAGATATGTCAAAATAAAGCAGAATTGTTACATAACTAATAACAGTTGCCATGGAACTATGGAGAGTTTCATATCCTAGAATGATCCAAAATTATATATCTGAGATGCAAATAGGTTCAGCATAGAGGAATGTAGCCTGCAGAAGGGATAAAACAAGGCAGCCTATTTAGCATTTTATAGTTATTTAGCATTTTATAGTTATTCACATAAATACCCTGTTCTGGAGGGTAGCACACACTCAAATCTGTGCAAAGACTGCACGTGGACTTGTATCAATTACCTGGTGGTGGTGGTGGTAGTAGTAGTAATAGTAATAGTAGTAGTAGTAGTAGTAATAATAATAATGATAATAATAATAATGATAATAATGATAATGATAATGATAATAATAATAATAATAATAATAATAATAATAATAATAATAATAATAATAATAATAATAATAATAATAATAATAATCCTTCAGGGCAATCTGCTGCTGTTCCAGTGTCAGAATGAGTTCCTGCAATGGATCCTTACAGCCTCTGAGGTGCTGGAGCATGGAAGGCAATTTGCAAAGCCAGCCCAGCACCACTTGTTAATCCTGGCAGAACAATGCTGAGAGTTTTTTCTTTCCCTGATCCAAGGGCAAGTTTCCAACAGGTCTCTGCCATACAGGGGGGTTCTGGAACAATGATGCTCATTCCATAAGAATATTTTGTCCAGGTGTTCCTTCAGTTGTCTCTTTCTTCTGGAATACCTTTTAAATTCAAAACTCTTCTCTGAATCTATTGTGACCAGATAAAGCTTATGCAAAAAACAAATTTGAAAATAAGGATAATTTAGCTCATGCAAGAGTTCTACGAATGGAGAAGAGAGCAGGAGAAAAGCTGACACTTGTGATACATGGACAAATGTTAGCTTTGGTATTGCAATGAAAAATAAATCTGCTTTTCTAGTTTATGCCTACTGGCAAAAATATTATTTTTAGTCAGTAATGTGAGCTGAAAGAGGTACCCAGCTGAAGAGCATATGGCAGGAGGGAATCTGCTTCTCTCAACACAGAAGAAACACACTGTACTGTAAAATTCAAGTACACCAAATGCTCTGAAGCTCCAGTCCTTTCTAAAGGATTACATGGAAGGGGCATGACAGAACTCCAATATTCTTTAGTCATCTTTGGAGTCTGGAGACAGCAAGAGAGCTCCCCATAAATGCTAATTAGGGTCAAACTTCTTAATGGAGCAAAGATTTAACTATGGGTATGGTTTCAAAAGCACTGCAGTTGTAAGAGCTGATTTCACAATAACTGGTCTGTGCATGCTATTTCCAGGAAACCAAAGATGTCTAAATAGAAAAAGAATGAGTTCTTCTGTTTTACATACATCCTTCAGCTGTCCCTTCCAAGTCCTTACCTTCATTAACTGCCAATGCTCTCCTCTGGCAGAGCAGCCTCAGAACACGAGGGACATCCTCCCTGTCACCTGTCACAGCCACGTGTCACACATGCTGTCTTGGGCTTCACTGACCATTCTCATACCAGGCTAATTTATTGTAAGATTTAACTATACATTGCTCTACAGCAGAATTACATTTGCTCCAAGACTCAAAACTGAACCCTCCTAACTTCTCTTCTGAGGGAAAACTCAGATACAAAAATCAAATAAGTTCAAAATTTAACTGAGCATTTTTTTCTCCCTCTGTCCTTCCCTCCCTCTCTCCCCCTCCAGAAAAAATCTTTAAGTGTTTTGGAAGTACATCTGAAAATTAACTAGAAGGAGAAGATTTAATTATTCTGCTTAGGAAACTACTCCAGAAGTAATTTTCAATGTTTGATCAACATCACAAGTGACTTCAACTCTGGCCAGAAAGATCAAAACTGACCTTTCATAAATGAAAAGAACTATTAAGCAGTAAGAAGCACTCTGCTTTCCCTCAGAAGACTTTAAAGGCATAAAGTCTTTAGCAGCGATCAGTTTGGAAACAAAAGATAAAAATTAAACAAATAATTCTGAGTGAACCCTCTCAGCCCTCACAAATATTACTCTTTTTCATCTGTTACTTTAATAAAATAAATAAAAAATAAATCAATCATTTGAACACTCCATACCTGTTTGGCTGGAGCTTCACTGGCTCAATTCTGGATGATGAAGGGGAGCAGGAGATCTCTTCCATAAACTTTCCAGTTACCTTCAGTTTTGGCAGCATTTGTGCTTCATAGCAAGTGATTTGGTTTTCCATCCCAATCACATCAAATAGAGACCAGTCGGTGTGCTTAAATTACAGTAAAAGAAAAAAACCTCACAAAATAAAGAAATATTTTATTACTTTTCAGCTGCAGTTTAAGAAAATAATAGTAATATAGCACAGTATGTGAGAATGATGAAAAAGCTCCCAGCTGATGGCAGAATTAAAGTGGAACTGAAGAGCCACGTGTCATGTGACACTGCAGAGCAGCTGCTGTTACTTTAAAAGGTTCCAAGAGCCCACACCATGGAAATAGAGCACTGTGCTCATGTTACCAGGAGTCACAAACAGGGCAGCACCCTCCAATGACAGGCTCTGCAGTTCATTCACTGCTTGTAATTAAAATATTTGTCTTCATAGAACTGGCATTCCAGACCCCCTTGACACATTAACCCTAAAATAAAACCATAAAATTATTTTAAGTTTTTACTCAATTCTATCTAAAGAGCACATTTCTAAAGAAAGAAAATAATTACAAGCCCTTTAGGAGTACTGTTTAAAATTTACAAAAGTGGAGAGGCAACCCCAAACTATCTATCCCAGATCCCCAGTGATCACATCCTAACCATGTAAATGCTGCCTATTATTTATTTAAAATATCATATTCACATTACTCTCTTGGTTGTTATCATCTTTTGTCTTCTTTCTTGAAAAAAATCTGTTGCCATCCACTGCTCATTTCCTCCAAAAGATAAATCATGGTGTGATTTGTGCTGTGGGGCCTCATGGAATTTGAGCAGAGGTTTCAGAGATCATAAACTTTCTTTCCTCAGTGCTGCAGTCTGCTGCAGAATTTCCTTTTCCTTCAAGTAAACATAAGTAAATAAAATAAAGTAAAAAAAAAAGAGTAAAAAAAAAAAAATTAAACTTATGTTTCCTACTGCACAGCACAAAACCAAGACAGACACAGTGAAAAATGTTAAAATGTTACATGGATAATCAGTAGAAACAATTATTCAGTCCTTGGAAACATTCCATGGTGTTTGAAGTTGCACTTTATTAAAAGATAACGAATAATGCATTTTGTGCAGCTTTTTGTAAATTTTTGAAGGACTTTGTGAGGCAGAAGTTAGATGAGAAGTCAGTAGAGAATCTTGGGATGCAGAGCTACTCAATCTTGAGAACTTTTGGTTTTCCTCCTAAAATATGGTACCCCTAGAGCTCCTCAGAAGTGCTGGCTGATTCAGTGAGAAATTTCACAGAATTTAAAAACTCTGCCAGATGGCAGATGGACAAAATTCCCTAAAAAATCATATAAAAACACACATTTAGTTTCTGGCATTTTTATTAACACATGTAAGCATCCTGCAACTGCTGGCAAGTCAGCACAAGCAGCACAAATTTTCATTGTCATCCCCCCCCCCTTGTTTTAAAATTATGCATAAAAATTTAAAATAATGGATTCTGTTTAATTAAATCTCCTTCTAAGGCTTCATTACAGGAATAAATGCTACTTCCCTAGAGAATGTGTCTGATGCCTTCTCACCCCTTTCCTTTCTTCAAGAAAAATCATGTATATCTGCAGCACTAATTAAAACCAAATGAGAGGCACAGGTATCCACTGAGCATTCTAAATTTAAATGAATACAAAATCTTTTTGTAAAGATTCATACCCAGCTGAGATATACCACAGCTGTCTGAAGAAAATTATCAGGCCAGGCAAAGTTATCTGCAAAAAATACTGGAATTATTTGCACCTTTCTCCCTGGAGTGATAAATTCTGCCATCCACAAAGTCTCCTCACAAAACATCAAGGTCAGCACTCCCCATCCAAGATAATACACAAATGTTGTATTAATAAATGCTGTATAATATACAAATATACCTGTTGTTGTGAGGAACTGGAGCTGGGAGCACAAGCACATGGTTCTTATCCCATCCTGCTGGTTGTACCTGCTGGGACAGAGCTGGGTTCCTGCTGTGTAAGGAATTAAGCAGATTTGACAAATTTGGTCCATTTTGCTGTTGGTTTTCCTCCTGGCTGATCTGCTGAGCCACTTGAGGGACAGGAGGCATTGCACCTGCAGAGAGACTGTTAAAAATTACAATTTCAGTCAAGAAAATAGTGACATGACAAAGAGAACCAAAGAAAGTGGCAACATAACCTGTTACAAAGCTGGTGAGATCAGCTTTCCACCACACCCCAACAGACCTGCCTGCCTGGAAGCTCTGAGGTGTGACTCAACCAGCAAGTCAGTCTAGGATGCACTTACCCACTCCTGAAGCTGACAAGATCTGTGCTAACAACACCCTGCAGAGAGCTGACAGCTACACAACCAATCTCTATCAGGGTGTCAAATGACCAAAGGGGAGAAATTTCATGCAACAACATTAATTAAGGAAAGCAACAAATTGGGCTCAGAGGGTACAAATTTCAACCCAATGCATGGAAAATGAGATGTGCAGCACTTACTAGGATCTCTAAGATTTTCTCCAGAGGGTTTTTAAAGTGTGTAACAATCAGTTTTGGATATAATGTTACAATTACAGAAAATCTCATTAAAGTAGTTATCTTTAATTACAAAGCTTAAAACTTATACTTAATCTTCAATCATTAATATAAGCACTAGATGTAACAGCATTATTTTAAAGTTCATGACTTTTTTTTAATTGTTGTCAGAACTAATTATGAGTCTCTCTGTGAAGTACTATTTTGGAACTGAATAAAGTTTTACATAATAAAGCATCTCATTGTCAATAAAATGGTGCATTGGACTACCACTTCCAAAGCTCTATCCATTACTATATCTTTATTTAAATTTTACATTCACTTTATTTTGCTACAAAATGGGGGTTACGGTTGCAGAATTGCTTCCTGCACATCTGTAAAGGGAGGTGATCTCAATGGTCACTGACCTTTTAACCCAAATTAACCACTTGAATTCTTCATGGTCCCAGTAGATTTATCCAGTTGCTGCAGCTCATTCTGAGTCTGGACTGGGTATGTTTGTACTCCGAAGATGCAGGATGGCCAAATTTCGGCTTTCTCCAGCCCAGGGACTCATGGGCTGCACTCAGGAAGAGAGGTCGGTGCTGTCACACGCACGGGAGGTGGGAGGAGGGACTGCCAGGTGTCACCGCTGCCAGTTCCAGAGCAGCGGGGAGGGATGGGCCGGGCTCTAAAGGCCGTTCCAGCGCGGTGCGCAGGGCGCCGGTGCTGCCCCGGAACGGAGCCGGCGCTAACACAGGGCTCGGCAGTGCCCCGTTCCCCCGCACCGGCACCAACCTCCGCCAGCGACGGCTGTGCCCTGTCCCCGCACTGCCCTGTGCCACCCCCGCATTGCCTGAACCGCTTCACACGCCGTGTACTACCCCGTATACCCTGTGACATCCCGCACACCCTGCACCGGCCCCGCACGCCATGTACTACCCCCGTTATCCCTGTGACATCCCGCACATTCTGCACCGGCCCCGCACATTCTGAGCCGCTCCGCACGCCATGTACTACCCTCGTACACCCCTGTGATATCCCGCAGGCCATGTACTACCCCCGTATACCCCTGTGATATCCCGCACACCCCGTACAGCCCGACCCGCTCTGCACATCCCGCACCGCTCCGCACGCCATGTAGTACCCCCTACACCCCCGTGACATCCCGCGACTCCCCCCACACCCCGCACCGCCTGACCCGCTCTGCACGCCATGTACTACCCCCGTACATCTCCGTGACATCCCGCACCACGCTCCCCTCACGCCCCGGGCCCACCGCGCTCTCCCGCAGCGCCCCCTCACGGCCGCCCCTCGCCCCGCCCACAACAGGCCCCGCCCCTCGAGGCGATACCATTGGCCTCCCACCGCGGGGGGATCCAGGCGCTCCCACCCGCACAGAGGGGGAGCCGCGACCCTTAAGTATTTTTTTATTTTTATTATTATTATTGTAATTCATGGTTTTTTTCTCTCTCCAAATAGATTTTCTCTTTGATTTCAACTGTGGTACATATCACAGCTTTAGAGCCTTTATTATAAGCAGATAAAGGTAATTTTTTTTTTCAGACAAAAAGGTATGGAGAAATGGAGTTCTGGATGGAGGATAATGCACAGTAGGTCAATATTAGGGACCAGCAAGGTTGTAATGAAAATCCAGGCAAAAACTCTCTCCAGGGCACTTCTACACAGTTGGTCTTATAAAATCAAGCAAGGCCTTCATGATAAAATAAAAAGTTCTAAAGAAAACCCAGAAAATGAACATGGGAATCCTTTTCTAAAGGATAGCTGTGCCACAAAAAAATCCCCCAAAGTTCCTACCAACCCAAATAAATCCCTTCAAAACCAAAAGAGTAATTCCAGAAGGAACCATATAAAGGCTTTGGCAAAACACCACTAAATGTGGGAACAAACAGTTGACTCCTCATTTTCAGTAAGTCCCAAATTAAAAAGCAAGTCTCCATAGAGACTCAGCAAGAGAAATGTATCGAGTACTTGTACCAATATCCAAATTCTTGGAGTCTTGTTCCAACCCTTCAATGGTGTTCTGCAGGTTAGTAAGGCAGGAGGGTGTCATTTCTTCTGCCACCTCCACAGAGTTGGAAACAAGAACCAGAAGTTAAACCACTGATGGGAAAAAGGAGCAGGAACTCCAGAGCAGGCAATTCCTGAAAACACAGAAAATTGAAATTGATTCCCAGAGGATGGCAGTGCTCTGACATGTGCCTCCCACATCACTGCAGACATTCCCTATTCTGAGGAACTTGATGGGATTGAAGAGTTCACAAAGCCAGGCCTGATTAAAGCCCAGGGAATTCAGCACCATTTCTGTCCCACAAGCCAAGTCAATTCAGCTCTGCATCCTGCAGGTGGCTCAAGAGGATTCTGGGGTTGCACCTCAGCCAGCAAAGGCCCAACTACACCTGGAGCTCTGGATTTATACCCTAGAAGCTGCCCAAGCACCAGGGCAATGCTGGGAGGATGGCATTCCCACAGAACAGGTCTCATCTTGGAATGTATGGCTCATTCCAAACTGAAGCCCTCTCGCTGAGAAAGGAGTAATTTCTTTTAGACCTGCAAAGCTCTAGAAAACATGGAAATTTGTTTCAAAACCAGTTCACAGCACTCAGCATGATGAGTTTCTAACCCATATTCTGAGTTGGAAGGGACCCACAAGGATCACCAAGTCCAACTCTTAAATGAATGGCCCAAAAAGGGATTGAATCCACAACCCTGGCATCTTTAGCACCACACTGTAACTGAGTTAATCTCAGGGTCATGCATGTTATTCCATAGGAAAACCATGGATGACATGAAAAATAAAAGCTCAGAGATTCAGTTTAAGTAAAGGTAAATTATTTTTAAAAAATCAAAAGCTCATGAAGTCATAACTTCATAGTAAAAAAGAGTATATTAAAATGATTTGCCCCATCTTTATGTAGAGATTATACATATTTAAAATACTATTTTCCAGGTAAACATAATAAAAACATTATTCAAATAGCAATTAAGATATCCTGCATTTCAAGATTATTTTCAGAAAGCTGATTTCCCACTACACTATTTTCAAGTATATCAGTCAGGTGAATCAGTCAGTGGTATAAAAAGCTTCTGGTTTTTCTGCTGCACTGTCTTCCCCACCCAGTTTCTCCTGGGCATCCAGCTCTCATTCTTCAAGCACACCAGCTCCTGTTTCACTGGATTCTTGGATTTGGAAAGGCCACTTTTTTGTAGACAAAGGGAACTGCAGGCAGCAAGGGTCCCAGGTGCAGCTGGCTCAGTCAGAATCATCACCACAACCATCGCTGCCTTCGGCATCGCTGCTCTTCTGCAAAGCAAAACACAAAATGCTTTGTCAGGGCTGCACTCACACCACAACTGACCTGAGCCACAGATACTGACTCCAAACTTCTCCACAAGTGTAAGAAAACAGTCCTGGGTCTCAACTTCATACTGTAATAAACACCTCTGGTGGTAAAGATGCTTCTTGGAATGAAAAATGTACTTGGGATTACAATTACCAGAGAAGAAATTTCTTTTTACAACATTTACAACTCCTTAATTACAACCTGCAGTATGTGGGGTAGTAACATGAAAAGGTGATATTTAAAATAAGTTCAGGTGAGACAAGTTAAGTGCTTTTTTTATGCAAGTCCCTCAAAAGCTAAGCTTGCTACATTGTCTAAAACCAGATTTGAGAATTTTGTCTGCTGCAGAGAATTTCTGTCCAACCTGTATTGCAGACAGCCAGGGCTCACTAATACTTGTTTAAAAGTGAAGTCAGTTGCACAAAGTAGTACTAAGGAAAAACTAAAAATATTAGAAACTTACAAGAAGACTGAAGTCAGAGTTCTTCTCTGGCAGCCACTCCTTCAGGAGTAAGGCAATATGGTGCAATTAATCTGGGGGGCTTTATGTATTTTTTGAAGCAAGAATTTTAACTGATATCAAAATATTTTTATAAAGAGAAGCTAGCATAGTATATATCTATAGTGCTATATATCTATAGTATATATCTGGCTGTAGTTATCCTTTTTTTTTCCCCTCACCACCACTTGCTGAAAACACCAAATCCCACAAATTTAACACTGGCCATTTAATACCCTACTACAAAACAAATTCCAAGTCACTCACACAGTTGACTTCATACCAGCAAGCACAGCTCACAGAAGTGCAAACAGCCTGCAGAATCTCAGCAGAGTCTGTCACATCATGCCTTATTTATCCTTCCCAGACAGCCTGTGCTAACTGTGATGCCAAACCCAAACTTGGTTGGGTCTATCAGCAGGGAGCAGAGCCTGCCTCTCTCCAGGATTATGTCAGGGATTGGGAACCTCACCAGGTAAAGGACTCTGAGCCACACAGTCTCTTTAGGTTCCATTTAAACAAACAAAAGTGGCTTTTGCTGTGCCCTCCTGTGACAAACAGCCCTCTCATATATCCAGAATTCAGAAAAAAATTACCACAAGTACAAAAATAACCCTGAGAAACTTATGGTATCTTGCTTGTGCTATTCAACAAGGCTGTAAGTTTTGTATCATCCCTAAAATGGCAGAGACATAATTTTTCTCCATGTCTCCATCTCCAACATTTTCCCACTTGCTACACAACATAAAGCTGATTTTAAGGATTCTGTTAAATGAAAAAAGGCCATTATTTTCTTCTGAGTTGCACTACACAGAAGTTTTAGCCCTGCCCATCATTCATTCTTCAAGGACTTGCCAGCCCTTAACTGAAATTTCCTTTTTGGCAAAAATGTATTTCACAGCTCACAGGAGTTCCTGTTGGCACAAATCCAATTCCACAATATCCCAGTTACTCAGAAGTTCTTCTCATGGACTATTTTGAGCTCATGGCAGATTAATTTAAAAGAGTTGGTCCTAAATTTCCCTGATCCCAAATCTTATCTGGTAACAAAATGAGAATTAGCCTAAAATCAGAGAATACAAAAAGCCAGCAGGTATTTAAAGCAAAATTGTCAACCTGAAACCTAGACTCACAAACACTTTCACAACAGCAAAGGCTGGCAGTGTGTCCATAATTTCTGTTGCCAGTTTATGATTATGCAAATTGCTTGTGCTTAAAGCTTTCCTTCCCCCCTCCTCAACTACTGCCTGTAAAACCCTGCAAAAACAATGCTCTGTACAGTTCATTCCACTATCATCAAGTGCACAAAGACAGAAAAGATTATACACATCTCACATTCCAGATGACTGTCATTTCCACAGCATTTCATGGAAAACAAAATTGGTACAAAGGGAAGAGATGTTTCATCGTGACAGCTTCCATTTGTAAAATAATGGCTTCAGTCATTACCTTTGGATTTTTGTTGTTAGTTTGCACCTCAACAGCAGAGGAGTTGAAGTCATGAATGGGGAGGGTTTTTAGCCAGTTTGCCATGGATTTCTCCTCCCTTTCAGTGTTGATAATGGTAGGGTAGATGTGCTGCTCCTTGAAAACAGCAATCTTCTCCTCCTCCTCTGTCCACTCCAGCGGCTCATGCAGCCCATCATTCCCAAAACGCCTGTTGTATTTTTCAAAGTGTACTTTCTCCAAAACCAGCCCAAGTCCTGGGGCTTTGGGGACATCAACCTTCTCCTCTCCCCAGCTTCTCTCCATGATGGACTCAGCAGCATAACCCTTCACAATTGCTATCACCAGCCCAATCATCTTCCTGATCTGGTGCATCATGAAACTCTGACCCTTCACTTGGATCACTGCAAATTCCATGTTCTCCCTGACAAAGGGCTCTCCACAGTACATCTCCATGATGTACCTCTTGGCACTGGGGTCCCTGGGGCCCTTCTGTGACGTGAAGTTGTGGAAGTTGTGTGTCCCTTTGTAGCAGCCCAGCAGCTGATTGACCCTTTCCAGGGTCTCTCTGTCCAGCCTATACAGCTCCTCCTGCACCTCCTGGTCCTTATGGGCAAAGGCAAACGTGGGCAGCATGTAAGAGTAGGTTCTGGCATCACATTTGTTCTTGGAGTTGAATCCCCCAGTGACTCTCTTCAGGCCTGGAATTAAAAGTGGCATTAGGTTTTTGAATCAGCACGTTACAGATTGATTGTGATCTCACTCCTACCAACAAGAATAATTGTAAGCAAAAAATTTTTAAGCAAGATTTTTTCAAAAGGAACCCCAATTTCAAGCTCATAGAAGCATGTTAAAACTAAACCCTTTATAAGTAAAATTATAGAGACCTTCTACAGGAGAAGGCTTTTCTTGAAAACATTTTCTCTGCCCATTTCAGTGTTCTTACCCAGAATTCTGATATGAGAAGGAAGATGATTATTGATCTTTTCTAAGATGTCATCTATTAGCCTGACCTTCAGTGACACAATCTGTCCAGCTGCAGACACACCCTGTAAAAACCAAAAAACACAAAACTTCACATAACTATGTATTTTGGAAGCTCTAACACTTGCAGAATTGAAATAACTGAATAACAAGTTTATTTGCTTGTGCTTTAATTTAACAGAGGACAAAAGGAAAAATTTCAAGGAACATTCACTTGCTGCTGGACAATGCCTGAGCAGTCCATCCCAGCAGCAGAGCTGTGCAAACCCCAGAGCTCAGGAGAGCCCAGCCCTGCCCAACCTGCCTTATCTGTGCGAGCACAGCGCTGGAAGGACATCTTCTTCATGTCCTCCCCGTGGTTCTCTGGGATGCATCCTGACTGGACAAGGGCACAGACCAGGTCATCTTCTATTGTCTTGAACTGTGAAGATCCCACGTTTCTCTAAAGGCCATATGTAGTAAAAATAAGAAACAGAACAATAACGGGATAAATGAAGATGGGGATTTTGTTAAACATTGTTGTGAAATTATTTAAAAGTCTTCCCATTGCAGCCTTAAGAGCCATTCTCTAACAAACCCAACTGTATTTTACCAGAGTGTTAATGATAACATCATTCTGATTTAGCTGTTACTGTTACAAATAAGGGCTCATTTCTAATTTCACTGTGCAACATTCCTGGAGGTTCTTGATGATTCCTTCAACTTCATGAAACAGCACCAATACTGTCTCAGTGCCTGTAAGTCAACAGCTGCTGCTCCAAACCCAGCCTCTGCAAATTCTTCTTCCAGAAATTAGATTGGGTTCTTTTGCTCAGTTCACCTGACGTGCCTGCAAGCATGATGTTTACTGCTGGTGAAAAAAAACTCCCTTGTTGTATAAGCATGAAAGGTTCCCTTCCCTGTCTGTGTGCAAGATGGTCAGTTATCCCCTGGAGCCTCTGAAGTATTCTTCAAGTGTATGGAGCTTGCAGTACGTGGAGAGGAGCAGCAGATGGAGCAGCCAGCTCAGTGCCTCAGACCACCCTGCACAAGCACGTCTGGTGCTATGACAAAGCACCGTGCTTACAATCATCAGAGATGCATCACTGACCTTTTAAAATTAAGTTATTACCACGCCATTTGAAGCCATTCACAAACTGTTCCTGCCCTGTTTTTTCACACTGCAAATGCTCAGCTGTTTCCCCACCTAGGCACTCTGACTAAAACTAACAGACTCCAAAACAAAAAATAAGCTGGAGATGCTGCTTTGCTAAACCACATACTTGCATGCCATGGTAGCCTTTCCCTGAATATGCCATCAACAGCACAATCTTCCTTTTGGGTAACTTCTTATTCTGATCCTCTGCATCTTCCTCATCCGCATCACTCTTCAACTTTTTGCTCGGATGCCCGTTTTCTTCCACCCTTTGAACCACCTCGCTGCTGCTGCTGAGTCTCTTTGTCTGGCTGGCAACAGCTGCTATCAAATCCTCAGCCATTGTAAGAACCTGCAGGGGAAACAACCGCAGATGGGACGAGCATGAAGGGCACGAAACTCGGGCAGAAAGCGACAGCACACGAACAAGCCTGAGGCAGGAAGGGCGAGCACCCCTGTTCCCCTCTGGGCCGTGCCACCATTCCCGGGAGGAGGCAGGCAGGGCCTGCGCTGCCCGGACACCCGGCGGACCCCGGCGATGGCCCCGCCTGGTCTGACCCGTTCCCACAGCGGGGCAGGGCAGGGCCCGGCAGTACCCACGCTGCGCTGCCGCCGCCACGGCCCGGCGCAAGCCGCGTTCCCCGGGGCGGAGAAGCCGCAGCTCACGACGCGGAGCCCCCACCGCAGCATGGCCCCGGAGCCGCCGGGCGGGACAGGCCGCGCCCGCCGCCCTCAGCCCCGCGCCCGCCGCCGCCGCCACTTACGCGGGTGCTGCGCAGCGACGGCGCCGCGCGGGGCGCGCACGTGCGCGGTACGGCGGCCGTGCGGGGACACGGCGGGGCGGGCTGAGGGGAAGCGCCGTGAGGGCAGCGGGGCGGGCTGAGGGAGGCGCCGTCCGTACAGCGAAACGAGCCCTTCCCGGAGCTCCCTCTCCGTATAAAGCCAGCCCTGCTCTGGGGTTCGCAGCCTGAGAGGCCGCTGTGTTACAGTGCTGGCGGTGACCAGGGTGTGGGTATTGCCCTGCTCAGCCCCACCTCCTGCACGCCTCAAAATTGTCATATTGTTAAATAAATAAAAAGTAGGGGAAAAGGCAAACTGACATTCCTGCTGTACGTGGTGGCTTTGTAAGAAAAGCAGCCCATTTTTCCTTACCCATGGGGAAACGGGCGCTGACAGCGTTGCAGTCCCGGTGAGGCGAGGACAAGAGGAGGGAATAGTTCACAAAACACACAGGTGTGCAGTAACAGCTCACGGTTCCCTTCCAGAGCGATGGCACATTGGTGACATCCCCCTTTCCACACACCTTCTCTGTGTGTCAATGTCCTCTGCCTCCACTTCCCCTCAGGTTCCCCTCCATGGGCACTTTTGGCTCCACTTCCCCTCAGGTTTTCCTCCAGACAGCTTGCTCAGGCAATCCTTGTGCTCGTTTTGTGCAGCAAGTTTTATCTGCAGCGATGCACTTCATGGAGGAGCTGAGCTCAACAGGAACCCTTACCAGGCCACAGCATGGCCCTCCCAAAAAGCCAAATGCACCTGGAATAGTTTTTTGCTCCAGTGCTCTGTAGGACAGAGCTACCCATGGGTTCCCTGTCACGTTGTGAGATTATTGTATTTCCATTCATCCATTCAGATGGAACATGGAAAGGTTGACAATTCCAAGCAGGCCAGATTGTCACAGGCCTATTATTTCAGCTAATAAGGGGAAGAAATGCAGCACGTCCTTTTCTGAACTCACACTTCTGAGTTATTTCAGGAATGGGATGGAGCAAAGGGAAGATTTATCACAGGGTCCCAGCTGCACTTTGCTTAGAGAAGTGATAAAAGATGGCCTGTCACAGTGCAGTGCTGCTGCCAAGGGAAACAGGAATACAAATTCCTCTATCACTGCAATCAGGGTGTCTGAATCTCTTTTTGCCTCATTTCCTTAGGAAGTGGATCTTATTCAATTGTCTGTCCACCACATCCCTTCCTCCTCCTTCCCTGCCCTGATTTCCGAGTTTGGCTCATTTCAGTAAATGTGAGAGAGGGAAGAAGGAGCCAGTCAATATGGAAAACAGTGATGGGATAGGAGAAAGACTTGCATGGATATCCCATGAGGGAAAAAGCTTTGGTATCCCAGTTCCTTACCCCTTCTAAGAGCAGCCAAGAAGCTTCAAAACAGGCAGCACAAGCTGTGCTCTTGACCTCTCACAGCACACACTACCCCTTCCTTTTTTAAACTTATCTACTTTATCTTGAAACATGCATGTATAATTTATCTATTTTATTTTGCTCTAGGGGAAATCAACTTGCCAGAGTTGCGAGAATCAGAGCCTCAGGAAGACCCGAGTTCTCTCGGCACTGAAATCAGCACTGTCAGAGCTCTCCAGGTGCCAACCACCTGGGGCCTCACAGACACCTGGCATTTGTGGAGTGGCAGCAGAATGGCAGCAGAATGGCTGCATGGTTTTGGCCTGCTTTTTGAGGCAGCTCATTTCATTCTCCCAACCTCGTCAGCGCCGCTCCTCGCCCCACACGGCGCGGGGAGCCGCCTGCAGATGGGGCTCTGGCAACGCGCACCGCCACCTCCCCGTGTCCCGTGTCCTGGGGACAGCCACAGCCCTGGACACACAGTCCCCTGCCTGGCAGCCACCTCTGCCACTCCCGGGCTGTGCCCTCCGGCTGGCAGAGCAGAGCCCATGGCGCCACTGCAGCTGGCTGTCCCCTCCCTGAGCAGCCTGTTCTGTTTTGCTGTGGAAATGGCACCTAAGCAACATTCTCATCTTCCTCCCGAATACTTGCTTTGAAAAAGGAGTATTTATTTCAAGACTTGCTTTCAATTCACAGAGAAATAAAATTTCTTTTAAATCAATAAAAAAGGCCCAATGGAAACCTTGTGTTATGGAAGATGCTTCCTTCCAATTGTTTTCTCTTAAAGGGAAGGAAAAAAGTTGAACTGATGTTGAATTTAAGGGCTTTGCTGCACAGCACTAGAAGTTCAGGAGATAGCAAATGTTGTAGTTAAAAGCTATTTACATCCGTGTTGGGAACTGGTGACATGCTGAACTCAAAGAGCACCTTATTCTGCTCCTCCCCAGCAGTTTTATATTGGGCATTTGCTGGAAACATGAAGAAAAATCGTGCACATTTGGGAACTTGTTTACTCTATGATAAGAGGAAACCTGTGTTTGACATATGCTTCTTCTAAGCCCCTTCTTAGAAACACACTATTTAACATGTGTTGTAAAAGCATTCAAATCCCTTGCCAGGTTTCATCTCCCAGGAGAGGGGGTGGTTCTGACTCTATTGTCCCTAAAAAGGCTGTTTTTAGAAAGAAATGTCCCAGGGAAGTTTACATCTCTGCCCTACGTGCTGTTCCTCACCCAGGGAATGGCACCCATGCTTAGTGCTACATTTATGGAAATAAATCTAAATAAATCCAACTGCTAGCATTTCTCTAGAGAGCATGAGGTCCTGCCCTGCAGAGCTATGCCAGGGCATTGTCTCCCTGCACAGAACCCTTCCCCTCCTGGAGTGTGAGGTGACCAGGCACAGGGGGCCACTGCAGAGAAGCCAACATCAAGTTAAACACCAGAGAGCTCAAACATGCTGTGAAGGAGTTAACTCCTGGTGAAATAAAGCTTTAAAAGAGCTGGAAGCAGAATAATTGATCTTTGTATGGCCTTGGTTCAACACCCACCCACCCGTTTCTGCTTCCTTGATGTCACTGTCACCTCTGATCTTTCAGAGTTGAATGAATGTGTTTTTGCTGACGTACTTACCAACAACTAAATATAAAATACAGGAACAAAGCCAAATGCCCTGGAAGAATTGCTGGGGTTTGTTTTCCCCTAGAATCAACAGCAGCATGATGTCACAGTCAACATCCAGAAAGTTGTGCAATTTCCACTGGTGCTTTTGAACTGTCCAGGTCCCATGGTTCAGTGCTTTTAGAAGAGAGTGTGTATTTCTGTTGTTGAAGTTTTCCCAGCTAGCATTTTCCCCCTCTGCTCTGCTGCCTGTGAAAGAGTGCAATGGATTCAGCAGAGAGTTCTCTATCTACACAGCCATGTGACACACAGTGGTCCATCTTTCATTTGGCTACAGTGTTTTCACCTTTAAAATTCTTAATGGGCAGCTTCAAAAGAAAACCCCCTCCCTTACCCTCAGCATCAGAAACTTTTATATCTATTATGTACTACTATCCCATGCTGCAGGGAACAAATATACACAAGGGTTTTCTACAAAAGGGAAAAAATGTTTTAAAAAAAACCAAAAATCCCCCTGCAAATCCTCAAAACACAAAGACCCGAGTGTGCTGAGTAGAAAAAAGAAACAGCAGCATTTGTAATTACTCAGCTCTGAGCAGCTTTCCAAGGGCTGCCATGGGGTCTTACCCAGGTTGTGCCAGCACGTTTTCAGCACACAAATGCAATTTCTCAGAGTTGCCCCCAGCACTGATGGTGCTGCAGCCCTGCAGGGTGAAAGGATCCACTGTCCCTGCATGTGAGCCAGCATCAACAAGAGCCCAGCGTTTCTAGGCAGGGCTGTTCTCACACAGCAATTCCCTGGGGTGGGAAAGGCAGGGGCCAGAAACAGAGGTTATAAACAGGACAGAGCAAGGAAAAAAAACAATTCCAGCTCATGGTAAATGATGATTTTGAAATAAGATTTTTTCTTACAAAACTACGACATTGTGGGCTGATGCTGCATCACACGGGGCCTGGTGGGCAGGACTTTCCCTAGTGATGCTCATGGGCATCAAAAACACATGGAGTTCAGCAAGTGGAGTTTTGGGAAATGTTTGGTGCAATTATGGTATTTGGCTTCTGAAAGTTTACAGCTGTGTGGCTGAAATTTCTGTGGCAAGAATGGAAAGACTGGACTAATTAATTCAGCACCTCTCCCACATCCCAGATGCAGGGCTTAGCTTTTTCTCCTAGAGTATTCCAATCCAGACAGAACAGGGACTGTCCTGCACTGAAGTCAGGACCAACACTCAGCATCTTCACTGTCCCTTTTGCCATGTTCAGTGACCTTTGGCAAAGCTATGGGGGCAAAAGAATTCTAAGCCAGGTGCCTGCTCTGTTCAAAAAACGAATTGCAATGCATACAAACACAGCAGGAAAATATTTAATGTGAATTAAAAATACTCAAATGTTATCATGATATCACACTTCAAGTCCCTTCTTTGTTCAGCAACAAGCTTGCTGATTCTGACAGTATAATCCTACAAATACTGAAATATGGATGGAATTTAAGCATCCAACTGGCTGCTATCAGCTTGTGACAGCTCCTAACCACTGCAGCAGGAGAGGATAGGTAGTATGGAAGAAAAAACAGGAACTGCAGCTCCCACCCAGCAACTGGCTTCAACTTTCCCAAATTCACAGGCTTCATGTGAATTCAGGAAAGGTGGCTTTTCTGTGCCCCAAGCTTCACCTGCTGTGATCAGGGGGCAGAAAACACCCCTTTTTTACCCAAAAGTTGAGGCAGGTAGAACCACACACATTATAAATGCTTCACCCAGATGCCACATGAACAGGATCATAAAGGACTGAAAACAGGCCACTAACAATTTCAAATCAATTTTATTGTCTTAAATCGGTGTTGTACAATTTAAAGCCAAAAAAAAAAAGTCACACAAAACACAAATAAAAAATGTTGACAAAGTATCAAGCATTACCTTATAAAGAACATCATCATACGCTCTCACAAACCTGAAGGTACGTGTAATCAGACTGAGGTTTCTTGAATCTATTAAAGACGCCTGACACAAACGCTGCAACAGCAACAAAGCCATGACAATAGCAGGTGGACTACACTAGCAACTTCAGCAATGGTTGGGGGTTGGTTTTTGGGGTGCTTTCTTTCTTTTTTTTTTTCTTCTTTTTTTGCATACCTTATTGTCTACAAAGCAATAAATATTTTTCACCAAAAAAGTTGGTTTCACGCTACATGCAGTTAGATAAAAAAGAAAGTCACCAAAGTGATGGCAAAATAAATCACCTTTATTTTTTTTTTCTTCCCCTACTTTTGGGGTTATTTTGTGTGTATTTTTTGTTGGTTTTTTTTTTTCTTTTTTTTAATTCAAGCACAGTGGCTAAGTTTCAAGTATTGAGAGAAAAAAAAACATATATATACACGTTTGTGTTTGTGTGTGTATCTCTACCCATGCACACACATACACACACACACAGCCTTGCATGTATATACACAAACACATACATATATATCAGTTGTAGGTCTGTAAACCACAATTTTTAATTATTTTTGGAGCAATATATACTTGTATACATTGAATGTGGACGATTTTGATACATTCAAGTAATGAAGTACAGCTGGAAGGTTAGTGCTGAGCTTGCCACACACACAGCTCACTGGGGCAGCAGATGTGGGTCCGGGCTGGGCCTCTCCTGGGGGCTGTGCCCGAGCTCTGGGGCGCAGGGCCGGGTAGAACAGAGTCAGTCCTGGCTGGTGCTCCTGTGCTGCAGTGTAGCCCTTTGCACAGCTGGCCAAAGCCTTTCTGCAGCAGTCTGGGGCTCCTCGGCATTGCTGTCCACAACAGGCTGGGGAGGTTGGTTGTTTCTGTCTTTTTGTTTCTCCTTTTTTTCCCAGGCACAAGCACAAATGGCCACAGAAGCAGCAAACTGTGAGCCAAATACTGAAGCATTTGTGAAAGCTACACTTAAGCTTCCCTGGTTGGGGCAATTGGAAATATTTTTAAATTTCTTTATTGGCACTTCTGCTCTGTGAACAGAAACACCCATGTTGCCAAATGCAGTGCCAGCTCCAAAGCCCATGGAGTTGCTCCTGAAACTCTTGTAAAGTATCACACTGAACGTGCCAATCTTGAGAGGAAAAAAAAGCAATGAGGACTTAACCACTGCGTGCAAAATATTTTTAGATCCCCAAAAACTAAGCCTGAGGTTTTGTGTTGCTTTCAAAGATGCTTTTCTGCCCAGCTCTACCACAACACTGCCACGACTCTGGAACTCACACTCATCTCTCACAGACAGATGGAAGGCAGGCAGCTCCCCTCTCACACACATGCTCACAGCACCCCAAGCCTCACCCAGAACTCCAGCCACTCACACCCACAGTCGCATTTGGCTACAGAGTCTCCTTGAAAGAAATGCTGAACATAAAACTGAACGGGATTTCTTTATATAAAAAAAAAAAAAACCAAAACCCAACAAACAAAAACAAAGCAGCAAGTAACACTTCTTTAAAAATGCGTTTCCAAGTGTGTGGGATCCTAACGCCTGTTCTTCAGCTCTTAAAAAGCATGGAGCTTTGTAATGACTGTCCTTAAAAGAACATTTAAATAAAAAACAAATCTTGGTACTGCCAGACTGCAAGTCAGCTTTGCCTGGTGTGGAGGAGGAACAGCACAGACTCTGCAGTGCTCTTTGCCTCACACTCACGAGATACAGTACAGTTAAATACGTACAGTTACACACAAACCATATCAATATCAATATATATTCACTCTCAGGAATACATATTAATATACGCACACACGTAGTGCAATAAAACAACCAGGAAGCAAGGAAAGGAATAAAAAGAACAGCATTCCTAACAGTCGTGATGTTCCTGGGTTGTTGTGTGATGCAAAGTCAACTTCTCAAAGTTCCCATAGTGTGTAAAGTGCTCCTTTGATTCACAAAGCTAGTGTTTTCAGTTTGGGGGGCTCCAGGGAAGGGGTTATTGAGCCAACAGCTGAAAGCAGGACAGTGCTAGTGCTTCCTCAGGTAGGAACGTGCTGACAGGAGAGCTCAACAGCCACGAGTCTTTCACATTGATCCCTCTGAGCCGGGGGACCAAGGGAGGAACGGATTCATTTTGGCTTCTTACAAACACAGGAGTGTGACTCTTTCTGTTGCCCTCCTGTTTCCTGCACAGCCCCTTTCTCTGTGTTGTTTGCCCATCCAGGCAGGCAGACAGGGAGCCCACACAGCAGCCATGAGATTTCCAAGCTTCCCAGCAGCCACACATCCTCTGCCTCACTCAGCGAGTCTGTTGAGGTGGGAGCTACTTCACAACGTCAACTCCCTCCTCTCCAAGCACTCCAAGGCATAAACACAAGGAGAAAGGACAAAGGAGAGAGTGGAGGGGAGCCTTTGTTGTTGCCAGGGAGCTTGAAGATGCCTGGCTCTCAGCTGGGACGGGGAAAGTACGCAGACTGGCCTTTATGTCTGAATGACACACTCGGACATCAACTGAAGCCAGCAGTTTCAGCACATCCATTGCCTGCAATGGACACAGCACTGGAATACCCTGTTCTTAAGCAAGAGGGATAGGCAGCAGTCTTATCCTTCAAAGTGCTGGGAAGAAGCAGATTTCTATCCTTCACCCCCTCTGACAACGAGGGAGACCTTTCCACATTAGCTATGTCTTCACCCAGGCCTTTGGGCAGGGAAATATTTGTGCTTGCTGCAGTCACACGTCCCCACAAAGGAATCTGAGTCTGTGGAACAACTTCCCAAAACGTCCAAAACCAGAACAGTGAGCAGTCCATCCTCCAGGTGTCCTACTGCCAGAGTGGTTTCCCACCACAGCACAGGCTGTTGGGGACAAAGCAATCAGCTGGGGTGAGGTGTGTGAAGGACAACACCACTGGAGTCAGGCACAGAACCCCGACAGCAGAGCTGACAGCCTGCGCTCGATGCACAGCTTACCTGGGGAAAGAACAGCACAAGCAATCAGCCTCTCATTTTCCTGCCAATGTAAACACCACCACTGGAGACTGAACAAAAAAGGGAAAACAGCAGAATTTCAACAAATCTAAGCAGAACTTTGAGAATCATCACCAGGTACCGATGAGGCCAGTGAAGACCTGACCAGAAACATCCTGGGAAGAGACAGCCAAGCTCCAACAGATGATGGTTATCCCCCATCCCCTCTTCTCACCACCTGCAGTGGGAGGTGAGTGACAGAGGTGATTAAACCCCAGCATAAGGGCAGGGAAAGTGCTCAGAGCAGTGAGTCAGTCCCTTCCCCTCCAGATGGAGTAACAGCCCTCAGGGGACAGGGAGAGCACTGGAGAGGGGACAGCCTGGAGCAGCAGACTGCCTGGGAGAGGAGGCCCAAGGACAGCACAAAGGTCAGAGCTCAGCTTTCACTGCTACAGCAAGCACCTGCTGATGAGGAGAGTTTGTGTCTCAGGGCTGGGGAACCAGGCAGATGAGCAGTCCTGGTTCAGAGATGTGCTGGAAGGAGCCCCTGCTGTGCTGAGCAGCCACCTCTGCCCTGCAGCCACTGCAGGTTCACATTCCCAAGTGCTGTGGGCAGAGGGATGGTTCTGGCTGGAAACCAACCCCAGGCCCTGGCTGCTGCTGCCAAACCACTTCCTTCAGAGAGTTCTTTTCACACATCCAAAGTTCCAACAAAGTGCTGGCTACTGCTCTGCAAGGGAAGCTCTCAAAATGTGGCTCAGAACAGGGACCTGCATTTCTATCAGTTTTTCTGCTGGGAAAGCAGGAGGACAGGCTGTGAGGAGCTGTAACAAGCCAAGAGATCTCTGCTATGTCCACCAAGATGTAGCCAAAGGAAAAAAAATGGTGCTGGGAGCTGAAATTTCTGATCCATGCACCTAAATCCATGCACCTAAAAACTCCACATGTTCTAGTTGAGGAACCAGCAAAAAGTCACCTAATACTCACATTTACTGATGTTTTCTATGTCTCCCTGTTCAGTGATGATGTTCAGGAGCCCCTCCATTAGCAGCAGAGCCTTGTGGTACCTCTGTGCACAGTCCTCTCTGTGGTGGAACATCTCATCCAGGGCTGCAGACTGCACCTGAGGGCAACAACCCAGTGCCAAGAGCTCATTCCCAGAGCAGGCCCAGCTTTCCCAGCCCCTCAGCTGCATGGACAACCCCCTTGCCCAGCCTCCAGATGGAGCATCATGAGAGGAACCAGCTGTCAAGGCCACCAGCAGGAACCACAAATGCCCAACACTGCTCTGTGCTATCCCCAGTCTCTGGAAATGTGGGTTTTTACCATTTGCACAGCATAGCTGAAGATGAGCTTCTCTGCAGTGATGCTGTTGATCCGATCCATGAGCTTCTGTTTGTCCAAGAAGAACCTCTGCAGTCTCATGTTGAGGCAGTGGCAGGAGGATACACTGGATTTGTAAAGCTCATTTAGCTTCTTCACAACTACAGTAAAAGAAAGAAATACTTTAGAAAAAAATGGTTTTTACTCACCATTCTCCCTGTGCCTCCCAATTCCCATATACAGGACCCCAAAGGATTAACCTGCAGACAACAGGGTTCTGTTAAAGCCAAGAGACTGGCAGGAAATCCCTGCACCAAGAGGGCTTTTTCCCTTTCCTCTGTCACCTTCACCACTTATAAACCTGCACATGGCAGCTCCTACACAAGTGTGGTTCACCTGAGGCTGGGTGTATTTTTGTTTCCCCCAGCAGACACAGGCAGGAGCAGTTTGCTCTGCACAGGATGTGTCACACACCAGCAGCAGAGTCAGAGCTCCTGCTGCTCCATGGGTGCTGTGAGGGGCTGCATGGCTCACACGTGGGAGCTCCCGGAGTGTGGATCAGCAGCACTGGCTAAGCAAGGGAATCTCCTGTCCCACTGAGGAAGGACACTGATGGCTGTGAAAGGCCACCTCCTCTCCTGAAGCACAGCAGCTTGTGCAGGCAGGTTACAGAACAGGGAATCAGGAATCAGATATGGCTCTGAGTGATTAAATAATCCACAACTGCAAGGGAAGCCACAGGCTGAGTCTCCCTAGCTACATGGCATGATCTACACAGAGTACTGAACACAAACTCCCACCAACATCTGATGAGTACTAACTCCTACACACACATTTGAAAATCCCCATGCTGCATGAAACAAAGACAAGCCAGCCTTGCCCAATTCCCACACACTGAAGGAGAAACAACACTACAAATCCAGAAGCTGCAATCTGCTCTGAAAAGAAGTGATTTATTTGGGTTATGACAACTTTCCTGTTAGCCTGAACTTGTGGAAGATGTGTAGCTAAATCTGGTGTATATTGCTCCACACTGCCTGCTACAACATATGTGTGCAATTCATATTTAACTTCCATTTTTTACAGCCCATCCCAAGGCAGCACTTTGCAAAGACAAAGCTCTCAGGGTAGGTGGCTGGTGGGTCAAGTATTTCAAGTACTTCCAAAAGCTCCCTCAGTAATATTACAATGGGAGTTCAAAAATTATTTTTTTCTTATCGCTGACTCACAGCCAGCTCTCACCACAGCCAGTCAGATGCAAATGTAAAGCTGCAACATCAGTGAAGAAGTGACTCTGGCATTACCAGTACTCCACTTCCTGCGTTTTTGTTTCACTTGAAAAATCATCACTGCCAGGACAAGTCCCTATTTGCTGAGTAAGCACTTCCTAGGACATGCACTGTGTAATTAAGCTTAGTTTACATCAGGTACATATTAGCACCTAAGACAGAGATACAAGGAATCAGATAAGATACATCCCCCTTACAATTAGTGCTGAAGAGTCTCACAGGAGCATGACAATAGCTCTGAGCCATAAGTCAGTGCGAAGAGAGGAACATTCTCATGTGAATAAAGATCCAGCTGTGCAAGGGGACAATCACAAATGAGCCCCCACCACCTGGTGGGGTTCACACTCACTCCACCCCCTCCATACTGTCTGTGACACTTTTAATAACTCCATTGAGCCCTTTGCCCCATGAGTGCAGCAGCCCCTTACCTTGCTTGACGGTGGAGGAGAGGCACAGCTTGCCAGCTTTGATCTGCTCTATGGCCATCTGCAGCCCTGAGGACAGAAGTTCTGCCACTTTCAGGTACAGCACAAGCTGCTCTGCATAGCTGCAAGGAAAGCAGACAGAGCAGTGTGACAGCAGCTCCGTGTCCCCAAGGACTGCGGGTACCTGAGGATGTGTGGGGTGGGAGGCAGGGACAAGCCCTGGGAGAGGAGCAGCTCTGCCAGTCCTTACCTCCACTCCCGGCTCAGGAGGCTGATCTGGTCGGCCACCAGGCTCTCCTGGAGCTGGTACTCAGATGTCACCGAGCTGCCCATGTCACTGGAGCTGCCCTTGAGAGCAGCGATCTCCATCACATAGTGCACGAAGGCCAGCGTGAAGCGCAGGCTGCGCAGGATGTCCGTGTGCTCCTGCTGTTGGAGGGATGCCGGGGGGGTTACAGGCAACCTGAGCTCACCTGAGCTGTGCCAGCAACCCACTCCAGCTACAGAAACATCACCTCACCCCCAGAGCCCCTTGCAGCTCTGCTCTGGGCCAAGCTCAGCCTGCACCGGTTCCTCTTGCACAGTAACAGCAGCAAACAACAGTCCCAGGCTAGAAACTTCTAGACAGCTCCCTGGAGAAGCTGGTGAGGCTTACTCTAAAATTACAAGCTCCCTCCCCAAGGAGCATCCCAGCTCTGTGGGATTCTTTCAGAAGTCAGCCAGGAAGGGGGAGAGACCATCTGCACCATAAGCCCGGCTCTTGTTCCCACTACAGCAATGCCAATGTGGATTTCATGAGAGTGAAAACCTCCTACACCATATAAAGCTGCCAATGAAGTGTCTCCAACCCTACATCCCAGCCTTCATCCCCTTCCAGCTCAGTGCAGCAAGCCTTGGGTGAGGTTCTTTGAGGAGACAGCAAGGACAACCCTCTATCTGCAACTCCTGCCCAGCTGGTGAGGGAAGTGCTCACACCAAGTGCTGTGGTCATTTCAGAGCAGTTTTTCCTCTGCTGTTACAGATCAAAGGGGATTATCCCATTTCTGAGAAGCTGCATTGCTTAAATCACTGCAACCAGTTCTGGGAAGTTAGTATTTGTGGAAAATCTGAATGCCTGTGGGTCTGCAAAGTGAATTGCTGCCTGGGTCAGATGCCAACTTCATTGTTTACTCTCTGCTGAGAAGTGGGTAACCTGGCCCTCAAAGAGTCACTGGCTCAGTTCTCTCAAAGAGGGTAAGGATGTTTCCTACATGAATTTACCAGGAAATCCCCATGTTCAAGATCTGAGAGCTGCTTTCTTTCCTTCACTGGCTCAGGCACTGGGCTTCTCAGGCAGCTTTGACTATCTGGAACATGAATCTCTCCCTCCCACCACCTTGCTACCTGGACAGTCCAGTATGGTGAGGAAGTGTTATCTCCATCTTCCTCAATTTTCTTTAAAAGCAGAGGAGGAACTTGGAGATTAAGTAATTATCAAGTCATACAAGAAGTTTGTGGCAGAGCAGGAAACTGCTGAGATCTTGCAGGGTCACACTCTTATCTCTAAACCACAGGCAGTCCTTCCTCTGCCTACAGTCAGCTTCTGTTAACTGTGCTGGCACATTTATGGCCTCATTTGCCATCACAAATCTTCTGTAGCCATCTCTGTACTGTGTTTTAGAGCACTGCAAAAGAAACTAAGCCCCAGCCTCCAGTATGTCTTGGATGCACCTAAAGAAACTTTCACAAAAGACAGAAGAACCATCCATCCAAATGCAACAGTGCTGCTCAAGATAAACAAGGGCACCTAAACAGTGAGACTTCAGTGCCCTGAAAGATGAGCAGAAAGCAGAAAACCTGCCAGGTCTGCATTCTGGCCAATTCCACAGAGCACAAAAGGGTCTTGAAATCTGCTGTAAAGGTTTTGTGACATGCAAACAGATTACTGTGCTCAGCAGAAACAACAACTGAAGCCAAATGAGTCATTACAGCCAGAGAAGCCGAGTGCTATTCCAAGATCAACTGATACTTCCTTAGGACACTTCTCTTCAGAGCAGCATCTGAAGTGGTGGCAGCTGGCAGGGCCCCAAACTTCTGTCACCTCACCCAGGTAGGATGCTCAGTTAAACTGACTGCCATTGAGATCACATCATGGCTGGAAGCCTTTGCCCTGTGGCTTCACAGGTAATGAAGCCAACAAATGCAATCCAATGCAGAACTGACAGAAAACATGAGCTCAACAAAATCTGAAGCAGAAGAGCAAATCCACATCCTTAAAACAATGTGTGCATATCTCTCTTGGTATCTTGGGGTTTTCAGCAACACCAGCAAGTGTCAGACACAAAGAGCCTTCTCCAGTCCCAGACAGCCCAAGGAGGTATCACAAGCAGAGCCAAAAGCGTGACTGAATCTGCCTCCCACCTTCACTGCAAATGGGCAGCCTGACCTACATTTCAAATATATCCCAGCTATAACAGCATTTGCTCTGCCTCAGCCTGCAGAGAAGGGGAGCCTGGCAGCCTTTCAGCTCCACAATCTGGTTCAGCTCTTCTGGTGCAGAACACAGTGTACCCCCCTCCCCCAGCAGGAACAGAAGTGTCAGGTTTACTTTGTTTGCAGATCCTTTCAGCAGAGACCAGATCACTGCTGACTCCCCAGGTGCAGCAGGCAGGCACCTGACACACTGAGCTACTCATGTTCTCAGTCAGCCAGGACTAATGCTGAGCCTTTGAAAAAGGGAGAGCCCCAGAGCAGGCAGAGGCCTGGCTTCAGAGGCTCTTAATACAAAACAGGATAACTGATCTTTCAAGCTGCAATTTCAGCTTTGGGGAATGGGGAATTTTAACCCCAGTCATGGACTTGGTGCTAAATATACCCTGAGCTTTCTGAACATTTCACTGGCCTTGCTCTCTTGGAACTTGCTGTATTGTTTGCTCCACCTCTGGAAGCAAAGCATGGATTTAATAAAAGCTTTACTTTTATTCCCCTGTCCTTTGTCCCTGGGATATAACACACCCACCTCCATGAGGGTCTCTTCAGGCAGCTCTGGTGCCTCAAATGTGACAGCACCTTCCAGGTTGGCAGTGATGGCATCAGCAAAAGTGTACCGGAGACTTGAGGGGCCCTCCAGGGCCTCCCCAGCAGCTCCCACTGCCAAGTGCCTCCCACTGAAGGAGCCTCCAGAACTGAGAGAGCTGGAAGAGCCCACTGTGAAGAAAAACAGACAAAGGAATTAACTGGAGGTATTAACAGCAGGTCAGGCAGACATTCCTCATGCAGAAGAGAGAATTCTGTAGGATTCAGGATCCTGGATCTGACAGGAGCTAGCAAGAGGTACTTGTGAGGAAGATGCAAGGACTCTGGATGCAGAACAACCACTCCCCACTCAGTGACTCAGACCAGCTGACAAGCTCAGGCAGATTTAAGAATGATGATCATTTACAGAGACAATTCAGAAGAAATTCTTTACCCTTTTTTTGGCTAAACCCTTTTTTTGAATCCTGCCACAATATCTTGGGCTGATCTTTATCATACACTGTCAAAGCCAACTTCCCCACCATGGAGCAGCACAGTTTGAACCCTGGCTCCCTGCCTTTTGCTATTACTGTCACTGAATGAGCACTCTGATAAATGATGGGTCTAGAACATCCTGTATGCAAGCCAGGAGAGTTTTCCATTAATGCCCTGCACTTTTGCTTTCTCCTCTTTATAAATAAGAGACTGGGCAGAGAATGAGTGACCAGTGAGTCAAGACCCTAACCCCAGGGTTCTGGAGAGCCTGTAGGTGTGGTGTCCATCAGACAATTCCCTCACCATCAGCTTTTCCCCTTCTTGACCACTGAATCCACCCTAGGAGCACAAAGGAGATTTTGTCTCACAATACATTCACCATTTCCAGAGGCTTTCCCACCCCTGGCACACTGCCACAGAGGGAAACATTCTGTCTGATGGGGGATGCCAATGCCAGCTCCAACAATGTGCTAATTCTACCCAGATGGCATTCTCCACTCTCACTGGTCCTTGGGAGGAAGATGTTTCTCTTCTAACCACAGGTTTAATTTACTACCCTACCCTGCCTTCTAAGGGTTCAGCAATATAATAATGCAGAACTGATCTGCAGAGAGGCACAGCCTCTTTTCCTCCCAAAAGCTCTTTCCATGTTTGCAGCAATGCTTCAAAGCCAAGAGGATCATCAAAGACAGGCAGAGTATTTGCAGTTCCCTCAGAGACAGGAGAAGAAAGCACCTACAACATCACACTCTGGGTGCCCTGTAATTCCAAGAGGTTGTTTGCAGAAATTGTTGGGATGATTCACAGAAAGGCTCTGCCTTTAGTACTGTCCTTACTCATGGCTTGTGCAAGCACTTGGGGTGAAAAGTTTCAGCTTTCAAGTCTCCCCTTTCCACCATTAACTTCATGCATTAACTATAGCATGAGGAGTTCCTGCACAGGTCTAATAAACAAAGCTTGTCCTGCAGCATTGCTTTGGTCACCCTGACCTAACACTGTGTGTGCTGCAGGTTCACTTTCAAACTCCTATTCCAGCCCTCCCATCTGATATCCCTGAGTACCTGAGGATCAACCTGCTAAAATCTGGTGTTTGGATCTGCTTCCAGATTGTGATTATCCCTGAAAAGCAACACAGGGACTCTGAATCCTCTATCCATCACATTGCAATAGCAGCTGGAGGCTGTAGCCAGAACAGTAACCCCACTGTGCTACAGGCCCCTCAGTTTTTAAGAGTCTTAAAGCTCACTCTCCAAATAAATGAGACAAAGAATGAATTGTGGTTACAATCTGCCAGGCAATCAAAGACATGAGTGGTTTTAGTTAGGATGGAAATGCAAGTTATACACAGGAACCAAGCCCACAGGTACCCCATCCCAGTCAAGCAGCTTATTCATGGTCACATCCAAACTTTCCCTGCAGTAATTGAGGACAACAGACTCAAGTACATTCAGATGAGGAACAGGCAATACAAAAAACCAAACAAGCCAAATATGCAAATCAAAATGTGTCCAAACATTTTCTTAAACTGAACAGAGACTCCAGCTCCCAGACACTCTATCCCAAAAGGGCCAATCACCACAGCCCTGGTGTCTTCCAAGGAGTATCTCCAAGCAGGAGTGCATCTCCCCATCTCCTACCTAAGCAGTTTAGAGCATAAGTAACACCTCTAATAATTTTGCACACAGAGCCCTCCTGGCTCCTTCCCAACAGTCCTTATGCACTGAAATTGTTGGGCACAGATAGGCACACTCATCTTTTATAGCTCATCCAAAACCCACAGGGAGAAGAGTCAGAACACAACACAATCTTTACAGTTGTTGACCTCTCAGCAACAGTGGTTCTGTGAACAGCTGCAGCACTGCTCCTGAAGCAGAGAGCAATGAAGTAAAAGTTTGCCTGTCTCTTACAGTACTGGAAAACCACTCTGGCACTAATGCCAGCGCAAACAGCAGCAACAACTGGGGTTGGCAGGAGCCAGCACTAGAACCTCAAAGGTGCTGGGACCAGCTGAGCTCTTACAGATTGCTCTGAGCAGCCTTCTGCCATCACCAGAGCCCTGCAGCAAGGAGCACCGCACATCTCTCTGCCCCCAGGCACTCCCACTGGAACAGGCAGGTAGGTATCGGCCCTTTACCTGAAAACATCCTGGTCCTCGTGGTCTGTGGGGGGGTTGTTCCACTGGGAGGGGATCCGACAGTAAAAATCACTGGGGATGGGCTGGCAGAGCCCCCAGCCCGGGCACCAGAGTGCAGGGTCCCTCCGTAAGCACCTGAGGGAGCTGGGGAGACAGTTGAAAGGTGCAGACCGGCATTACAGGAAGGTTACTCAGAGCACCGTGCCCCGCCCAGCGGGTGCGTTCCTCTCCTGCAGACTCCTGGCACACAGCGGGCACCAGCACGGGCACTGGGGCACCCCCAGCACCACGGGGCAGTGCCAGCCGCTGCTGCAGCTGCTCTCCCTCCTCGCTGCCTGCCTGCACGCCCAGAACACCCACCCTGCAGAGCCATTCACACCGAGCCGCCTGGCACCGAGCCACCGCTGCCACAGGTTATCACACTCACAAGGGGCCACAAGAGGAAGCCCTGCCTACAAAAATCACACCACTAGGCAGCAGCTACACAGCACACACAGCCCACAGAGCAGGGGAAAGCAAACACCACTGCACTCCTCACACACGGCGCTTCCCGTGCCAAGAGCCACCGGCAGAGCAGCCTCCCAAAGCAGGAGGGATGCAGGCAAACCCAGCCCAGGACTTCCTGCCAGACCTGCCTGGCCTCCCCACCTACCTGCAATCTCCATTGGCTTCTCATTGTTCAGGCTGTCGCTGCTGCCAGCTTCTGAGATCTGTGCCCCAAAGGCTGCCTTGAGGAGCAGGTCAGTGAGCCTGCCCGTGCTCAGAGATCTAAAAAGAGTACAGACACCGTGATGCTGAAAGTCAACAGGGGTCAGCTAACTTCACTTCTTTGTGCTATTCCTGCTCCAGAGCCACTTAACACTACACAGCAAACAGTCTGGAGTTGAAAAAAACACTCTTTCAACAGAGCCTCTGAAGCACCTCCTGCTACTTGTAGAAAGCACAAAACTATCATGATTAACTACAATAATGCAAGTCCTTACTATGTTAATACAACACAATTTGTTTTTGTTGAAAAGAATGAAAATTAGTATCAGAGGATTCCTCCAGAACACTGGGGAAAGCTGCAGTGTGTGCAGAGAGGGATGTAAGAAAAACTTCACAGCAGCACCTGAGTGACCTTCTATCCTGCAGTGCTCATGACAGCCAGCACGGGGCTTTCCAACAGATCTCTCTTGTGAAGATCTGTGCCACTGTTTGATGGAGGAGACACCCAGAACAGCTCCTCCTCCATGACAGGCCCCACAGAGAGCAATTGCTTGTCTGGAAACAAAGTCCTGCATCCTCACTTGATCAAACTCTGAACACTAAACATGGTGTGAAGCTGCAGACAATCTTTCATTTTAAAAAATACAGGCCACGGTCTGTCCCTTTAGAGGAAGACTTTTAAAGTCTGCACCATACCTGTTTGCAATCCAAAGGGGCTAGCAGGTAACTACATAATGTTTACAGATGCCTCACTACAACTTTAGCATCAGCTGGGGTTTGAAATTTGCCCCATCTGTCGTGTACTGAGGAGTGAAGCACCACTGTATGAAGCAGAGTGCAGCTCACCTGCCCTTGATCTCTTCCACAGGCCTCAACCCCAGCCCAGTTTGCTGGCAGTGGAAATGACCCATCTCCTTCAGATCTGGCAAGGTCTTGTTCCGTGTTGGAGTCATCATGACCCCCTGATGGGCCAACAGGGTGAGGAGATTCTGGGAACTTGGGGTTTTGGGAAACTCAAATGGGGACACAGCCTAAGAAGAATAAAAAGAATAGAGATCTGTATATAAAATGAAGGAGAAAGGCTCCTCTTGGTCCTCATTTGTTTATCAAAATCAAACTGTTTAACAACCTGCCTGAAATAAGGACAGAAATCCTACCCTGAACAATTACTTGTCTCTAATCCCAGAAAGGCTAAAATGAAAGGACAACAAACTGCTGAGAATTTTGCAAGCAGAGGAAATGCTGTCACAGTGCCTGCTCCCCATGTGGCACAGGGCTGTCACTGCTGGGGATTCCTGCTGGACACACACTTGTGTCACAGCCGGGTCACTGTGTCCCCACCAGCCAGTCACTCTGGCCATTGGGGAGCTCCTTCCCCTGTCTGCTCCAAGCCCAGGCTCTGCTGAGCTGCTGAGTGCTGCTGCCCAGGGGAAGCAGGACACCACCCCATTTCACACAGATCACTGCACAGCCCTCACAAGTGCTGATAAATCCAGGTCAGAGTCATCTGCTCCTGCAGCAGCTCATCCCCAGATCACCCAGAAGATCAAGCTGTGAGAGGCTCAAGAGCAGACTCCTGGCACACCTTTGTAGGGGAGCCCATGATTGTTGGCAAAGGGCTTCTCTGCATGAACTCGGAGAGCTTGGGTGAGGAGCGGAGCTGCCGGCAGTGCTGCAGGCCGTGGATCTGCAGAGGCTGGCTGACTGGGGTGTGACCAAAGTGAGCAACAAGAGGGTCTGAGTGCTGCTTGGTTATCTTCTGCCTGCAGGAATGCAAATCTGACAGGTTGGGAGCACTGTGGAGCCGGGAGCCCATCCCTCGAGGAGACTGTTCGGGTGCCAAGGAACCTGGAGGGCACAGAGTGACAAACCACATCACTGCCTGCTCCTAACACAGACACAGCCTGGTCCCAGGATCTACAGCTCAAACAGATCAAAACCTTCTAGGGCTAAGCATGGTACTGAGCAGAGCCACAGCACTGCCAGGCCTGGTCATTTTTGAGTCTGTGGGAGGATGAGGTATGAACAACATATCCCAGGGACATAAAAGTGCAGCTTCTTTCCTTCATTGCCATTCAGAGACACAAACTCTGACTGTCAGAGCTCACCAGGAAGGAAGCTACACACCAAGCAGGCCTCCTGGCAGAGGAGGTGTTAGAGGTTTTGAGATGTTTTCCCTTTGCTCAATCCATAGGCTCCCAAGTCCCAAATTTGAGCTTTTGTGACCCTTGGTCTGTCAGCACTGGAAGATGCTGGCTGACAGGATGTGAATGGAACAACCCCAACTCCCACCAGCACACAGAGATCCTGGCTGGCCAAACATCCAGAGAAGCTGCTGAAGCACCCAACTCAACCTAGAATGCCCTGAGAATACAGTTCTGGCTTTATCCATGGCAATAAGGAAGGAAGGCAAGGACCGACGCACCGGCAGCAGGAACTCGGCTTCTCACTTCTGCTCCAAGAGAAGATGGGATAACAGTCTGGCTGGGCTGCTCTGGGATTGTTCCAACTGTGAGGGAATTAAATAGAAAAGAAGTTAATTCAGTATTAAGTTTTTATAGGCAAGAACAGCACTATGCACCACCTGTTTATAGAAAGATGCCATTTATCTCTTCCATCTTCTCAGCCCTAGCTGTGTGATGAAAAGATCATCAACTCCTGCAAAAGGAGGTAAAAAACTCTGCCTGGTATTAGTTTAGCAAGTTTTAGCCTAGCTTTGCAGTGCTATTAGTTCAGAGGAATAGAATATGAATATTCTGTATTTTCCCATAAGCAGAGACTAATAAATAGAGGATCAAAGACACCAGGGATATGGAACAGCTCATTAAATCAGCCTGTTCTTTTACAGAAAACAGAAAATTACAAATTACATCCATTGCACATTGGGGTTTCTCTTGTCCCTTTCCACTCGAATTGCCTGTCAGCATCTAGATCAGGCTACCAGATATTCAGCCAAAACTTTTCAGTCTGGAAGTTCAAGCCCTTTCAAAGCTGGTCAGAAATTTGCTTTGACAATAATTGGCTTACATCTGTTCTCACCCCAACCCAAGCTAGTAAAAAGATACTTTGCACTTACAGATGCCCTCTTCTGAGGGCAGCAAAATGTTTGATGCAGGCACCAAAGCAAAGCTTGCCTCTCCTGGGGCTAACAGGTATTTTTCTCTCCATTTTACTGAGGTCAAAACACTTGTCAAATCATCTGTGGAGAAGAACCACAGGGGAACACAACAATCTGAACTCTCCACTACCTGGCAGCTACAGGTGGTCAAAACCCCCCTCTTTACAGGAAAGAGGCAAATGATGTTATTAGGACAGCAACGTGCCAGCTGCCATCTTACCTTGTGGCGATGGCATAAAGGGCTTGGCACCACCAAAGGAGAGCTTTTTAGTGCTGGGCATGGATCCATGCTCTCCAGGATAAGGAGGGGAAGCACCAGTTTTGGGAAAGCCAAGAGGACTCGTACTGCTGGACCTCCGCACCGTAGCAGACCTTAGAGGAGACAAGAGCAGCACATGGGTCACTCAGAGGCCAGGCAGAGGAGGAAGAGAACAGCATCACACAACACACACAGCTACTCCCACAAAAGCAGAGCTTCATGACTGTTTATCCTGGATCAAAATCCCACTGTTCTAGGACTACACCAAAACAGATTAAGGTGATAATCCTTGTTCAAAAGAGTGTCAATTCAAATAAATTAAAAGAACAATCCAGGTTAGCTTAGCTGTAAACAGGACAGACATTTTTCAGAGATATTTTTTCAGATGCTTGCAGTATCTACATCAATCCTGAACAAGACATTTCCTATCTTGCCATGTCCAAGATGCTGATTGTAGGCAGTGTCTCCACAATGCCTGAGAGGGCTTCATTCAAGTGCCTCCTGTGCTGAGCCCCGGGCCCTTCAGTCAGAGCAGCCTTTAGGCAGAAAGCTCTGTGCTCAGTGCTCAGGTAAAGTGTGCCAAGGCTCTGCAGCAGAGCCTGGACTCCAGTCAGGAGCTACAGAGCAAAACACAACAGTGTGGCTGTCAGATCTGAAACACTTCACAGCTACCCAGAGGAATCTGGGGTTTTGGGCTGGACTGTCAGAACTGCCTGTCTAAACACCTTCAACTCCTTGTAAAGGCCCAACTTAGGGAGTTAAAATTAATTTGTAAAGCCCACACATGCAGGAGCCTTGAGTATCAGCCAGTGCTAAAATGAAACAGAAGAGGAAACTAGTGGGAAAGTGAGTACATCCACACAATCAGTCTGGAGAGAGACAGGCTTACTGCATATCAATTAATTATTTCTCAATATGTTAATCTTTTCACCATCACTAAGAACACACAACCTAAATTGCAATGCCATTCTGGCTCTGCAGGCTCCTTCACCAAGATTCCCATTTCACTTCTCCATATGAGAACAGTCTTTTCATCAAGTCCTTCATTCTATTCTCATTTTTGAAACATTTTTTCTCTTGTTACAAGAACACTAGTCTCAACCAGTAGGTGTTTTCTGGACAGGAATCAATGCTGAAAAAAATCCCTCCTTGCTTGAGCCCCTGAAAGATGCTGTCAGTGAGGTATCTTGCCTCCTCTGCCAGGGATGCTGCATTTAACTGCCCTCATGTATCTGAACAGAAGGAACAAAGGATGTGGGTTTCAGCAGTGCCAGGACTGGCAGAATCATCCTGATGAACTGTCAGTAAATCAACACTTCTAGGTGTATATTTCACTCTATGCCACATTTCAGAAAATAAATACATTTAAAAAATACATCTATTTCAGTAGTTGAGATAGCTGAGTAGTTGATCTGCCAACCCCCCTGCCCCTATTCAATGTGTTACCACATTCTGCACCCAAGTAAATCCATGCTATAATCACATGCTTGGAAAAAAGGAAATACTTGAAAATTTTAACCTAAAAATCACTTCTCTTCAGGTTGCTCCAGATTCAGAGGCTAATGTTCATCAAGTGCCTGGCCCTGAAGCAAAATGAATTTCCAAAGAGAAAGGTAAGAAGATATCTGCATATTCAGTGGCAGAAAGCATTGCCCTGCCATGTTTTTAATTCTCCAGACCATGAGCCATGCAGAAGGCTGAAATTTATCTATCAGGAGCTTGCAGAAGAAAACCACCAGGTGACTGCTGCTGCTGGAAGATGTGGAATGCCAAATGCCACCCTGTGAGACCCAGGTAAGCCAGCAGAGGAGTAGGACAGGTGATGTGGCCAGAGGCACACACACCCAGCTAGCACCTCAGCAAGCCACACATCTGTGCACAACCACAGCTGTCACACAGCAGCCAGCCAGGTGACAGGGGGACATTTCTCAGCCACCAGAGTGCACGTCAAGGTTTGCAATCAAATGACTCAGCAAACACTACTCAGCACTCAGCACCAATGGCCTGTTTGATCCACCTGATGGAAAAGTGGCATCACAAAATGCCTGGTGGAGTTTTCTCCTGCCATTCCTGAAGGGTGTCTCCTGAACCTGCTGATTAGAGGAAGTGATGGCCAGAGATAAGTATGGCTTCCTGGGGCAGAAAAACATGACGCCAGAGCTGCTGAGGAGATGCTAAAAGCAGCCTGTGAGTCACCCTGATGGGGCCATTCCTCGAGTTCCTGTGCAGGGACATGCCACTCTCAGCATTGCACAGAGCTGACTAAAAGGAGCAGAACATGGCACTTTGCTCCCTGGCTGTGAGCTGTGAGCCTCAGCTCTGGGTTGGCACAGCACCTTCTCCAGAGCTCTCTTGATACCTCACAGGGATAACCAGGACTCTTGTGAGGTCCAAACCCAACAGCATCCACAGGTTTTGCTGTCAAAAACATAAGGCACCTAGGAAACAGGACAGTTTACCACAAAACCTGCCACACACTTAAAAAAGTTAACATAAAGCAGTATTAAAGTTACAGTGGCACAGACCAAGCCTTCTGCTAATCCCTATCCTTGATCAGTATCAGCATTTCGTGTCTCTGCTTCTGGGTCCACTTCAAATAAGCCTCATCCTGAATTAGGCTGGCTGAAGCCAAACTTAGGCTGATGTAGGTATTACCCTACTTTCGAAATCTAAACTTTAACTAATCCAGACACCAACACAACTCATCCTAGAAAGGACATGACACCTCCTAGACACTTCTATTTGAGTGCCCCTGTTGCACAAGCTCCTTAAGATCCTGTGTTGGTCTCCTTCCCATCAGTCCATGACCTGGGCTGCTGCTGCCAGCCAACAATCACATGTGAGAAGAGATAGAAGCCCTGCATGTCTTGGATGTACCAGGCATGACCTCTGCACTCAGGTCAGCTGTCTGCTGCAGACTTGGCAGCAGGGTCTTCCTGACAGCCTTCAGAAAACATGCTCTGCCTCACGGGCTTAAATTGCTCATGATTTACTCAGTCCTGTCTGCATAACCACATTAAAATGCAACTTGTGCACAACACATCATCTATGGCATGACTGGCTACAGGAACCAATTAAGGTAAAGTCAGGTAGGTTCTGTAGCCCCATCCATTTTAGTTGTTTATCTCAAATTTTCCTTTTATAAAGGCATCTGCCAGATGGATGGGTCTCGCTGCCTGGACACTTGGACACCCAATCCATAGCTGGCATGGGAAAAGCTGTCACACTCAAAGTGGCTCAGCCTTCACTCTGAGCTGACAGGAGCTTTCTTATATAAAAGTACACAGGCAAAACTGACAGTGCTAACAAATCAACACCACCACAAAAAACACCCCAAAAACCACCCCAAAACACTCCCCTACAGTGAGGAATGTTTGAAGGAACTGGGGTTCTTTAGCCTGGAGGACAGGAGGCTCAGAGGTGACCTTATTGCTCTCTACACCTTCCTGAAGGGAGGCTGCAGACAGGTGGGGGTCAGTCTCTGACAGAACCAGAGGAGACAGTCTCAAGGTACATCAGGGAAGGTATAGGTTGGATTTTAGGAAGAAATTTTTCACTGAAAGAATAATAAAGTACTGGAATGCTCTTCCCAGGGAAGTGGTAGAATCACCATCTCTGGATGTGTTTAAAAAAAGACTGGACAAGGCACTTGGTGCTATAATCTAGTTGAGGTGCTAGGGCATGATCTTAGAGGTCTCTTCCAACCTCATCATTCTGTGATTCTGTGAGGAGGAGAGCCCAGCACCAGGGATATTCACAGAGGTACAGAAAGCACAGTGCAAAGCAGTTTGTGTCCAGAGCCCCTGGTCCCAGCACTTACCGGGGAGAGGAGTAAGGGTTGGGGGACTGCAGGTTCTGCTCGATGCGCCGGTAGTTGTGGATCTGTGTGGGGACAGGGATGGGCACAGAGTGGCCGTACTTGCTGCTGGAGAACTGCCCTGGCCGCCTGTGGGAAGGAGACACACAGAGACAACCTCCTGTAAGGGCTGGGCCTTCCACCAGCTAATTGGAGATTTTATCTTCATGAAGCAACTGCAGGCAAGGAGCATCCCCTGGGCTGCTCTGGGGCTGTGGGTTTGCAGCAGGAGGTGGTTCAAAGTCATATCAAAGGGAAATGGCACCACACATCTCCTGAAAACAGGCACCTTTCCTCCAGCACCATTCCCACCCACAGCCTGATGTTCAAGCCTCACCCAAGCACACCACTCCCTCCAGGAAAACCAGAGCCCTGCTATTTCAGGCCATGGCTGGCCCAGTTTCCAAGAGCTCAGATCCACAGCCAAGCAGACAGGGCTGAGCAGGGCTAAACATCCCTGGCTCAGAAAGGACACCAGCACAGCCTTCGCTGACAAGAGCTGCCTGTGCCTGACTCATGCACAGGCACTGCTGCAGCCACGGCATCCCCGTGGAAGCCTCACACCACGAGGGGAATGCAGAGCTGCAGATCAGAATATTGGCAAGTTAAATACAGGGTGGAGAAGGCACCTCAGGAGAAAATAAATCTGAGGGACAGGAGCCGATATCTCTATACACATCAAGGGCAAGATGGAATACCACACACACAACATGGGACAAGTCCATTCTGCAAATTTCAGGCTCCTTCCATCCAAGCTGGTGAATTGGCTCATCATGTCTGATTCCTGTTCCCCCAGGTTACTCTTGACCTGTCCACCAGGCTACACACACAAACCATGCTGAACAAAATCCATGCAAATACCACATTTAACTAAGTAGCTGCCTAAAGTCTTTTCCCAAAGGCCCCAGAATTCCAGGATTAATTGCCATGGCAAAGCTATTTACAACTGCCAACACCAATTGCAGGGATGTTGGACAAGTACAGAAAGATCTTATTGGTAATGAAGGCTTCTGCAGTCTCCCGCATTGTCAAGCAAGGAACACACCTGGGTCTGCCCCTGACAAGATGGAAGCATCACTCCTTGGGGTCTAGCACTTGGAATGGAAATATTTTACATTACATGAAAGGATATACTTAATTTAGCAAGAACACAGATGTATTCAGGGGAAGAAAGAAGAGTTTTGACTTATTTGGTAGTTCAAAGTACCCCATTACCAGAATTTCTGTTTTGAGAAAGGTCATAGCATTCTGTGGTTTATGGTGACAGCACTGAACAAAGGTGATCTGCAGTAAAGTGTCTGCAGATCTCCACACAGTGCATGTGAAGACACTTCTCAATCACAGGAGCGCCAAATAACTGGAAGAGATCTTTCCTCAAGGCTGAATGGTCAAATGATTCTGATATTTTCATTCCTCTCTCAACTTTTTAAAGTTCTATATATTCTTCCTTGTGTGCTCTTACTCCACCAAGAAAACAGATTCTTAATTTCCTATTTGTCTCTAAAAGGCAGAATGGAAGCCCTGATTCTTCAATGACACACACAAAAAAAAGGCATTCAAGGTTTCCAGTAGCTCAGCAAAAAGGTGAGGCTTTGATGTATCTGTCTTCCATGAGAATAAAACATGGTATTGTGACAGACATAAACAAAACAAAGCTTTAGCAAGAAATCTGAAGGTTCACATGAAACCTTGTGCTCACTTTGAACATGCATTTCAAATGCTATCTTTTCTATCTGGTCAAAATTTTTTATCAGAAAAATTCTTGGGTAAAAGGATTCTCCCTCTCCACAAGAGTTATATCAAATCCTTATTTCCTCCACATGGTGCAAGTTGCAAAGGAAATTATCCAGATGAGGTGACATACACTAAACCTGGTAAATGGCCTCAAGCCCTAAAGAATGCAATTGACCATAAACCTGCAAAGCCCAAGAGATAAAGCTGGGACAGGGAGTTTAACTACTAGGCAGTAATTAAAAGCTCTTTGAAAATGGTATTAAATCTAGTGCTGTGGGGTACATGCAAGGAATTACCTTTCATTAGACTTACTAAGCATCTTCAAGGAAGCGTTTAAAAAAATTGAAATTAAAAAAAATGATCAAATATTGGCATGTTTTTATTCTGCCCAGTTCTTAATCTCTTAATTAAGAGCAAGGAGAGTTGTCAGTGTACCATGACATCCTGTGGAAAACCCACTGCTGGTCACTCTGAGACAGCCCTTGCTTTCTGTCCCAGATGGACTGCAGCCAGCACTGCTTGCTAGCCTGGAGCCACACAGGGAAGGGAGAATGCTGCTTCCAAGGGAGCAGGCAGAAGGAAAACCAGGAGTGCTCTGCACCAGTGGAGCCAAGTGCTGAACCAACAGGTCTGGTGCCATCTGCAGGGAAGGGCACTGAAACCCAGTGAGGCCACAGCAGGGTGTCACCAGCCATGAGCACTTTCAGAGCAAAGAGCAAGCTCTGTCCTCTGGACTCAGAGTGACTGCTCCAATCTTTCATTGCTGATGCCTTACCCCCATCCCAACCAGCACAGAAATCAGCTTTTCAGTGTTACTGCAAGGCAGACAGAAAAGTGGGGAGTAGCACTAGAGGGTTTGGCATCTGCTCCACAGAAGCTGCTGGGAAGGAGTAGGAAAGACAGTGAGAGTGGAAACATGTTTAGATCAAAGCCTCTGGCACTGACTGGCACCCTGGGGTCCACTAGAAAATGATGAGGCCAGTTTGGTGAACAGTGAGAAGTGGGCAGCCTTTGTGGTCAACTTCCCTGAATTTCTCCTCACTGGTGCCCAGAAGCAAGGCCAAATCCTTTAATAGAGACTGATCTCCAGAATGCAAAGGAATCAGTTGAGGAATAAGCTGTTAAAAAGCTTAGCAGGCCATGGCATAAGAAGCCTCATGCAATTAAACTCCACACTGTGGTACACGCTTGCCAATTAATCTGATCACGTCAGCCAGGCTCTGAGCTATATTATTCTCTGTTACATTTGTATGCTTTGAGGCTATGTTTTGTCATTTTCTGGGCTCTGTTCATGACAAATGTGTTCAACACACAGCCTGGAACTATACTTTCTTCTTAAAAAAGATTTTAGGGTCATCTATCTCCCAGTGTGAAATCCCCTTAAGCCATCCTCCCCCGACAGGTGCCATATTGACAGAGCAGAAGATGAAAGCTGTCCTGCTTCCCCAGCAGGCAAGAACAAGATGGGAAACAACACAAACAGTTCCCTGCAAGCTAAGCACATACCCTAAAGCTTCAGGGCCCAGAGTCAAGGGGATCACCTTCCAAAGACCATTAACACCTTCAGAACACAAAAGTGTCTGGCCCCTCTGGGCAGCTGGTACTGTTATGTGTGGGCAGCTGTCACCTACAACACTTCTAAAGGCCAAAACTGAGTTTAGAGCAACTGGTTTAGTTGGAATGAACCCCATGACCATGCCTGTTTGCACATGCTCCTCCTACTCCTGCATCCCCCATTAGTAAACAAGGTCCAGTATCAGCATTACTTTCTAGAGCCACAGCACAAGGAACTTTTCAACAAACCCAAAAACAACTAAGCAGGCTCTCATATGTCCTTCAACAGCAAGGAGAGATGAGCAACACTCCCCCACATTTGTCCAGTAAATTAGAATTAGAAACAAGGGTCTTTAGCTGGAATTCTGCCCACCTCTAAGGGCAGGGCACTGGGGGAACGTGCCAGCTGAGAACATTTACCTTCTGCTGAGAACAATCCCTGCCCCTCAGGGAACAGAGGTAATTCCAGCTCTCCTGTGTTCCCTCCTAGCCCCTCCTGAGAGCCAGAAGAGGGAGAGACAGGCTCAGTAGCTGGGACTGATCAGTGCCCAAGGCTGGGGAGTTTCTCCTGGGTGTTTCTTGTTACCCATTAATTAAGAGGAGAGATGTGGATCTTGCCCAGCACACCAACAGCAGTAAAATCCCCCCTGGAAGTCAATGGGGGTTGGATTATTCAGTGTTGCATAGACACCACCAAACAGTTTTTCTTACCCAGATGGGCTTGGAGAACTGCTGTAAGGGGGTGATGGAGATGGTGTCCTCCCCTGGCTTTCCAAGCCTGCTGAAGTCACCAGGGAACTCCTGAGGGAAACAGAAAGAACTCAGTGGCCAGAGCCTGGGAACCAGCCCTGTTTCCCTCCCACAGAGCACAGCAGCAGAGCTGTGTCTGCCCAGCACCTCCTCAGTGGGACCTCTGGGCACTGTCACCCTGTTCCCACCACAACTGAAAAGGGTCAGAACCAGGCAGATGACAGATATCCCTGAAAAAAAGTTTAACTCAGGAAAATCTTCCCTCCCATCCACCAGAACCCCACAATCCCAAACACCTAGCAGGCTCCATGGTTGGACAATTTCAGCTGCCTTGGTGACCTTACCCACTGTACATCAGGCTGTCCTGGATTGGTTTCCCTCCTGCAGCCTCAGCAGCTAAATCACCTGAGGAACAAGGAAGTGCAGAAAGAGATTAATTAAAGATAATTTTCTTAAAAACCTTTATACATTCATAGCAATTGAGATTTTGTGTAGAATTTCCTGCTCCCCCAAGCCTGCTGAGTTGTTCCTCAAGTCAGTGTTTTGCAAACCACACGTGGGCTGAAGCTGGAGTTCATGGTGGATGCTGCTAATCCTTACACCCTGAACTTCTGGAAAATTTTGTTGAAAGCAAGTCCTCTTGGAAGGGGGCTTGACAATCCTGACAATCATTTGAGGCAACAGGGCCATGTCCACTTGGTGCAAGTCATGGCTGCTGTGTACAAGTGGTACAAGATCCTCACAGAGCTCTGGAACATCCCTGTCCTCCCTGGCAAAAATCCAGGGCAGCCAGATGAGCTGGCAGCAGGATACACAACAAACATCTGAACTGGGAACATGACCAGCACCAGGCAAGTGTGTACTGGTCCCACCACTGATTCCAGGGAAAACACAAGCTCCTCCTTATCCTAAGTATTGCAGAGACCTTCCAGAGATTACTCTTCCCCTCCAAATTCCTGTTTTAACACAAGTGGTGCAACAAGTGTGAAAGGAGGAATCACAGCATTTATCACCAAGTTCCAACTCAGCAAAGCATCACACACATGGGTAAGGTTGAACAATGTCCTTTTGCTGGTTCAGTAAGGATTTGTGCATGGACATACTTGGGCATGTGGCTGAACTGTGGCCTGGTTCTATGTACATCTATATTTGCTAGCAAGTCCTATCAAAGTATAAACACATAAAGGTCATAAAATGAAATCTAGAGCAATTAAAGAAAAAACAACATATTTTAGTTTTTCTCAGGGATTTTTGTAAAATCCAGCTTGCTGGCTGAAATCCTGTCTTGGACTGTGATGCTGAGTGAAACTGAAGACAGGATAACAAGGCAAAAGCTTCTGTGAGAGAGACTTTTCCCTGTGAGCCCATTTATCTTCTTTTCCAGTTGGATTTCCAGGTTCAATCTCTTATTCAGGTCCTCAAGTAATCTTTACTCTCAAATCCTGTCTTTAAAGGTAATTACAAAACATCCCATGAAACTAGCCAGGGAGGCAGATCCCTCTGCCAGCTTGAAAACAAAACCACTCCTACTATTCAGTCCAAACAGACAAGTTTAACCACCCTTTCAACTTTTCAATATCTGTCCTTACCATCCACATCCCCTCTGCTCAGAACATCTGCATTTTCAGAAACCCCCTTACTTGAGAACTGTGCAGGGACCATGACAAAGTCATCTGTGTCACAGGAGGAATTCTTGCTGCTGCTCCCTGCAGAGTCCTTGGATCCGTGCAGGAACCCGGGCGAGTCCTGGGTGGGAGATGCCAGTGCCTTCTCCTGCAGCTGCTGCTGCATCTCTCCAAGGGACTGCTAGTTCAGGGAGAAAACAAACACTGCCCTCAGCACAGCTACTTCATCATTCTCCTCCATCCCTTAAACTGAGCTCTACAAGGCTACAAACAACATTGTGTTGACAAACCAGGGCTGATGGTTTGCCAGAAGCAGCTGTTCAGACTGCTGGAAAGGAACAGCCTTTCATGTCCCTGTCAGAACAGTGCATCTTTTGTTACACAAAACATACTTCCAGTGTGTCTGATGCTCCACAGACAGGAAAAATTCACTCAAGGTATTGCATCCCTCTGCTGAGGTTTTCTGGATCAATCACACATTTTCTACCAACTCACTCTAGTATGGCCGGGAACACCAGAGGAGCCTTCAGAGATACTTTTGGTTGCTCTTTAGGGTTATTTTTTTTTCTGTTTTGTTCTTAAACACAGAACCATCTGGTCTCTATTTGTGCTTTTGCAGCACTTGGTAACATGGAGATAAGTGTTCCTGAACTTCCAAGACCACCCTGTTTTTGCTGTAGTGCTGCTAAGGAGCTAAAGAAAGGCCCAAAAGAGATTAAACTTCCAGCAGATAAACAGCTCACAGCTGTCAGAGGCAGGACAGTCCCTAAAAAGTCCCATTTTCCTGCTTCCTTCAGCTGAATGATGAAGAGCCCCACAATCCCCTCCCACTGCAGACAGATGGAGGAGGCTGGATGGTTTAAGAAAGCTTTAAGGCAGCTGAACTGCCCACAGAGCAGATCACAATCTTTATCCTGATGCATTTCCAGGCTGAGAAAGACTCGAAGCTGCTTTCACTTGGGCCTCATTAAGACCCTGCTCACCCTGCAGAGACTCCTGCTGCAGCAGTGAGGATTCCCTCTCTGCACACACAGGATACACAGGCAGAAGGAATTTTCCAGCTGTCAAAGTTGTCTCTTTTCCACCCAAGCTGCAAACTCTGCCCTGCAGACGTGGCATTTTTCCCAGACTGAGCCAGCACACCTCCATCAGCAAAACTTCCAAAGCAGAGCAGGAGAGGTGCAGTAAACCTCTAACATGAGACCCCCTCCCAGTCTGGCAGTGATTCTGTACCATCCCTAAGCTTCCCAGACCAGGAAAGCTCAGGAGAGTGAGCCTGCTTTTCACAGCATCTGCTCATTCCTGGAGTCTCATGGCCAGGAGGGATCAGCCAACACCCTCCACTCCAGGCTACAGGGAGGAAGCTCTCAGGGACACAATCATGAAACATCCAGAGGGGAGCAGACCTGTCCTCTCTGTCCAGCTCATATCATGAGAACCTGGAAATTCAACTTCTTCTGGGGCCCTCAGTCTTTCCCACACCAAAATGAGATACTTTGGCCCAGAGAAACTCAGAGAACAAAGCAAAAAAACCAGTCATGCCAGGGAAGAAAAAGTCCCATCCTTCTCCCTTCCCTTACCAATCACACCAGCAGCATTCCTGAGCTCAAAGTCAAAGGCAGCTTTCACCAAGAGCCTTCAAAAACAACCTTTCAGTTCAGCGAGCTGCAGGAATGTCACTTCACTGGTCACTTAAATATTCTGTCCTCCAGAAAAGTTTTCACCATTTGGGGCAACCAGAGAGAAAAGCAATCAGTTCAGATCATCTTTCATGAGACCACTGGACTGTGGCAGGTCTGGTGTGAGCAAACAGCTTTGCTGAATGTCCCTCTGTGGTGCCTGGGCATGCTGGTCAGAAGGAGGTGGATACACTCTGCTAGAACACACAGAATGTGCAGCCAAGGAAGCAGAGCTACACCCTGAATTAGCAACTGGTCTGGGTTCCAAGGAGCTTTTCCATCTCTGCCAAGACAAGCTAGTGCTGCTCATACCAACTTCTTTCATAATGGCTTCTCATCCAACAGGCAATGGCACACTGAAACACGTCTTGGGCAGAATAAGCCAACCTTCAGGAAACCCTGCACTGGAGAGAACACTGCACCAAGCCCAGCCAGAGCTACAGTGTTCAGTGACTAAAGCAGAGACTCATTTCAAATACACAAACCATTAACACACACAGTGCAGCCTCTGAGCTGTACTTACAGGAGGTGATGCCAGGTGGGAAGTGGAGGAGCTGCTGGAGGAACTGCCAGAGCCAGAACTGGGGTAAGAAGGCATTGGCACAGAAGCAGCTAAAACCAGCAAAAGACAAAACCAAAATAAGTGGTTAAACCAAGATCAAGCAATAAGAAAAAGTCTTCTTCATCTTTTCCCATCAGATTTATCTCATGCACCATCATGTGTCTCATGTATCATATGCGGTCAATTAAAGGAGAACAAAAGAAAATCAGCATTCTGTTCAGTTATGTGATTCACATGCATCCACTCTTCTGTGCACACCCTCACAGGGCTGAGAACTCCTGACCAAGATCAGATGCCCACTCAACCATTGACCTACCCAAGCAGCAAGATGGTTTTTGCCCTAAAGAGCCTCCAAAGCATCTTTGCAAATGCAGAGAAAGAGAAAGAGAAATGTGAACAGAGTTGCTCATGTCTGGGGCAGAAGCCAGGAGCTAGACCATACCCTGACAGATTCTTCCTCATGAGACCTCAGGGCTTGGCACACATACATCAAATATTGGGAGGTGAGTGCCAAGTTAAACACATGCCTACTCAAAGCCTGTGTGTTTGCTGTCCAAACAGCCACTCGGGCATCCCAGGCCATGTGCTCCTAGCAAAATCCCAAAAGCCAACAAAAAACCTTCCAGAGGGTTTCCTCCAGGAAATAGTGCATTGCTTCCTACAGCTGAACTTGGTCACTTCTGCAAGTTAAATGTGTTTTGGTTATTGAGTACCTTTGTACAGAAATTGTTTCCATGGCACAGGCCATCCCTGCACCCCTCCCTTTTATGTTTTATTGCTCAGTATAGGAACTGCCAATTTTATTCAGTTCTTTGTTGCACTGGCCTTTGTAACCCTCACAAGGCCTAAAGCTTACACTGAAAGGCCTGGTTAGCAATGACCTTCAGGCAGAAAAGATGATTAAGGCATCAGAGGAGAAAAGAATATTTAACTCAAATAACTTATGCAAGTGAGGTTCAGTAAATAACAGAAGAGCTCAGCTCAGCCAAGCAAGGAGACAGTCAGAGGTAACAATGGCTCTTCAAAGGACTTTGAAGCAGTTAGTGGTTCAAATTCCCCAGTTCACATGCACAAGACTGAGCAGCACAGAAGAGCCCAAAATCCTCACTTCAAGGCAGCCTGAAGTCAGATTTACACTGGAACCATTTTGGTATTTGAATGACTTAAGATAGAGATCAGAGACAATGCTTAATTGAGGAGAGGAACACTTTGCTGCTCTTCCATTAAGCTGGCAGAGAATTAGCACCTTCTATCAAATTTCTGCCTTTACAGTACCTGTGCTAATGACTCCATAGCTAATACAAGGGAGATTAATAACACCTAGAAGAGGAATGCTTCTGTCTGAAGTAAAACTACCTCTGTCATTAATCCCATTAGATACTACAAAGTACTTTCTCTATTCAACACGCTAGAAAAATAAAAGTCCATTTCTCTGCAATTAACTGTTGAAACAGTGTTCTAATGATAAAAGAATGGGAAAATATGCCTTTTAATAAAAGACTTTAGGAAATCTTTCCATGCAGCCTATCAAAGAAGGTCAAAGGACGACTGGACCAGAGTCTTTTATCACAAAGAGAGCAATCACTGAGACACTGAATTCCTCGGTCTGAGAGAGATGTAACAAGATCCAACAGCAGGAAAGAAAGCCAAAGCAGTGTAGAATTAAAATATATATTTTAATGTAAGTAAGTGAGCACTTTAACAGTTTAAGCAGGGCCACAGTGATCTCCTCCAGCTTTAACAAGCAGGAACCTACAGTGGGATGGACACACTTTTTAGCTTCTGCATCTATTCTGCACCAGATTTAGTGCCCTTGGTGGGCTGTGCTGCTGTGACACACTGCCCTGGCTCCTGTACAGCAGCAGGGATGGAGGGAGCCCAAGGATGGCTGTTCTGGGAGGTCAGGGGCTTGGCATGGAGAGCCACTCTGTCCACAGAGCCAGCACAGCTGCCTTCCCTCCCCACACTCAGAGAACACACACAGAGCCCTGAGAACCTGCCTGTGAAATGAAGAGCTCTGTCCTGCCTCTATCACACTGCTTTTGATCTCCACAGTCCTCCCACAGAGCCTGCAGAGCAATCCCTAGGACCTTCCCTATAGATTTAACACCAGAAAGGAGGGGAAAAAAAGTCTCCCTCCCTATTTATCCTGACAGCTGCTAACAAATCACCCATGTACACACAGCCCTTCCTGGTATGGAAGAGTGCTTAAAAAAAAAAGATAACTGAATACTGTATGCACACATGCCTGATGCAAGTTTTGCATCACCATTCATTTTTCCTGGAATTAGTACTTTTGTTAGAGTCATTCCAGTTCTCTCACAAGGTCCCCTCCAGCCTATTTTGGTTCTGTGATTATTGATTTAAACCTGGCTAGAATTGAGACATTTCTATTTTTGACTATTTGTTTCAGATAGCTTTTCATTAATCAGGAGGGAAGAGAAGCTGGCAGACTTTGCCATTATCTGAAACTCAAACTCAGCAGCATGAAGCACTCCTTTAGATAGAGCCTCTATTAATAATTCTTATTTAAATCCCTTTGAACTCCCCAAATTCACACTGTAATGCTGTGAGCTCCAACTCAGAAGGTCCTGACAGTCCAAACAGACTTTGATGCATGCAGAACCATGAGGTTTGGCTCTGACAAACCCTCTCTGACCTCCACATCCCTGCTGGGGCATTTTTTGGTGTCAGCCATGTAGGCCAGCTTGAAAGAAAGACGCCTGCTTCCATCTCCTCCACACACCCAGGCACTCCCAGCTCAAAATTAAAAAGGGTGCAAACACTTGGCTCATCATGTTTGCAGTTGAGTCTGAATGTGGGGAATGTTAACATGAATTGTAGGCTCCCACCCAAATCCAGAAATTGCTGGATTGTAATTGTAATGTAAATAAGTCTGTTTTCATAATTGTCCTCTCCAACTTGCTCCAGCAGCAAAACAGTCATCCTGCACATTGTGTAACCAATGCCAACTGGTTTCAAAATGGGAGAGCTGGGAGCCATAAAGGCAAGCCTGTGCTCCAGCTGTATGGATCCTGATGCTGGATCCTATATTTGTAAAAATAGCTTCTGACACATCATCCTACCAGGGGCTCAGTTGTCCTAAAAATATCCAACCCTCAAGTTTTATAGAAAAGCTTTATTTGGAATCTGAGTTCTACCATACAGTGGAGAGATGCACTTTCCTGATTATCCTGATTCAATTAAAACCACTCATCAAAAAGTTCTTTAATTGCAATCTCTGACAAGGCAATAAAGTTTGAGTGCAAACTCTGAAAGGACTTGTCCAAATAAGTTGCTTTTTAGAGTTTAAAAGTCTGCGGCATTAAAATCTTTTATATGCAAAAGTCATGGGGATTTTTTGCTGGTTTCCACCTCAGTATTTGATGTACAAGAAGATTAAAAAGATGGCAAAAATCAAGCTAAGCCTGACAGGAATTTCAGAGAGTGAAGCACCCATGCACTTCTGAACCATAACTGCTCACCTTTCATGCTCTCTAAACTCAGAGTCAAGGAGGGAGCAGCTCCTCATTCATTAAAGGCAGGAGCAGAAAAACCTCCAAAATATTCTGCACGGGTACCAATTACAAAGTGTTTACTGAGAGAAGACTTGCACAAGCATCTAATTATGGTTTCTGATGTGTTATTACTGTAACACACAGCCCCATACCATATGCTGATCAGACCTGGCTGCAGACAGACGACAGTCTGACTAGACACAGCATTTTAAAACTTTTATTAATAAATTTTTACACATCTGAAGTACATGCTTAGTCACTGGTACAAAACCCACAATATAAAATTAATTATAAATAAACAAACAAACAAAAAAATAAAGTATAGCATTTTAGTTAACAAAGGCCAAGGGCCCTGAACCCAGTCTCCAGGGAGGGACATGAAAACAACCATCCCTCCAAACAGCAGGGAAGAAGAGATGCTTGTCAGAAATGTCTTATTGAAAGATTCCTTAACAGAAATGTTGATTTTGCTGAAGCATCTCAAAAAACATGAAAATGTATTTCAACAAGTGGGATCCCCCTGCCTTAGCAGCTTCAAAATTGTCCACCTGCAGAATGATCTACATTTGAGGACTGAGCAGATTTCCAGAATTCCAAAGTTCCATTATATTTAAAGAAACTCAGATGTGAATGACTTAGTGGTAGCTAATGATCAGCTCTCAAGGAGAGCAAGAATACAAAGTTCCTTGCTCAGCTCTCCACTGCAGGCATAACATTCAGGCTGAGCAGGACCATCATGGTTCAGATGCAGCTCTTCTTCTCTTTGCTATTTCCTTCACTCGTGATGCTGAGCCATATGTTGAGATGAAGAAGCCCAGCAAGGTTTTGGACTCAGCCTAGCTCTGCACACAGACTGAGGGGAGGCAGCCCCTGAGAACTGCAGCCCTGCCAAGACATTCAGCTGCAGCAGTGCCAGGGTCAAGCCCACTGCCATGCCAGACAGCATTCCATAAATACCAGGTGAGTTCTTCTTATGGAGATCACCACAACTCAGCCTTTGCTGATACACTGGCTCTTCTCCCTCCTATCAGAAATCAAAATGACCACAGGCAGCCTTTTCTCCTCCAGGCTCTTCAGCACAGGTCAGAGGGGCTCTGATCCATCACTGGCATCTGGCAGGAGCAGAGACCTCAGAGCAGACTACCAGAACTCTCTCCTGCACTAGATTTCTGTGCACCACAGCTTGAACATCTCCAGCAATGGGTTGATATTTCCCCCGACTCTTCAGAACCAGTAGCAGTCTCTCCTGCCTGGAGAGGGCTCCAGGCTGTGGATGTATGTCCGGAGGCGAGGATCAGCAGGGTGACAGAGAGGTCTGGGGTTTGCACAGGCCTTACCTGCCTGTAAAGGTGCTTTTTTCCTTGGTCCTTGACCCCACACCATTAACCTTGGTGCAGCAGGTGGCAAAGGCTGAGCTACATTCTCCTGCTCATAATGGCACCTCTGGTTCTTACACAGCAGCTGTGCACAAGCTGGAAACTGAGGCCAAGTCAGGAGAACCCTCTCCTGTTTTTCTGGGGTTTTCTGCACCCCTGGCCAGTGAAGCAGGGGGATGGCTGGAGGTAGGAGATGAGCTGGTGGGCATGCATGAACATCCTGAGGGGGAGATCTTCTGCCCACAGGGGGATCAGACTCCAAAGGGCTTTTCCCACGCAGGACAGCAGGTGCCCGGAGCTGAGCTGGCTCAGGAGCAGCCCTGTAGGGCCAGAGTCCTTTCCTGCCCTGTTTCCCAGGGCTGGACCCACACCCTGCTGGCACAGGGGGGGTCAGGGCCCTGGCTGCTTTGAAAGCTCCCCTAAACCAGAAGCGCCTTTTCTTGCCCGCAGGACGATCACCTGAGTGCAAAGGTAAAACCTCATCAGGGACAACTCAGAACTGCTGCTCTGGCAGCAGGAAAGCAAGAGAGGGTCAGGAGTGATGTGGGTATCACACAAGGTGTGTCTATGCATGGCACACATCCAAGAGGGAAACTGGGTTTGTGCCGGACATGGTTCCTCCAAGACTTGGCACTGGACACCCCAAGTTAGTCACTGATGAAGATTGTCGGTGCTATATTTACTCAGGAGATCAAATGTCCAGGAGAATCCCTCCAGAGAAGACAACCACACACAATTCCACTAACCCAAGTCTCCTGGCCAGAGGACTATGATGCCCCATGCACTAGAAGCAACTCTGAATTGTTTTCCACCAAACCAAACCTCTGAACCACAATATGTGTGGCTAAAACTTTTCCAAAGTTCTGAATCAAAAGGAGGAAGAGAGAACTTGCATTGGAAATCTTTGTTTTGGCCATTGGAAATCTTTGTTTTGGAGGAAGAGAGAACTTGCATTGGAAATCTTTGTTTTGGCCAGCTCCCACAGAGCAATAAATGTAACCTTTCTAAATCAAGATGTATCAAGAACTTTGATGTAAATGATGAAACAAGATTTGGTAGCCACACAATTTGGCTTTTGCACACCCAGCCTGGCAAGCAGGGCATAGAGTGCCAATTTCCACCATTCACCAGCCTGAACGGTGCTACAGGTGAGGATGAATAGCAAGACCATGAGACAAAATCCTGTGTACCTACCAGCACTTCCCACAAAGCAGCTGAACACATTTCAAAACTACATTTGCTTCCACTTTAGGCTTCTAAATATCCCCCAGTTCACCCCTTTGAAGATAACTCAGTAAAATTAAATACATTTTGATGGTAAAAACTGGATGTGATGGAGTAATAAACACTGAATCCCTGCCTAAATAACTAAGGAAACACAAAGCACTCTTTTTCTTTTCTTTTGAACTAACAGCAAAGGAAGTCAAGCCATGGTTCGAAACCACTTGTAATCAAAAATGCAATACTTACATTTTTTCATAGAGGCACTTGCATCCAAGAATGGGTGATGGAAAAATTCATCTGAAAAAAATCAAAAACAATGACTCAGTGAAAGAAAATGCCTGTGAGAAGTTTACAAAGCAGATAAAACACAGGAAATTAGTGTTATACAGTGATTTTTCCATGCAACAATGGAAGCTGACTGGCTATGGTTGCATATAGAAGTGGTCAAGACTACAGGCTGGAGACTGGATGCAGGACTTGCTCATGAAATAAGGATGGGAAATTTATTGGAACCCTGGCTAATCAGGATGGTGAATCACCCTAAATGTAGGGATCCAGGGGAGCTGCATTTATTACACTGCACTGCCACTCACTCCAGGGAACAGGAGTGATGGACAAAAGACTTTCAGGGAGTGATCTTCCATGACAGACTCAAACCCATCATGCATTGAGGGCAGAAATGCATTTTTAATAGGCCAGCCCAGAACTCCCTCCCTTTCACATCAAACACAACTGCTGCTTCCTCCCCTCATTATGGGAATTCATTCTAGAGATCCAGGCCAAGCAAAGCTTCTGTCCTGGCTTGCTGAACACTCTCTGCATGCTTGCCTGTCCTCACAAGTAGCCACTTCTCCCAGCTCCTTCATCTCTGATTCACTGCAGCTCTGTGCCAGAGCCCTCTGCTATCACAATCAGCAACTCAGACTTTTGGGAGTGTCAGCCATGGATCAACACTGATTACTGAGCTCCAGCTTCTTTCCCAAAATGGATTTCCTGTTGCAACACCCAAGGTTTACAAACTTCTTCTGTAAACAGCTACTCTTTGGGGACTGAGCTTTCCAGAACGCAGTCACTGGGTTTTTTGTTTGTCTGCTTTTTAACTTTAAACAATCCCTGTCCCCCCCCCCATCCTCCCTCCCCACTGCTGTGCCAGGGTCCTGCAGCAGAGTGCAGTGAGATCTGGAGCTCAGCCCAAGGCAAGGAATGGAAATCTTTGGCAGGGAAAGCTGGCATTTCACAGATTAGATCTGTTGTGGATGGAGAACATCCCCATCCTGTGGGAACTGCTCAGCTGCTGGGGTTTCCTGCTTCTTTTTCAGCCTGCTGCAGGAGAGGAGGGTACCATCCCTCAGCCAAGCTGACTCAACTGAGGGGGTGGAAATGATGATTTCTTTCACTTTTCCCCCACTCCTCGCTCCAAACTGCTTATTAGCTGTGCTTGCAAAGCAAAATTCAAACAACCCAGCTTGTAATCATCAGCAGGAAACTTGCAACTTGAAACCCTCCTGGTTTTCCTTTAGATAATCTTGAGATTGCAGAGAGCATCAGTTCCTGGCAGAACAGCAGCTGGGACACACAACAAGTACATGAAGTTTCAAGCTGGTGAGTTGCTGTAGTGTGACTCAACTGAGCTCTGTGGAGGCCACTGTGACATCTCCAGGCTGAGGGTCCCAGGGAACAAGGAACAGCAGGAAACCCTCTCCTCTGGGGACATGTCAATTTACTGATAAAAATGTAATTAAGGACAGGAAAAATCTCAATACTGCAAGATGTGCTGTAACTGTTGTCCAGAGTGATATCTAAAGCTCCCATCTCAAATTTCCAAGTGTTAGACATGGACTCATGCACTTTACTCCCAAGAGGTACAAAACCAGCTCGTATGGCCTAAAATGCTTTGCCAGACAATTTCTGACAGCAGGGAATCCAGAACCTCAAAGACACCTTCTTTTGAAATGCACAGCAGCATGAGAGGAGAGGCAGAGATCCACAGCCCAGATAAAAGATCTGCAGGGAATAACCCTGCCAGGTGATTCTATCCAAGCCAGTCTGTCAGGAGCTTCAGCAACTCTTCAAAAGCTCAACCAGTCCTTGGCATTCATCACTGGGTAACTATGATCAACCTGAGCTAATCCACAGTTGCTTACCCAGCTGACCATCCCCAGAAAGGCTTTCCTGCTATCTCTAATCCAAAAGAATAACAGAGCGTGCAAAACAATTCCTCTTCATCACCTGGCATGTGCTGCCCAGGAGGAAACAACCTTCCTGAGCAGCTAAGCAAACAAAAATCCAACAGAAAACCGACCCTCAAATCCCAGAAATATCAAACTATTTTACCCAAGCCTGACTAAAAAGCAGCATCCTGAATCCTCACAGGATGTGTTTGCCTTTAGATGACCTGGTCCTTTCAGTGATTCAAGGAAAGGCTCCACCTCTGCCTGCTTTCCTCTAGGGCATGGCTTTCCTAGGAGGTTCTTGAGACCTTTGAGCTCAGCTCAAACACATCTGGAAGATGCTGCCAAGTCAGAACCACTGGGCTCACAATGACTGATCTCAGTGTGGAAGGAATTAAGACAAAAGAGGAAATCCTCATGTCAGCCAAGTCAGGAGACTGAGATAAAGGCTTGGAGAGCTTGAGCCCTGAGAAGGACCAAGGCTTCCTTCCACAGAAACCGGAGAAGGAAGGGAGGATCTGCAAGCAGCTACAACTCCTGGCTCAGATTATCACAGAAACCCTCAGAAGCAGAGGGTAGTGACTGGATTGCTCAGTAAATGAGCGCAGCTTGCAGCTCTGGGAAGAAACTGTGACAGAAAAGCACAGATACACAAGACACATTTCACCTAGTAGCACACTTAACCACAGCTCAAGATGATAAAAGCAGAAGCCAGGACAGGGAATACAAGTAACAAACACATGCTGAAAGTGTGCCAAGTCTCCCTGGTTTACAAAATTATACTGAAATCAGCTCTGACTTTCCAGCACATAAACTAAAACCCCCAAGATCATGCAACCCTCCAGGCACAGGTGAAATCCAGGTGTCTGGATGCTTCTCCTAGCACCAGCCAAAAGCAGAGAGGCTTCTGCAGAGCCAGAAGAACAGAGAGAACAGCAGAGCCCAGGTGGGAGGAGGCCTTACCGAAGTCCATGCGGTCCTTATGGTTACGCTGCAGGAGGCCCAGCAGGAGCTGCCTCAGGTGGCTTGATGTCTCCCTGGGGATGCTAGGATTGAAAACAAAAGCAAAATAAGACACTGGCAGTCTACTTAAACTGATTTTACATATTCAGGAAGGCAACTGGCAGAACTCACTCCATGCCTGCTGGGCCAGGAACACCAGGAGCTCACTGGAGGGAGGCTGATCACAAATGTCTTTATTTTGAGTTTCACTCCCTGCTGCCATTGGGCAAGCTACAGCTCATTTTGCTTCAGTGGCCTCTCCCATCAGCACCTGCAGATCCTTCCCTTCACAGTGTCATCCCTCTGGTGCTCAGCTAAGCCCATTCCACTTGCAGCATTTCACACATAATAAATAAAATCACTCCTACTTGCTCTAATGGGAATAAGATCACTAGAACAAAGCAGTTTCCAAGGGGAAGCTTCCAGTTAAGACACTGGTGGTGAAATGCATCACCAATTAGTACCATTTTATTAAGGCATTTATTTTTCAGTGCAGCTTATGTAGGACTAGCAAGTAACCTTTGTCTATGTGATTCCTGGATATACAGCATAGATTAATCAAAGGCCGCTAAGATGTGAGCAACTGCCACCTCAGCAAGCTAAAATCTGTGCAGTTATTGTATCACTTTTCAGCATAGTTAGGAAGAAAATACTCTTTTCAACAGCCTTTGGAACACAAAAGGGCTGCTAAAGCCCTGTGCTCTCCCTCACTCCACAAGCAGATGCGGGGGAGGCCAGGACAGCTCTTCATAACCCCTGCAGATTGAAAAATGCAGGGAATAAATGAATGGATTAAGGCAAGGAAAGCAGAGTTCAGCTCTTGCACAAGTAGATTCAGCTCTGCTGACTCCCCTGCATGCCCAGAAGTGCTCAGGGGGCTTTGGGCTGGGGCAGAGCTCTCCCAGAGAGGCGTGGGCGGCTGCAGCTCCTCTCAGCATTAACTCTGTTTATCATGGCTGCTCCCAGCATGGCCCCACGCTCTGCCAGGCTTCCCCTCTGCCCATGCTGGGTCAGCTGAGGTAATGACATGTGTGCCCAGCACTGTAATTTTAGCTCTCAGTGGCTCTGCACGTGGCTCTGGCATCAGCCACTGCCCTGAGGCCAAGCCTGACCAATGCTGGGAGACAAAACCATTCCTTTATCATCTCTACCAGAACACCCTACCACAGACAGGGGTAAAACAGCAGCTCAAAAATAGTGAGGGGAAAAAAAGGGAGCTAGCTAGCAGTACCTAACTGTTCACAGAAACAGGAGATGGCAGGCAAGGTATGTGCTTACACACTTCAGTACCACCCAGTTATTCCTCTGTGATGCCCTAGGCCTTGCTGGGGCAGGAATTTGAACCCAAGATCAGAGAATGATGGCAAGCATCCCTCATCCTTGTTTGTACTGGAGGAGCTGCTTTTCCATCCTGATGCTAGAATGGTTTGTGCACTATCTCAGGTTGACACAGGACTCCGAAGGGATGCAGCCAGACTGAGCCTCAGGTTGAGCCTCCCACCAAAAGAGGGATCCCTTGGAAGCACACTGTGTAATGGAATAACCCAAAGACAGCACAGCAAGCAGCCTCCTGAAAAATGCATTAGTGCTGGAGTCCTGCAGCCCTGCAGTGTTTTCACCATCATTTATTTATCTGTGACACGTAAAGCTCTCATTCCAAATGAGTCCATTTCCCAGCTATGACTTTAACCTTGGTTTTAAAGCCAAGAAACAGGTACATCCACTCATGGACTTGAGATGGCACAACACAGATGAAGAGGGTGCAGATTAACAGCCTGTTTGTCTCCTCTACCTCCCATGTCCAAGGCATCAAGCTTTGCTACCCTTCAGTGTTATTTTCTAGGACTATCTTTTCAAACATGAGCACAATCTGCCTCCTTGCCCCCACAACCTGGATGTACTTTGCCATGCAAACCAGCACAATGAATGTTAATTGTTTAGATCAGCACTATTAAAATTGTGAGGCCTTTGGGCTTCTGCTGCCATGGGCTCCCCAGAATGCTCAGAAGAGCATCTCCTCACCTGGAGCAGCAGCAGTGCAGCCAGGGACAGCTTCCCCACTCCATTCCCAAGCCAAAACACCTTCCCTGGCCATGGCAAGGAAGTATGTGCCAGCCTGCATAGCCCCAAGGAAAATGAAACCAAATCCTGGCACTGCTGCAGTCTGAGAAGGAGGTCTCTGGAGTAGTTTTGTGTTTCATCCTGTGCTGGCAGGGCACTCAAGGAGTTTATTCATGTTTACTCAGGAATAGCACAGATTGCAGCCCATGCTAAAGAGACAAACTGACTTTGGAAAAAGGGAATTGCAATTTACACAAAGGACAGTTCAGATCTGACTTCCACAGTGAGAAAAACAATCACCCTGGATCTGAATTTTGGAAGAATTTGTTAGTTCAAAAGTGCAGATAAGTGAAAATGGCAAATGCAGACTGTGAAGGACTCAAAGGATTAATCCCTTCAAGAACAGACATGCTCTCCTCTTACAGCTGAGTTCAATTTTCCCCTTCCCTGCATCATGAGCCAAACAACAGCAGGGCAGTGGGATCAACACAAGAAAACTTCTTAGTTTTATGGATTAATTTCTCATTTAGTAAGAGAGGCTACCTCAGAGGTGAGCAGCCATGTTTTGGGCTGTGCAGGAAAAACAGGAGCTCTACTTTCTGCTCACACAGACCTGCTCCTACTATGCAGTCACATTTTTGCTTTAAATTGTTTGGTTTTAGGTGTTTTACTCCATTACACCCTCTGGTTCAATCCAGGTCCTCCAGAGGTAATCCTGGTAGAAATTTATGTCTTCTCCCCAAATCAAAAAAGGAAGTAATTAAAGGAAAACTAACTGCATATCACAAGATATGCAGGTAATAATTGATAAGAGCTCCAGCTTCTTGACAGTTCCTTCCAGTTATCTCTTGGAGCTGTCTGAACTGATAAGGGAAAAGAAAAATCCATATACAGCAACCCAATGACCTTCCTGCATATATGGCTGCATTAGCAACTCTGCCAACTGGGAGATAACTTCTGGTTAAAAAAGGCCCTCCAGATTTTAGATACACAATCTGGAACTTCAATCCTGTCTCCATACCAGACTGAGGTTTTCAGAACCAGCATAAGCTTCTGCTTTCAGAGCTCAGAAATGTAAAGGAAAGACCACAGCAACAAAACCAAAATACCCTGACAAATCACAGCAGAGAGATAACATACACCCTGCTGGGATGAGAGCAGCTCTCTTCCCCCTGGAAACTGCAGCAGTGTCCATTTCCAGGGAGGTGATAGTGTTTCCCCCAAGAGCAGGATGGACACAAGCAGTTGCTGCCCTGACACGTGAGAAATGGGAATGTGATCCTCAGTCAGGTGTGGCAGGTTCCAGCAGAGCTGCAGCCTGGCTGCTCACACCATCCCAGACCTGCCTTGAGTCCCTCCCAAGGCTCTCAGCCTCAGGGCAGCCACGTGTGCAGCAGCACCTCCAGCTGGCTCTTGGAATCACCCATAGCCCTGAATTTTTGCAATGCAGGAGAACAATGTCTGCTCTCCTACAGAACACCCCAGCCCTGGCTGTCTGCTGCTGTCTGACTTTCCCTGGGCCCCACCACTGCTGGGCTCAGGAATGGGGAAAGGCAGGAGGCCAAATACTTCAGTCACCTCCCCAAGTGACAAGCCAGGAGCATGCAAGGACAGGTGTAAACACAGAGTAAACAAGTGCCTATAAACATTGATACTGGAAAAATTCTTACTTGGGCATCAGCATCTTGTTTTTCTCATAGAAGAGGCGGAGATCCTGTGGGCTGCTGGCCTGTGGGGGAGAAAGAAACCAGCACATGAAGCAGTTGACAATGAAGGAAAGGGATTTGCATCTTTATTTCACTGTAGCTCCGAAGAGCAGAGGCTCTTTTTAATTGCTGGACCAGCAGAGACAATGCAGCTTGCTTTGGACTGAAAAGGCAGCCCTGTGCTGCAGTGAAAATACAATATTCCAACCTACTGCCCTTTTGTCCCTGACCTGGTTCTGTCCTGCTCTGCCCTTCCACAGGCTGAGCTTCACTGCAGTGGGCTCTGATGCTCAGGTTTGAGCTGGCCTAACAGCCTCACCCAGGAGACAAAATAATTGTAGACATGAGGAGCCCCAAATGATGAATGGCAGCTCCTGCTGAGAACATGGATTAATGCTGCAGGGCATTTAGAAAAGGGGCAGGGAGCTTGTTGATGGGCAAGGGATCTGTGAAGAGCCCAGGAACATGGAGAAACAACTGAATTAGGATTTTCTGCTTCAGTTCCAGGAAGCCAGAAAGTCTCAAGCCACAGCACTATTTTATTTGTGCAGTAATAAACACAACTGTGGGGGATGTTGATGACAAGATTCCAAATTCTGAGATGGGATTAAAAAAAAAAAAAGGTGGGGGCCAGGCACAAGAGGTTTACAGCTGAGGTTAAAAATAAAATCACCAGTAGACAAGCACAGACACATAAAAATCCCCTAATATAAATTCTCTACTTGTTTTCATGCAATGAATAATACAGGCCAGTAAATTAACCCTAGAGTCTCAAGCTTTTCTGCTTAGGCAAAGTTGCTTTATTAAAGGCAGGAGCAGGCTGGCTGGCACACACAGACATGAAGGCACATAAACAGGGCAGGAAGATCACGGGGATTCATCTGCAATCAATTATTAGTGCAGCAGAGTGTGTAGGAAAGTGTGAATGAGGAGGCAACAGGCAGCTTCTCCTGATGCTCAGGGCAGGCTCAAAAACCCCTTGAGCCTTCCACCTACTTCTATTTCTAAGTTAGAAGCATTTAAGGTCAATTAAGATGCTTAAAATGGCAAATCAGACAGGCCAATCTGCAGATGGCCATCACAATACCACTAACACTGTATGGCTGGAAAAGCAGCCACATCAGATGCTGTTTCAACACCACCTACTCCCTCTGGCTGAAGATGAAAATTAAGGATAACTGAGAGCTCAGTTAAAAAACCTCAAAAGAAACCAAAGGTAGTTTCAAAAGCTGATAGTATCAAGCCACTTGTGTAGTATTACAGAAGCTACACCAAAAGAAAATCAAAATTAAAGCAGAGCACCTTGTTACACAGATGCCAAACTGCATCATAATTTCCAGCTGCTGCCACTCAATTTGATTCAGGAAAAGTCCATTTTACACCTTCCCCTGGCAGATCTTGGAATGTAATTAGATTAATATTTGGCAAACTTTAGGGAGGCAAGCATACACACTGCACCAAATATCCTGGCCACATTGCCCAGAGTGATGACAAATATTCCTGACAGACACAAAATAAAAGGAGGAGCAGAACTCCAGCCCAGGGAGGGAAGGGCTCATTCACTTCAGAGAGATACAAGCCTTGGCAGTTTGCTCTGGTCATTTCCTGTTGCAACAGCTCGATTGTTTCACAAATACAATGAAGCTCTGATCTACTTCAAACACTGTTTTGTCAGAAATTTTCCTGGCAATAAAGAGGGAGTATATTTAAAGCAGCACATATAAGCAGACCAGTTCATTAGAGAAGGTTTTTAAGCACTGCCTTGGACAGAAACAAAGTTCTCAATGAAGTTTTCTTCCTCTTTGTACAAATTCAAGAGATGTCCCTGTAGGGATGCTGTTCCTGTCTCAGTAGCAGCCCCACTTGCTCTGCAAGGACCTGCCAGGCTCCTCCTCATCCAGACCACCCTCCCTCCCTGAGCCTGTGATTCAAGGCTGGTCCCAGAGCAGATACCAGGGGAACAGAGTCATTCCAGTGAGTGCCCAGCACAGCCAGCCATGGATCACCAATAATTTGGTAAAACCACCTGCAGCTCCATGTAACTTCATTATTAATTGACTGAGTCACACAGTCCTGCTCCCAGTAACCTCACCACTGCTCTCTTGCTGTCATACAATTCATAAAGCAATAGGAGCCTCAGCCACTTTGATCCACTCTCTTTTCAATAAATAGTGCTTCTCTTAGAATCATGGAAAAAAAAAAAAAAACAACTCAAGTTTGTAATACAGTAAAAATGTCACTTGAATTCCCTCATCTAGGAAGGTAAGAAATTGAAATCTGCCTTCCAGGCAGGTACACCCTGCCCAAGAAAAATACCAGAAGCATGAAACAACCACACCATTCAAGGTACACAGAGCCAACTTCCACCTGTGGGCCAGCACCCATCTATCAGAACCAGGGCTGCAGAACAGCTCAGCTTTCCCTGGGGCCAGGAGGGCACCCCAGCAGGTCAGTTCACACCCTCAGTCCCCCTCTCATGCCACCAGGAGCAGCTGCATTTTGGTTTTGTCTCCCCTTTCTATATATAGAGGCAACTGGGCAAATTCAATCCTGCCACTGTGTTGCTTTGTCCTGAGCAGCAGTGGAAATATGTTGAGCCAACAAAGGCATTCAGCAGAACCCTGCCAAATCCCCTTCAGTGCTGGCTGCTGGCAGTGAATTGCATGTGAAAAGCAGGCAGGGTGGTGCTTCCAAAAGCACTCAGCAGTGGATTTGTCATGCTTGGGCCATGGCTGGATGCAAAAGCCCAGAGAGAAGAGGGCCAGAGACTTTCACACCTTCCCTGTCTATCCAACACTCCACAGCAGGTGTATGGTATTGCTCTGCTCTTTGAATCCTTGCCTTGGGGATTTAGAGGTGAAGAAAGGGGATTTGGTTATGTTAGAAAGAAAAAATAAGTAATGTTGTTTTTAGCTCAGCAGCTCTAGAGAAAAACTTGAAAACCTACTGAAAATGGTTTATGATATTTTAAGATTCCCACAGCTAAGTGGCTGGCATTCAGAGGACTTGAAAGCTCAGAAATAAGCAAACAAAAAAAAAACAACTTCTGAACCTTTTTCATTAGTAGTCCATGGATTTCTCTCTACTGCCAATAGAGCAGGGTAAGACCCACAAACACTGGTCCAAAAGGCAGTGGTCCATTGACTACAGCAACAAGTCACTCAGTGCACAGTCTCAGCAGAATCACCCACCAGCTCCAGGAATTCCTGTCCCCATGAACACAGAACACTCCAAAGGAACAGAGCTGGGAACAGAAGAGCAAGCTGCCTAACAAATATACCAGGGGTTCAAATTCTTGGCATAAAATCCAGCCTTTCCTGGTGTTCCTCAAGGCCATTTCACAACATAGCAGTTGCTGTAAGTGATACATAATCCCAGTACTTATGCAGACAGAATTAAAGCAGTGAACTTGGTACACCAGACTTAGAAATTAATTTTTCACCTAACAGCTAGCTGGGATGAGAACATAAACAGGCAGGTTAACTCTTTCAGAGCTGCAGGAATACTTGCATTAATTTTCTTGTCAACTCCCTCTCTTTGGCTCACTCTGCCCCAGACACAGGGCACCATGTCCATAGAAAGCTCCAGATCCCTGCAAGGGCTCAGACAAGCAGGTTTCAGGGTGTTTAGCAGGATCTGATGTCCCACTGCCAATGCCAGAGCCAGCTCTGACATAACCTGCACGTGCTCAGTGGGGTGTCTGCTTACCAAGAGCTGCCCAGATTTAAAAGGGGTCACACAACAGAAGCCACCAGAAATATCAGTGTGATTCCTCCCACACAGGGGACAAAAAAAAAATGAAAGAGGAGATTGAGGTCATTTAACTAATCATATTTAAAACACCATCTGACAAGGACAAGATTGGTTTTGGATTGTTTTAGACCTTGTGTAAATCTTTCTTCTCTTGCCTCCAGCTTTGCTTCTGGTTGTCACTTGTTTACACAGCCAGCACCACCTCACAGTGGGAATGGGGTCCCAAACTTTTCAATTCAGGTATGGACAAGAATAAACCACTACACTCCCAAGACCCTTCCCAGGTCTGGTCAGCAGGAAATGCACTGTTCAAGTCCTGTCCTCAGTGACAGAAATGCAGAGATGTGAGTGCAGACCACTTATTAGGCAAGGCAAATTAACAATTCCACATTAATACAGAGCTCAGCAAATCTGTTTATAGGGATTATGAATCCCATTAATCTCATCCCTATGGCAGTCTCACTGTTTTGTTTATGGCCATGTTTAATACAAAAAGCTCCTTAAGAAAGCTTCACCAGCCATCCTACCAACTGTTCACATCTGAGCATCAGCAGCTTCTTTCTTCTGTGTGTGCAGTGAGGCATGGAAGGGACAGGAATGGCTCTGGGAAATTGCCTTGGGTGACCCAGCTATGGTTAATTTTAACTCTGAGACAGCCAGAAATCACATTCATGCACATGCACATCTCTGGCTTGATTTACAAGCACTTTCAGGATTGACAGCTGCCTCAGCCTTTCCACACATTTGATCTTTTTTCCATCTAACCCATTTCCCCGAAGCCTGATTTTATTTTTTGGCAGCTCATTCCTCCTCACTGCAGATAACACTGGAGTCCTTTTAGTTTGCATCCTCCTGAAGGTGCCTCCTTGGCTCAGGCAGTGGCACCCAAACTCAGAATGCTTCATGAGCTCCAGATTCCCATGGGAATCTCAGCTAGACAGAGAAGAGGGGCTGTCTTTGCCAGCCTGGGAGGGAAGGCACAGTGAGGATTTAGCCTGAAGAGACTCACTCAGAAATCCAGTTCCTGGCTTCCCTGTGCAACTGGGTCTGCTGGTGACACTATGTGGAATCTGCTTGTTTCCTTCCCACCTGCTGGTAATCTTCCCAAAATCTCATGGTGCTCAATCATCTGTTCCCTATCCTTCTCTTCTCCTAAAAGCTCATTCCTGCCCATGGTGCCCCAATCACCTCTTTCCCCTACCCCTCTCTTCCCCAAAAAGCCCTTTAACCACCAGCTTCTTGCCCACCCAGTGCCCATCAGCAAATTCCTACAACACAGCCATGCCAGCAAAGACAGAAAGCCAGTTAACCTTTAACCAGCTCCCCCTGGACCAGCTTCTTTCACCTGCACCTCAAGCTGAAAGGCAATTTGTGACATGCATGGCCAAAACAAATAGATGGGGCACAAAGAACCATCTGGGCTGAGCTCCTCTCTCTCCCTGATCAAACACATCCACAGCTGCTGCTGCAGCCACAAACAGGGCCTGGCATTTTGCTTCCAAATACAACCTCCAAAAGAGTAAAGGGTGTGGGGAAAACTGAAATAGAGAAACCAATAACCCCCATTCCCAGCCCAACAGATGTTTATGGACAGAGTTATCTAATGAGGCAGGCATAAACCAGGTCAGGAACTGCTGGGCAGGGACTGAAGTGTCCCTTCACTGCCCACTCCAAGGCAGGGCATTGCCATGCCTCAATCAAAAAACTCCTATGATAAAGTCACCACATCAAACAGTAATTAAATCATTTGAATGAGTAGGCATCAAGGTGCCTTTAATAACTAAAAGGCACCAAGATACAAGGGAGAATCTGTGCCAGGCTCTCCTGTGCATGCAGTCAAAGCTTGCCTTCTCCTCCTCTCCATTTTCTTCTTAATACACAAATATTTATTTTCTTATATCCTAACAGTCCTTTTCTCCTCTCAAACAAAGATACCAGCACTGATGACAAGTGGATGCAGCCATTAAACAGAAGCCACTCAGAAGTTTCAGTGCATTTTGCAGGGGTTTATAAAAAAAGTAACATGCAAAGGAAATGAAGTCTTGCTCTAAATACAGAGGAAGCTGGTGGACAGAATATAAAGCATTGGAGTGGAAGATTCTTATAGCAGCAGGGAAAAAATTACCCTGAAGGAAAAAAGTGTTCTTGGCTTTAGACAAAACCAAAACATACCATTACTTTACTCCTGTATTTGCCCACTCTTTCCTGCAACAGAGTCAGAACTCACTTTATCCTCCCTGGTGATGTAACTGCATAAACATTCCAGGTCTTGTGTGAAACCCTAAAGAGCTGTGGAACTAAAGCTCATAAAGTCCTTCACTTCATAAAATTTGCCTTATTACTTGAGCATAAATTTCCCTCTGACTGACTTTCTTCTGTGCTATTTGTTTTTATTTCCTTTTTATTCATTTTTGGGGGTTTGCTGGGGATTTTTCCCATTTTGTTTTGTTAGGGAAGCAGGATAAAGGGATGTCAGGCCATAAGAAGAGAGGACCAGAAAGCAAGGGGGATAAAATCTGACAAATACAATACTTTGAAAGAGTAATTTCAAGAGAGAGTCTGCTGATCTCATTCAGAGATGGAAGAAGTAAAGCAGCACACAGTGTGGTTAACAAAAGAAATACAATGAGTCTATATGAATTCCACCTATGGGTGATGAAAAGTTATGTGAAGTAACTCTGAAGCAACAGGAGTAAGGCTGTGGTGAATTCTCCACCATTCAAAAAAACAAAATAATCAGAGAATGCTGTTCACAAAGGATATGCTGCAGCTCATCCAGAAGTTATGGCATTAAGTACAGGGTGGAGCTTTACAGGGCTGTGTTATGTTTGGAGGGGTTTGGATCTGATGAACATAAACATTTCAGGCTGGAAGAGACTGCTGTGAGATGACAGATAAGAACCTTTTGATATTAGCCTACTTAACTGCTCTGAAAACCAAGTTGATTTAGCTGCAATACACTACTTATCACCAAATCATCCTGAACCTTAACTTGCAATTACAATCTTTCTTATAGTCCTTCTATATCCAAAAGAATTATAATTATAAATTATACTGTGACTACAGTTGTAAATAGAAACTGATTTTCTAAGTGTAGGCCTAAAAAACCCCCACTGCTTTAACTGATTCGTGGTAATTTTCTCAAAAAGTGACCCTTCTTAAGCTCCTAGAACTGGGAAATACATTTTAATGAGAGACAGCCCAGAGAAGAGTCATATTCTAGTAACACAACCAGAATTACAACACATAAAGCACAACACTGTCAAGGTGTTAGCCAGACCCTCATGGGGCTGATCTATGGGAGTTGATATTAGAGGTGACAGAAGCCTTAGAGTAACCCGATTAGCAGGAAAAAATAAGAGATTAAAAAAGCAGGAGAGAGTCATAAACATCAAATTTAAGCAACTCACCTGGAAGGGAGCCTTTCCTGTGAGACACTGATAAATGATGGTTCCTATACTCCAGAGGTCAGCTTTGGCATCATAGTGTTGGGACATAATGACTTCTGGTGCCTTTTGGGGGAGAGAAGAGAAATTTCTTTTATAAAAGGAATAGTTTTGGTGGCTTGCTTGTTTTTTTTTTTTTTTTTTTTAGCAACTCCAAGAGATAAGTCACCATCATGCTATAAAATCTCTTGAGCTAGATTCCCCAATAAGCATGGAAGATTTACTCTCAATAAGACTGTAACACTACATTGAATGGGCCACTTCCATTTTTAAGTGAGGGAAGCACAGACTTTCATTCAGAAGACAAAAATACATCCTAATACTGTGTATTTTGGGCAAACTCAGTACTTCCCCTTCTCCCAGTGTACCAGAAGAAACCCCACTGAATCCACCAGAAGAAATCCCACTGAAATCACAAACAGATCTTCCCAACAAAACCAAGGGGCAAGATCCAGAGCAGCAAAGGCTCCCACAGCACAGGTGAACTCCAGCCTCCATCCTGAGCTGCACCACTTGGGCACTTCCCTCATTTAGCCCAAGATGGCAGCACATTAATTCAGCTGCAGGGCCCGGTGCCAAGGTCACAGTTTGGGTTCAAAGGCAGCGTTCCAGTCCAACAGCTTGAGCCCTGCTGTGCCTCAGACTCTGGTTTCTAATCCCACATTGTGCCCTCAGCTGCTCCCTCCCAAAGCTGGAGACAGTGCAAGCCCCCAGAGCCCCTGGCTCAGCAGGCAGAGCCTCAGGAGCAGCAGCAGAGGAGGGACAGGAGGCCAGGCTGGCTAATCCCTCGTGTTTATAACCACAGATTTCATTGCACTGCTGCCAGCATGGAACACGATCAATTTTTTAGCTCTGTTATTAGTAAAGGCCACACGTAATGGAAAAAAAATGGCAACAAGTAAATTGTGGAGAGGAGCTTGGTCTGTCCCTAAAGGAAGGAGGCATGACACCAAAAAAAGCCAAAGCAGCAGGACAAGAACTGCACAAGGAGGTTTCAAGTCTTGCCATGGCATGGATCATACTGGGGTTCAGACAGAAAGCTCCTTTTGGTAGGGATAAAATACCTTTCTAGTTTTTTAAAAGAGCAAAATGAAATAAAGCAACAATAGGCTGTGAGCTAAAGCAGGGAATAAAGTCCTGCCTTGCCAGCAGATGCTCCCAGGGCTTCTGCAGAAGACCTACAACAGCAGTAGGGAAAGACTTCAAAATCCTCCCTAAATCCCAACTGAACCCTCCCTTCCCCTCTTCCTTCAAATCCATCAATAAACAGAGAACAATATGAAACATTGAGATTTCTTGTTAACATCCAGTCTTGTTTAAAATAAAAATAAAAAACAAACAGAAAAAAACCATCATCACTAGTTTCCTCCAGCCCTTTCAGAAAATAAGCTGGGTGTTTTCAATTACTTCCACAAGGGACTCTGAAAGAAAAAGTATCACTAAAAATAGACAACTCAGGAAACTCTCACAGGAGAAGAGAGTTACATCATCTTCACATATAGTATAGCTCAAATAAACATCAGGCTTCAAATAAGGGAGAGAGAGGAAGTGTGTTTTGCTTGAGGTAGTTCTGTGGAGCAGACTACCAGATGCACTAGGCCTGTGCAGTGCAGCACAATCCAGCCTAACCCTGCCCAAAGACTACAGACAAAAAACTTAGGAGTGGATTAGACAGTGTTTGAAATGAGGTGCCTTTTACCCCAGGGCACCTGTAAAAACTTCAACCTAAATTGACTCACATAATCTTTTTACTTTGAGCTTAGACACCCACGTCCCCAGGAACTATTACAAGTCTGGTTATGACATTTTTATTTCTGTCTGGTTTTCTCATTTTTCCTTTCAGTGACTTGATGTGACACCGAGACCTTGACTGCTGCCATGAGCACAAACAAGAGATCACCTCATCACAACCTGATCCCAGAGTGGGAAGTACAAAGAGGGTAAAAGGGATCAGTTTGGGTTCCTATGCACATCAGTTTCACAGTCTAAGCAGCCATCCTGAAAGCATGGTTTATCCACATCTCACCTGGAAGTTACATGACAGCACAGGCACCTGCTGTCTGACATTACCAGCAGCCAGAACTTCAGGACTGTGCTGGTTTCAGGCAAGTAAACAAAATTTCACCTCTGGGGAAAAGACTACATAAAAGCAAAGCCTTGCTTTTGGGAAGCAAAGCAAGAACAACACAGAAAATCCTCTAGAAAAGTCACACTTACCATGTACATGGGTGAGCCACACAGTGTTGCTGCCATCATGTTGTTCTGCAGGTAGCGGGCAAACCCAAAGTCAGCTGTAAAGAGAAACAGAGGTGAGTCAGGAGCAGATATCAGCTCTGGAGAGCCTGCACCTTCTACAGTTCATTCTTCCTACTCTACCTTCACTTCCCATCAACCTTTGCAACCTCTATCCTATCTTGGTAAGACTTTGACAGCTGTTTTTGAACAGGAGCATCCTGGTGCTAGTTATTAATGCACAGTACAGACACTACAAAAGGACACAGCCAGCCCCAACAGTACCCAGATGAACAAACTCCCATCCCTCTTTCAGGGATCAGAACCCATTTGCCTGCACTCTGAAATGTCAGCTGGGAAGGCTCTCCTGACTTGAGTGAGAATGTGCCAGTTCACAACCAGCCAGTTCATCTGCTGCTGTCTCAGCCTTTCATTGGGGAACTGAAAGTTGCCTTCCATTGAAAAGGCTGCAATGTGAAACACATCCAGGAGGAACCACTACTCACCACTACCCACATTTCTAGACCAGCCCTACCAAAATGAGTCTTGTTCTGTTCCTTTAGAAGAGTACCAACTGTGCTAACCCCAGCACTAGGACAGATAACTGAGCCACAGTTCACTCAGCAAGTAGAAGAGCCAGGAACAAGGAATACCAAGAGGAATTACCTCTACAGGTTACTGGGCATCTGATCATATGACACTGAGATGTTCTCTCAAGGTTACCAGATATTTCAAGCTAGGACATTGACACAGCTGTTTACACTGTCATCTGTCACTACTGAACTGGTACAGCCAGGTTCTCCCTGGACCATGCACTCCTCAGGGAGCACAAGGAGGGTTGCAGGTTACATCACACCCAGAGCAGTTGTGCCCACAGCCCTCCTGCCCGTTTGCAGCTCCCAATCCCTTCCTTACAGATATTAACTCTGCTTAACAGAAAAAAACAAAAAACCAAAACCAACCAAACAAACAAAAAAACCCCACCACATCAAAATGCTTCAGCTGAACAAGCAGCAATATTTCAAACTTTTCCACTGGAAATGATTTCCCAGCTGCAGGAAAGCACTAACACTTTCTCCACAGCACAGGTTAAGCTGAGGAACACTTCTACCTAATTTTTACCTAATTGGTGTCAGCTTCAGCTCTGAGTTGTAACATAACCAAAAGCCCACATGTGAGGGTGATGTCATCTTATTTTTGAGGGACTGCAGGGAATATGTGTGCTCTGTAACTGGATTTCTGGAGCACTCATCCCAGCTACTGGTGCATCTGTGCCACTTGCCTCATGTGCAGAATGGGAATTTCTTCAAGATGCAGCTGAGAAGCACATCCCTGGTTCAGACTGAGAAAACTCCCACTTTTGGGTCTGCCTGACAACCCACTCTGAGGCCAGCCAGGAGAGCAACTAGTGTCAGGTCTTCAGACAACAACATTTAACCTCAACACTGTTAGAAGCTGAAGACAAAACTCACAGCTTCTGCTCATTTCCTCATAAGCCTGGAGATTACAAGCCAATTAGGGCAGGCTGGTGTTTGTTTTCACTGAGGGTGGCACCATTCAACTGAGAGCAGAGCAAGGCCTGCCCAATTCCTTTGTGTTAAATCTGTGTCCTGGCAGAGCAGAAAGCTTTTGCTCCTATTGCTTGGAGGCAGCTGAAGGCTGCATTTACCAGAAGAGCTAAGAATGAGAAACATTAGGGTGTTTTTAAGGTGGAAAAAAGCTTTTCTCCTCCTAGACAGCTCCCCAAAGTAAGATGGAGGTTTCCATGTGTCCATCACCAAACTCCCAAGTGCTCAGGGTGATGTTGAAGCGGTGCCTTACCGATCTTTATGCGAATGTTGTTGGGATTTGATTTCCTGCCCCCAGCATAGGAAAGGAGAATATTCTGGGGCTTCAGGTCCCGATGGATGATGCCCTTGCTGTGCAGCATTTTCATGGCACCTGCTATCTGCTGGAGGAAGAGCCTGATGGTGTCCTCACTAAGTGTCCGCATAGCTGGCAAGGAGGAAAGAAAAACAACCACAGATGAAAAACTCACAGTGCCAGTTCTCTGAGGAGCCCAGAGGGCAGAGTCTCACAGCAATTAACTCTAATTTGTCATTTTATTCCCACATATGATGTCTTTTCCCCACACACCATTTCTGAATGATTCCTACAGGCAACAAGGGAGAGCATTTGCATTCCCAGCTTATTCTGTGGTCAGGGCTGTTTTCAGCCCTGAGTCCCTCATGGTGAACTCAGGCCAGCCCTGGATGTCGAATCTGGGTTATTAACTGTGTCCAAAAGTGGCATCTGGTGAGGTTTAGGGCTTCCCTTAGCAAGGCAGATCCAGGCAAGCACCAGGCAGGGCTGTGGCTGCCTGGGATTATGGTCAGCAGCAGCTGGATACCCAAGGTCAGAGCTTTATCACAAAGACCAGGTCTAAAGGTGGAGCTCAGAGGAAAGGCAATCAGGATCAGGATTTAAGCCTGCAAGAGTCATTGAAGCCCATGCTGGACCTAGGAAGGGTTGATAGGTTAAATTCACAGTAGGTTAGGGCGCATGGCCAGCAGGGATCTGTACCTTTAGGGTATGAATCTAAATCTAGGCCTAACCCTTGTGCATCATCACCTGACCAAACCAAAATTCTAATCCCAAACCCCGTGTTTGGGTGAACCACGGTTCAGTACTTGACAAAAGACCTTACCAAATGACCCCTGCAAACCATCACCTGCCACCCTCCACCCACAGACACAGCAAGAATATCTCAAAATACTTTCACAAGCCAAGTTTTTTAAAAGAATGTATTAGTGATCAAAATCTGCAAATATAGAAGCTCTGGAGTGGCCTCTCCTGAGATACAGCCTTCCCAGGGACCATGGTGTGAAAATAAACATTGAAGGGATTAAAATAATTTTCAACTGGCTCTTCTAATCAGAGCAGCGCAACATCAGCTCTCGTTATTTTAAGAACTACACGTATAAAACTCTTGCCAGAGCTGGGAACGGCCTGCTGAACAAACCCCAGGATCAACAGTGCTACCAGCCCGCCTCCTTGTCAGTCACTGAGCAAGTCAGGCTTCAAGGAAGCACCATTCCAGTTGAATAAAATGATTTTTTTTTGTAAAAAGTCCTGTAAATTACTTGGGACTTCATTAGAGCTCTTCCAGTTGTTCTCTAGTAAGACATTAAAACAGGCTGGCAGGAGTTTCAAAACATCACCCTAGCCAGTCAGCTAGAAGGGAGGAATCCTTATGAAAACACAGCTGAGACTGCACACAGCTTTAACACAACACAGGAAATTAAAAATCTAACTTGTAAAATACATGGATGGGAAGCAGCAAGGGACACAGATAAGTTAAGCAGCGCTTAGAATAGAAAATAAACTCCCACCACTCCCAAGGCTCACTGGTCTGGGAGGCACAAGCACAGCTAAAGTGTCACCATGGCTATCAGGTGGTCCTGGACTCCAACACGTGAGAGCAGCGCACATGTACATGGAGTTTCTGTCCCCTCACTGAGCCTTTCCCCATGAACTGGCACTCAGCTGCAGTTCACGAGACTCCTCTCCAGAGGGGAGATTCTGTGAAGGGATTTTAAGGATACCAAGAGGCAGCTCAGATGCAAGTCTTCCAAATACACTTGCATCTTCTGAAGAAAGCACTGCCTCATCTTTAACAAAGCTCTCCCCAACCTCCTGCTGAATTATCACAGCGTACTCAGTCCCATACCATTTTCTGTCTATTAAAAGTCCAGCATCTCTTAGCTGTGCTAAATACTCTCTCCAACAAAAGGGCTCCGTAGTATTTCTGCAATTTGTACTCAAGGAAATCTATACAGGAATAGTTAAAACACCATTTTTCAACAAAACAGCAGGAATTCAGAAGTTGTATTTTCCCAATTCAGCTCAGGCCCAGGAAAGAACAGGCTGATCACCCTCCTCCGAACATGAAGCAAGACTTGAAACCTGATAATTGTTATTATTAAGGCAGCAGGCAATTACCAGCTCCTGGCTGAACACACTCAGCCTCTAGCAGAGGAGCTGTGGAGAGCCTTGTCCTGACCTGCAGTCCCAGGAGCGTGCCACGGCTCTGAGGCGTTCCCTCTCCTGCAGATAATTTGGGGGCCATAGGGCAAACACAGCACCAGCCACAGCCCTCAGCAAACCAGCTGAGCCTCCCTGATGGCAATTCTAACTCTTCATAATGCTGAAAACAACAACATTGCTACCAAGATCACAAAAATCCATCCATAGAAAATAGGGCTTCTAGTCTCCCTGTTCCTGCAGAATTTAAGCATTCCCACGTCACAGAAGTCCATACAAAGTTCTCAGCCCTGAAAAAGAACTGTTTTCCTGGCACACAGAATCTAAATTGGTGTCTTGGGCCTGTGCAGACATATTCCCACAGTGCAACTGCAGCAGCAGAATGAAGCTACCATTGCGGGGCTGCAAAATCAGCCAGAGAAATCCACTGGATCCTCTGGCAGCATTCAATCTCACAAATCCAGGCAGGACTGGGAAATTGAGGCTCTGCCCTCAGGAACAGGAAAGGGACAGCCAGTCCCTTGGAGAGAACAGGGGCAATACCCTTTTACCTCCCTCCATTAACAAACAGGCTGTAACACTGGAAAACAAAACTCCTTATCTCTCATCCTCAGCCCATCAGTCTACTGTGTGACAGCAGCAATCTGCAACTGAGGGACAGAAACATAAATACAAGTGACATTTCCAATGACTTCAGTATAGTGGCCCTGCAAAAGTCCTCCCAGACCAGCTACCATCAGCAGAGGGAATGAGAAAATAGAGAAAACTCATTCAATTTAGGTGCCATCACAACAACAACAACAACAACAAACAAAAACAACAAACAAACAAAAAACCAAACAAACAAACAAAAAAAAACCCACCAAAACAAGCCCCAAAAAACTGGAGAACAAAACACTCTCTTCCCTTGCTACATCTCAAACAGGGAATTTGTAAGTCTGTCCCTGTAAAAACGGGATATTTCTGGCAGTTTTTTGCCAGAGAACTGCTGGCAAAATACTAATCCTGCATTAAAGTCTGGGCATCCCTGTGGATGTCTGTGGTGAGCAACACATTCTTGCAGAGGATGCTGTTTCACAAGCCCTACTCTGCCATTACTGAGAAGCAATAATATCTCTGTGTTTATTTTCATGGGCTCCACTTCAGTGATGAGGCACTCTTACTGCCTTGGGCTGCTCAGGTCAGTAGATCAGAGAAAATATTTACTCTGGGTCACTGTGGGGCCCACATGCCTTGAGCTCTGAAGGCAGAGAAAAAGGATGAAGCCACCTAAGAAGTGCCCTGGTCAGCCTTTCTGAGAAGTTCAGCCTGGAAGGGGTGAAGTGCAGTAAACAGCCCCTGTCAGCTGATCCAGGAGATGTACTGCAGGGCACCCACTGACATTGGGTTACATCATTTTGGAAAAGTTATTTAGGAAAAAGAACATCTCCTCTTACCCACAGGTGTCACAAGTATCTCTAACATGGGCCCAATCCAAGTCACACTGAAGTCTGAGAGCAAGCTGACTTGTTTGGGGCCTGGCTTTGAACCTATCCCATCTACCCATGGTCAGTGACACAGATTCACACTCTTGTGAATCTTCTGTACAAGTCAGAAGACTTATTCCAGATATATCTGTGGTGGGACTAAACCTTCTTAATTACCTGTCTGTAGAGGGAGGAAAGCTACAGAACAATGTCTCACACCTCTGGTTTGCAACAGGGTCCCTGCACCACTTGGGATGGACTAGAAAGATCAAACTCCCCGCGTGGTCAAACCAAGAAATTCCCTGTTATGATATGAAAGCATCAGCTTTAAGAAACATCACAAATATGCTCTTATGAGTGTCCATAGCCTGTGCCAATGCCAACTCACAGAAATTAAGGAATTTCAGCCCAGCTGCTCCTGAGTACCTGAGGACACAATCCCAGTTATTCCTGTACAGAGCTGGTCACTGCTGGAACACCTCCCCCAGCTCCAGCACACACCTGCCACTCTCAGCTCAATACACAATGGCCTCCACTGAAAGCAACTTCTAGACATCTCCCAGAAGGGAAATTGCATTGGACCTCTCAAGGACCCCACCACAGCAGAGCCCACAGAGCCTTGGGCTGTACCAGAGATGGATGGGGCTGCCCAACACCATAAAATCCAGCCAGACACACACAGTGCACTCCAACGTGCACCTGTGCACGTCCTCCAGTCATGAAGACAAGGAGAATGAGAGTGCCTTTGGATGCAGCATGGAATTACCACATTGCCTAATGCCTGTAATTAGAGGGCAGAATGGATCTGGAAGCTTACAAGCAACTCATTCAATGAGAACCAGGGGATTTGTATGTGCTGCTTGCTTAAGTGTTACAGGAACTACCAACCAGCACAAATGTCTGAGGAGCCAGTGGGAAAGTAGATGTTGCAATTAAACACCATCACACAATTATCAAAATAACTCAAGCAGCACAATAACCACTCGATAGAGATGAGCCTCCTGAGTACCAGTCAAATACTGAAGAAATCTAAACTTTCTAAGATGAGTTTTCAGTGAAAAATCACTCCTGTCAAAAGAACCCTGGGTGCCTGCAGAAGCTGGAAGAGGAGATACCCCAGAGGAGCATGTGGTGGGATGCAGAAATCTGACATTTATCCAGGTTCTGGGATCTGGCATTGATGGGAGTAACTAAACCTTCTTGCTGCAGTCCCTTCCTGACTCCTCCCTTGGAAATTGGTGCTTGCTGGGTTCTCCTCACTGGCAACCAGCACACAAGTGTTAAAGAGTTAAAACAAAACTAAGCACCAACTTCCCAGTCACAACAATCTTTACAGTTGCCAAACCAAAATATTTTATTGGTAAAAACAGAGCTAAAGGTTAACTTTCTCACATGAACTCAGGCAAAGAAGGATCAAGTCTTGCTCCAACAAACCAAACTGGGGTAAAACTGAATTTAATTTTGAAAATACAATTCATTGTCACTGTCTCAAACTAGCCACCAACTTCCTGAGTAATTTCAATTGATAGGCCAGGAAGTGAGCTGTATTAACAGCCTAACTAATTGCATGCTTCACTTTTTTCTTGAGGGTTTTTTTTTGGGGAAGAGGGTGGCAGAAGGGAAAACAACAATGTACACACAGAAGTAGTACAGACCAGATGATTTCCTGTAAATCATTGTTTCTGTTATTCATTTCTACAATTTCTTGTTTGCACACGCAGTTTCCCAATGAGAGTGCAGGGCCCACTGCTTTAAGATCAAGGTTCACTTCATGTGCATGAAAGATAAAAAATTAAGCTTTCAAAGCCCATGCACTGGTAAAACTGAAGTTTTGCTATTTTTTAAAAGCATTTTATTTATACAATTTGCATTTGCATTCAGAGAGAAAAAAGAAAGTACCAAATACAAAACCATCCTCCACTGGTGTCCATAAGAACATTCTGCTACCACTAAAGATGCTCCTTTTAGAGCACAGCAAAACCCAACAGATGCAAAACATATCTAAGACAAAGCACACTAAACCTGGATTTTAAAAAACAAATGCCTGTCACTTCTATCTCACCCACGCTTTAAACAAACAAAACACATGAAAGACAGAATATTCTCTTTCCTTCAAGTACTAAACTCTTTCTGAAAATTCAAGTCCACAAATATAATTCATTACCCTGCAGGAAAAGTGTGGCATGCTAGCATCAAGCCCCAAATTATTATTCTAGGGACACCAGCACTAGCTGTAGGGCAAATGTAAATTTATCTTTTAATCCTTCAATTTTTGCCATTTCCAGGCATCACATACCTCAATAAGGAGCCTGAAGTATTATCCAGCTGACTAGCTTTTAATTTGAACAATGTGAACAAACTTTGTTTAACCATGACCCAGAGCCACACATGAAATGAGATTAAAGTTGTCTCTTCACATTTAGTAATCTTCTAGTTAACATGCAAAACAACCAGAAAGCTACTTTAAGGGAAAAAACAAAGTCATGGGAAAAAAAATAAATAAAAGGGCTGTATCTGAGTGCAGCCAAGTATACTGTTAAACATTTTATCCTCCTACCTGTTCTAGGTACTGAGGTGCAAGGTGATTTTCACAAACAGGGTCCTGTACCTGTGCTGCACTGAAAAATACCTTGAGGGGTTGCCCGAGTCCCAGCAGTACAGCTGGATAACCTGTAAAGCATTTCCCTTGATGGCAAAGACACCCCTGAGTCTCACCAAAAGGTTCTTCATGGCACCATGGTCCCAGATACTTGTGCTTTCTCTCCAGAAGATGCCAAAATTAATGGGGTCACCCTCACAGCACTAATGGCTACACCACAGCCATCCTCAATATGCAGAAACAGGAAATATGTTCTGCCCTAGATGTGGGGACACCTTAGGGGTAACTTAGAGAATAGACTCTTGGGATCCTGTTTTAATCCAACACTACAGAATTGCAAGGCTTCAGTGTAAACAGCTTTTTTCCAGTCACTAAGAAAAGAAACTGTGTCCCTAGTAGTGTTGGAATATGTTTAACCTGTAAGGCCATTGCAACTAAAATATATAACTACTGACAACAGTCACTACTGACCTACATAGAAAGGACTACAAGACTAGCTTTTATTGTCATGGTTTCTCAGTTTTCCAAAGATTATGAAGAGTGACCCTCCCAGAGCATATTCTCCATCCTGCTGTACTTACTGTGAAGGTAGTCTGCCAGGTCACCACCATTACAGTACTGCAAACAGAACAGAAAGCTCAGTTAACACAGGGCAAATCAAAGATTAACAAGAAAAACAGTAAACTTCAGTAGGGTGGCAGGTTTATCACAACATTTAAACAAAAATAATCACACATGTTAAAATACTATTCAGAGTTGGCAGGGAAAACCCCATTCCTCTGGGTTCCTCTCCTATTTCTCCTAAATGTTGTGTTGCATGATGATACATCAACATCACCAGCATCATCCATGTTCAAGCACTTCAGAGAGAAAGGTAGAAGCAGAACAAAGCAGAGGGGTCAGCACTGGAGACAGCAGCAGAAAGCTGTTTGAGGAAAGCCTGGGAGTGGACACAGCTGAACACTCAAACTCCTCACATCAATGTCCCACATCATTAGGAAAAGTCAACCAGACCTCCAAGTGAGAACTGCAGAGCAAGGGAAACATTCAGAGGCTCTGCAGGTAACCTGTGTCCAGAACATTCTCTTTGGTGGATGCCTGAACACACCCTCCTAACCCCTAAAATTCAGTGTCTGCTTAAGCCTGTGCCTGCAGGATCTTCTGAGAGCAGCAAGATGGAAAATCCCCTGGCTGCTCTCTGCACCCACACTCTCCAAGGCCTGAGCTGCAGATTAGATTAACAAAGCCTCACAGGTGAGACTGCCAGCAGGAAGCACCACTTGTGAAACATGCTGATCTGCTTCAAATGGGTTTAAAATATTCAAAAAGAGAAAGAGGGAGGGAAAGGAGGTTAAAAAAACCAACACACTCACCTCCATAACCAAGTAGACAGAGTTTGCCAGTTCCTAGGGAAATAGAAAATGGAAAATTAAGGGATTTATGCACTGAAATATTTCAGACATTTAATTGCTGTATTACCTTTTAAACAGATTAGCTGTTCTCTGCTATGAGTCAGACTGAAGAAAGGGTGAAAACATTATAGGTTAATTCCTGGAAGACTGCTTGCTTTGAAAATGCCAGGTATTTAAGCATATTATTGATTTGTGAGAGTGCATCTGTTTAACCAAGCTGATCTCCTGTATTGTGGCTTGGGTCTCCATGTCCTTTCAGGCTCCAGGGATTAACAGTGGCACGCAACACAGATGCTGGCACACTGCTATCTTAGAGCCTTAATCATTTCCACATTTAACTTGGCCCTTTTTAGCAGCTGTGCCCACATGAGCAGGGCTAGGCTGAACAGAAAGATAAGAGCAGCACAACTTTGGGACCTGCAATTCAACCCCGTGGCTGAAAAGTGCCCAAGTGACACCTTCCATTTGAGGGCAAAATGAAAGATCTCAGACAAAGAATGTAACATTTGCCAATCGTATTTTCTACATGCCTTAACAGTGCCATTATCAGGTGGTTAAAGCTTTCTGGATTGTAACAGGGGTCAACACCAGCAAAGTCCAGGCCAAATCCTCATTTTCCTGAATTCACTGCAGGTGCTGCACTGTGACGCTCTTACCATCCTGGGAGTTCACCTCCTGCCTTGGGGAAACATCCATATACCCATGGTACAAGCACAGGAGAGTGCAGAGTTGTGTCCCACAAAAATACAGCCCCACAGAGGTACAACAGGAGCCTTGGTGGCTGTGCAGCACATGGTGACACCAGGGCCAACGTGGCATGTGCCCAGCAGAGCCACCAAAGCACTGCCAAAGAACAGACATGAAAACAGCCAAATATTTCAACCGTGGATAGACCCAGGAGGTCAAATGACTAAATCCTGTTGATGAAACAGAAGTCAGACAGGAGTAGACCAACTATATAAAATCTGTAAGCAAGAAGTCACTCCTACAGCTTATAAACTAGAAGTCACTTCTAAACTCAAGACCCAGCTGAGGAAACTCATAGGCAGCAGCTGTGTGGGTGAGTGGAGAAGTCCTGAAAGCAGAGGCAGAGCATGAGATTCCACTTCCAGGGCAGCATGACTACTCACAGGCTGTTTAGATACCCCAGGACCTGATTTCTCTTCTGACCCAAACCTTCAGCATCCACCCTAGCAGCTGTTTAATTTCCAAGCATTCTCCACTGTCTGCTTTCATCCCTTTCACCCTGGTCTGTCCACAGAACTCTGCCTCCCATCAAGCTGTACCAAATTCCCTGCCTTTGTCAATGCCTGGAGTCCTCAGCACCTCTTGCTTTCTCTTCTGTCCTTTTAACCTCACCATGTGAAATCTGAGTTTCCAGATGTTTGCTGAAGACTGGTTGGAGGAAGAGGAGGAAGATGAAGTATCTGTGATTTGAGGCAGCCACAGCTGCAGGGGAACTGGGCACCTTCCCTGGAGGGGCTCAAGCATCCACCACAGCCCAGAGCCACCCTCTGTTCTTACAGCTGTTCTCACTGCCAAACTCTGCCGAGCTTTTAGAAGTCCCCTTGTTTGTTGAAAAAGCAATTTTCTGTGATACTTCAAGAAAGTGTTTGCTGCACTTCCCTGCATGACAAACACTTCTTTCAACAGGCTTTGTTTTCCAACCTCTGCATTTGAAAGCAGCACACATTAAGTCATCCAATTTCATACACACATTGATGAAGTGGGAAGCCAGTCTGTGGCTAAAAGCACCAGCCCAGGGAAGCTGTGCAAGAAGAAAACCCCAAGCATCATCACAGGTTTGCACATGACAAAGCACTGAGGGAGAATTCTCAGGAGCATTCAAAGCCCACCAGCTCCTGCTGTCCTAAGCAAGAAGAACAGAAAGCCAAGGTTGATAAAAACACCCAGGACTTTCACTGCTACAGGAACTGCAGCCCCAGATGTACCAGGAGATATGAGACACACCAGAAGTGCAATGCAGCTGCTGGGGAACTCACTGCAGGGCAGCTGCTGGGCACACAGGAAATGTCTGAAGTGGTTTTTGCAGCCCAGACCGGGTTCATCACTGCCACAAAAAGGAGGTATCATAGAAACTTCTAGGCTAAATGTGCTGTGATCACTGCAGCTCAGTAACTCTGCACTTTAATGTGCATAGTGCCAGCAGGGTTTGGGGAAGCTCAGTGTATTATTACCTGTATAGGAAATGAAGAGGAACCTGAGCTTACACAAACCAACTCAGAAGATATTTGTAATAACTTATTAGCCAACAGCTAATGCACACTCTGCAGTATGGTTGTTGTTCCACTCTACATTATTTAAAGACTGCAAACAAACATCACCAAGGAAGTAATTGATTTTTGGCAGCCAATGTGTGCAGTGACCAGGGTTAAACAAGGACCAACACAGGCAAGGGAGATGCTCTGCTTGACTTTCCCAACAACATGACCTTGGTGGTTGGTGGTTTTATCTCTTCACTCTGTGCTGGTGTGATAAGAGGGCAATGCCTGAAAGGCTTTGAGGAGAGAAGCTGGTGGCTCTCCCAACCATCACTGGCAACAGCACCCTCTGAAAATCCAACCTCACCAGGCAGAGCTGGCCAGAACACCTAGCAAGGGTATTTTCAGATCACAGTTGCCTGTAGCAAGGCAACAAACACATGTGCAGCTTCAGCATTTCAAGATCCACTTACAAGAAAGATCTGTAAAATTTTGCCAACAAAACGAAACATTTATTTCAAGAAGGGTCGCAGAAACAAACTAGTGTTTGGAAAAAGCCAGTAGAGCTTACTGTGGTTAAAATAGACTCAGCTGTCTGAAGAGACTTCTGGTTTCTCAAACAGGCTGATGGACTTCTCTCAAGCTGATTCAGCAGCAGAAACTACTTCTTGTCCATTTTTATCCTTCCACTATATTTATAATTTTTCATTAACAAAACAAGGGAAAAAATACTGCAAGCCAAATTCTGCAAGCTACCAGTTTCTCTGAAAACCAAAGCAAAATGCCCAACCCACTCATTTCCACATCAAGAAAAGTATTACAGTTTGCTCTATTTTTGCAGAGGCTTATTTTCAAGAAGTGTTACAGATCATTTCCTCTGGACCTCTTATTCACATGTGCCAGTCTGTACAGCCAAGCCTAATCCTGTCACTAAACAAGCTCAATGGAGACAAGAGCACAGACACAACCCCTAACTTTTCCTGTCATCACAAAGGGCAGCAGTACCCTGACCATGCCCCACAATGGCAGCAAAACGCCTCTGCCAAAGGCATTAAGCTGATAATTAATCAGTCTGGAGCATTGCCTGCCTTGTTCTTGCAGCAGAGGCCCCAGTGATGAAGTTACAATTTAATTGAGTGTAAAAATAGGCAACAGCCTCTGCTGTCTACAAATAACACACATCTGCTGATGGAGGACAAAGAAATGAAGAAACCTTATTTAGCAATACACCATAAATCACCCCAAGACTGTGCTCTGTTACAATTCTTCACTGTGACACCAGGAGATGTGGTGTTATGGACAGTAAGACCCAACAGTCCTGTCTCCCTTTAAATTTTCCCTCCACCCATACTGGAAGGTGGCATGATCCTCTTCTTGGAAAGAGTGTGTTTAGGTGTGTCCAAAGGGAAATGTCTGGGTGTACCCACAGTTAGTCATCCTCCTACCACAGCTTAAAAAGTCTCAGAGAGGAATTTTCCTTAGAAAAAATCCTCCTCTGCACTCTACCCCTGAACTCAGCCTGCCACCAAGTTTAGAAAGATGCTTAGGAACGGCAAAAAGTGGAAATTTGATTACACAACACTCCAAGATTCTCTCAGCAGTGCAGTGTTCTCACCAATCTGTGTGAGAGCAGTGCTGTAGTACACTCTGGGGGAAAACCAGCTAAGAATGACTCCTACCTCACACAAGGCCTCTTTTCTAGGACAACTGGGAAGAACACTGAAGATGAAGGCAGCTCCAGAGTTGCACCCACGTGCTGAGCACTGAGGGGCTGGAAAGGCTCCTGTTGCCTACAGCAGAGGAGCCATAAGCACTCAAGACTTGTTTTACCACTCTCTGGGTGTTTGCTGGCATCCCTGTGATGGCAGAGGGTTTGTGCCTCTCAGCAGATATCACCCACAAGCTGCTCAACACCACTTCTCCAACAGCACCCAGAGATGCTGCCAAGCAAAGATAATTTTGCTGCACATGGTTCTCTCTAAGCAGGGTCAGGACTTCACCAACTGCACCAACACAACAGAAGCACAACATAAAGCTGAGGGCCTGACAGTGGAAGATAACACCAACTGAAAGCTAAGCTTTTCCATTTCTTTTTTGTTACTTCCCCTTCTCACTGCAGCAGAACCACTGTGTATCACACCCTCCTGTTTTGCCATCAGGATTTCATGGAGCCAGTACCTTTCTGACCTGAGGTCTCCAGTTTTTGCTTTCTGACAGTGGCACTGGAGTCAAACACAGTCCAAACAAACACAACTTTGCTTTACAGAAGCCAATTCTTAGGTCAATAGCACTTGGAAAATCCCTAGCTCAGGCAGGGGCTCCCAAGCTGACTGGGTTTGGGAAAAACAAACCTGCTGTTCTACAGAGAGGAAAACAACTTTCCAAAAAGTAAAATCTCTTAGAACTGTTTCACTGTGGCTCACAGCTTGGCTTGAGCAGGCTAGCCTCTGAAAAGGGAAAGGAAAACTGTCACGACAAGCAAGGATTATCTTCTGATGCATCTATTGGAACAAAGCAAGATAAGGGACAATAGCAACATCAATCAGAAGTGTGGGAGAACCTATCATTGCTCATCCTTTGGAAAACAGATCTAAAGCAAATAGAAGATATTCACATGCCTTTTGACCCAAGTGAAAAGAAAAACAGGTCTCAGAGCCTTCTGTTCTCTGGCCCTGGTCATCCTCCTCACTCCTCCTGAACATCATCAATAAGGAACTCAAGAACATTCTGAGCAGGCTTCCAATTCAGGAGACAACTCAGATGAAGAAAGGTAAAACCTACTGCAAGTGACTGGAAAGTGTTATTTCCAGAGTGAGCAGATCTGTGGCTTCCCAAAATAATGAGGGCTTCTAATTTCTTAATGTAGATCCCATGGAGTAAACATCAGAAACAAGACCTGTCAAGGCCCACAAACTTCTGTCCACAACTGGCCCACAGTTGGCCATTGACTGCATTCTGCTTCCTTCTGACCTGCCAGCTTGCTCTAGGACAAGGAGCAAGCAGAAGGGAGGCCCTGCAGCACAAAAATGGTTGATGGGTGGCCTTGCAGCGGGCAGATTTTTGTAGAACTGGAAGAACAGTGATGCCAAGGGTCAGCACTGCCCCATTCCAGACACTACTGTACTCTCCACTGCAGAACAGATGAGCTGTTTCAGGACAGGTTGTACTGCAGGGCAGATTAAAAACAGCAGGAAAACCATTCTCTGGTACTGCACAGGCTTCAGGAAGGGAGGGAGACTATTTCCCATCCCCCTGGCAACAGTTCTAAAGTCTGCTTGCATGACATTCGAAAACAAACAGGACAGCGTCATGTCCGTGGAGCTGCTCTTTCCCAGGCAGCTCATACCACCACAGCCAGATGGGATCACTGCTGGAGAGGCAGCTCAGCCTTCAAGAGACCTGAACAATCTTTATCAATCCTCCCACTGGACATGAGCTTCCAACAGGTTCCTTCAGCCCAGCCCCACCTTTCCCCCCAGCCGGTCACAGCCCTGCTGCTGGGCTTCACAAATTCACTGCTGGGCTCAAACAGAGCACTGAGACCCAGCACACTTGCAGAGAGCTCAGACAGAAAAACCTGCCTCTCCTCCTGTGGGGCCTCTGCAGGGCAGCACACTGCAGCAAAGCCACAGCTGGAGCCAGCACCAAGCCCAAGCACAGAAACCAAAGCATGGGATGGAGAATGGGGTACAGAAACAAAGAGCTGGGTTTCACAGGTCACAGAGCTGCCAGGCAAGACCAAGAACATCCACATTGCAGCAAATTAAGACTTGTGCTGCTGGAGCACTGAGAAGCATCCCCTTCTTACAGCAGTCATGCTGCTCTGGGGGTAACACTGCAGCTCCTACAGCATCTGAGCCCTCCATGCCATGCACAGCCCAAAGACCACTGAATGCAGGCTGCAGCAGAGAATGTAGAAAAAAAAAAAAAGAGCAGCAGAATCCTGAAAAGTTTGGCCTTTCTGACATGGGGTGGAAGTAGTTACCCCTTTGCCAACAGGCAGAATATCTAGAAGCTTTTTCAAACAAAAGCAAGCTCCTATGCAAACAACAATGCATTGTATTAATGCTATCAAGAGAGGAAACTACAGAATTCTAAAAACAATGACAAAAAAAAAATCAAAACCCAATTTGCTTTTCTGTATTTATTCCTCATCTTCTTCTTGTATCACAGCCATACCATAAACTGAACATTTAAGGTTGAATTCCCCATTACCTTAAGCTCAGTCACATGGAGTGGAATTAAATCCTTGCATACCTTAAAGTTGCATTTTATGAGCCTGCCAAGTGAGCAGGGTTAGTGGGGGAGAGCTAAGAGTTGAGGTGGATATTTCAGTTTTAATCACACTCATTGAGACACATCAATTGATTGAGATATGTGCAAATACAAGCAAAGTAACTCGCTCACAAGGTTTGATTTTAGTTTAATGTAGTTTAGTTTTAGATTAATAATCCCCCTGAAAAAGTTGGGAATTGCTTGTTTTTTAATGGTATATACCAAACACAATCTGATACTCTGAAAGAGTTGTTTTGGTTTGGGTTTTTCTGGTGTGTTTGTTTTGGTTTGTTTTTTTTTTTAAGCAACTCTGAAAATTAAGAGTTTTGACTTCCTAGGGTTTTCTATGGCAGCTGCATGAGTGACTGGCTTTTGCAAGTCTCTTTTTCATCTATTAATTTTATACTTCATTCACCAGATTTAAGAAAACAAGCACACTCGTTACCATAAAGGTGTGGAAACAAGGGGTATAAATAAAAGAGCATGAATTTTCTTTCAAATAAGAACAGCCTTAATTTAAGAAGGGAAAAAAATCCAGTTACTGGAAGCCAGAGAAAGATGAGATCAAATCTGGACTATTTAAACAACAGAGAAATGAGCACTTCTGAACATATTTAGTATGCTGGCTATGATTGCCAACCAAAGGAAAAGAGCATCCAATGCAAATGGAGAGGGTGTGTGCAGGGTGAGGTGACACAGCCCCCAAGGGACACTCAGAGCCCACCCCACAGCCCCTGGGCTGCCTCCCAGCCCTGCCTGTGCTCCCTGGGGTCCCAATTCCACCAGCAGCTCCCACACCCTGGGCCACCAATGCACTCAGAGCTGGCTGGGAGTCTCCCCCTTTCTGGAGGTTTTTAAGATGCTTTGCTAAATGGGATCTCTAATGACTCAAAATTATGCATCCTTCATTCCCCCCCACTGGAAGCACAGTCTGGTTGATCCCTACTATGCCAGCTCAGCTGACCTAATTCCTCCTGTTATTCTGATGCTAGGAGACAAGCCAGGTGCTCCTGCAGCCAGACTGAACATTATTGCCCTGAGCAACCAGTGATGCACAATTTGATTCATTTCTATCGGCCCCCCTTGAAACAACCTTGCTTAGTAAACAGATGCAGCTCTGAGATCCTCCCTCTGCATTTTGACAGCATCTCTGTGTTTATGGTAGTATTAAAGGTCTGCACATGATAAAGCAGGAGACAATGCACAATTAAAGGGCCTCTTTGCTATACAATAAGCACAGCAGAGGTTCCAAAGCTGTCTATGGGCAGGGCTCGTCCCTGCATTCTGCTGTGAACATTTGTTATTACATTTCTCAGACAGGAAACCTAACATCTGAAGACAATTAAGATGCTTTCTCTTAATCAAAGTATGTTTAGGTCTGCACCTGAGAAACTTTGCCTTGGAAGATCACATCATTCATGTTCATTTTCCACCAAATGTGCCATTTGCTACTGCTATGTGAACATAACTAACAGCAGGGGGGAAAAAAACTACCACCCAGACAACAAAAAACATCAAGCAAAACCATGTATACTTATTCTGAAAGCAAAACCAAACCAAAAAACCTCTCCTTGCCTTTGCAAAGACCACCCCTGTGCTTAGCTTCTCATTCCCACTGGATCTCACTTCTGGGATGGAGGCAGTTTGCCTCAGGGAAGACCCACATCCACTTCTCTGGGTGTTTTTCCAAGGCAAACCAGAGCCATCCAGTCTGCATTCCTACCACCAGTGCCAACCCTCTGTTTGCTGGTCTGTGCAAAGCTTTTCAGCTGGTATCAACAGGTGGGAAGGCAGGAGGAGAAGGGAGGACACACCAAAGTGAGTTGTACCCTCAATTCTCTATACAAGAATGAGCACTAAGAGGAGCTTTTGAGACACACAGGTTTATTGGAATTTCACAGTTTGGTGGCAAGTTCAGTCTAGTCACAAAACTAAATATTTCAACTAGGCTTTGGTTTGAGCCTATAAATATTTGAAATAAATTCAAACAGTGTTTTCCCACCTGAATTTAATCCCACCCAGCCATTGATCAGGAGACACCTCTTCCCATCCATCATCCAAATCTTCACCTCCTTGCTTTGCTCACTCCAAATGTGTTCAGTCATCACAAGGATTTACACAGTGGAAAATTTTCATGGTGGAAACACTGCTGGAGCTTCAAGAGCAGCAGCACAAACAGCAGCCACCAGAGCTTTGCTATCAAGCTGTGAACACAACAGCCTTCCAGTTTCCTATTACTGCTGGGGAACATTCCTTAATCTGTCATTATAGGCTGAGTAATGCTGCCTTCCACAGGAGCTTTGGAGACCATTAACCACCACGTTGCTGGCTCTTCCATGACACCTTAATCATGTGAGAGGAACACAGGTGTGTGCTTTACACACAGCATGAGTAAAACAGTGACCATAATTTCAGAAATGTGGCAAGACAGCTCCCTCTAAAAAAAGCCCATGACTGAGGTCTATATTTAGTGGTCAGCATTAGCTGGATGTTTCTGTGACCTGCACAGTGGGATACTTGGCTGGGGAAGCCAGCATCAAATCAAAGTTCAACACTACAGAACTCTCAGCTCTCCACAAACATGGCCATTCTGGTCCACTAAATTCCCAAGCATTTCCCTACAAAACAACTGGCAGAGGGTGGCTGTGTTTTCATCCTTTCCTCTTTAGCTCTAAATTAAGCCAGATTCAATCTTCAGTAAGAGTGATTCCCTTCAACAGATGCAAGGATGCTGACGGAGCAGGACAGCAGACACCCCATTCTTGTCTGCAGCACAAACAGAGAGAGGATTGCTTGGCAGTTCAGAGAGCTGCACTTTACACCCACTCACCAGGCAAGCTGCCAGCTTCGCTAGGGGATGGAATTAAAACAGGGTTTAAGCAGGCAGCCTGACCTCAGGAGAGCAATCTCCCAGACACAGAGTGCCTCTTCAGTCATCCCAAGTGCCTCAGTGGAGCCCTGTCTCCAGAGACAGAGCATGTAAACAGCAGTGCCTGAGGAACAGAAGATCCTGCGTGAGGTGGCACGAGAGGTGGCCAGGCATGAGGTGACACTGCAGCAGCACTGATTCACCCAGCCCCACGCTCATCAGAGCACTGCTGCAGCAGAGGTGACAGCGCTGGAGGGCACACAGAAGGACACTGCTGTCCACAGGGCTCCTGGGGGACAGCAGGAGGCACGTACACAAGATGCAGAGTAGCATCTAAAGGCTCTGTGTCAGAAAAAGGGTGATGGTGCAGCCAGCACAGCACATCACAGCCCAGCAGCCACGGCTCTATTGATCACAAGGACTTTCTACACAGCAGCAACACAAGGCTGTCATTATCTGGCTCTCAAGACCAGCCCAGGGTGACTGATCACTAACCTGAGAAGCATTTGTTCTGCCACCCATGCCTTAATCCATGTGCACAAGAAAAATCTGCACTGCAAGGACTCTGTGTTCTTTGTCTCCAGGTGATACAGTCATCGCTGCAGAAATATTTTTGGTGAGTCTGTACCAGGTGACTGACTAAAGCATTTGTCTCAGCTCATCCCAAACTGGTGAGTATAATAAATCAACCTGTTAGCAAAGTGTAGAAAGCAGACCCTCAGGTAACAAAGGCTGAGCCAGAAACGTCACAGCACAGTGTTTCGTGTGCCTTTAACAGCTCTGTTACTGCAACCAGTCCACCCCACCCATCCAGAAACTGGAGGGAAAAAACCTAACACAAAAACCACCTGATATCCACTCAAGCACAGTCACAGCTAGGCTGCTTTAAGAAGCAAGTTCAGCTCACAGTGCACAACTAGGGAAAATCTGTCAGTAAAATAACCCTTCTTATTTCATGCAGGAAAATGCTTTCTAATATCCAAAGCATGACATGTCCAGATTCAGCAGATTTTCTGACCTAGCACCCACACAGCCACATATGAAACCTTCAGCTGACACCTATTCAACCTGAGGCAGCTGGCACAGAACAAGGAGGGGAAGACACCCAGAATCTCCCACTGCCCAAAGATCTCAGCTATGTATGCAGGAACTTCTGCCTAGTGCTGGAAGGAATTTTCTGGCACACAGTGCTCCCAGGACCTGACAAGTTCAAGGGTTCCCTTCCTACCATTCAATCTCCTCAGCTAACCAAGTGGTCTCTGATCACAGATTTCATGTCCTGAGACACACAGGAAACCAAAGCAAGCCCCACACACCAGCCCACATGTGCTAAGCTTCCCCTGTCAATGAATATGAAGAGTTGAGCTGATCCTGAGTCATGGAGACCAGTTTTCCAAGAAACTTCATTTCCATACCAAGACCTCCTTTGGCAGAAACCATCATTTGTCGTTATTAATTTGCACCTTAAGGAACAAGGGCTCATTTGGCTGTTGTCAGAGTAAAAGGATTTCTGGTACCCAGATGTGCCTCTGGAGCACTCTGCTCCTCTTTGCTACAGACTGGGGACCCCAGCAAGCCAGCTGAGGGGGTCAGGTAGTGCTCAGCAGCAACTAATATACCCCACACAGGGTGTAATACAGCTTTTACTGTCTGCCAAACACCTCCTGTGCCTAGGAAAAACCACACCACAACTCCACACTGACACTAAATAGACAGCACTTTGAGAAATGTGGTACAGTAAGATTTATCCTCTTTTTGAGCAAGGGTTCTTGCATTAGGCTCCTAAACTATTAACATCACCTCTCATTAATATGAGAGCACATAATAATGGGAATATGCATATTTCATTTTGTGAGCCATTCTCATGTCCTGATGCTGTTCTAAGGACTCCAACAAGGGGATGTATAAAAGTCCAGTCACTGCACTTTTATGGATTAAACATTAATCAGAATCATTTATTCCTAGGAAGTTTCTTATTTTGTCATTATTTATGAACCAATATCACAAAGATCTGTGAAATGAGAAGGAACACAGCAATTTTCCCAGATTTGAAGGATAAATTCAGGGTGCCAGGGCGAGAGCTGCTTGTCAGTACGAAATGTACTCTGGAGCAAATCTAGCCTTACATCAAAAATCTCATGTAGTGAGAGGTCTGGCTAACATGAGTTTTTAACCAGGAAAATGCAAATGGCAGCATCATTGGGTGTAATCACCCGCTTACAGCCACTGTGGTTTTGGTAACCATTTCCTTGTGAGCAAGGAACACACGAGTAAAAGTCAGAGTCACTGTTGACAGGCAGTGCAGAGGAAGGGAGGACACAAAATGCAATGACAGACAAAGCTACAGGGCAACAATAAGTTTCACAGGAAGTATTTTTTTTCCCCTTTTGCTCTATGTTGTAATACAAGAATAAACATCTTCTATTTTAGAAAGCCTACAAGTAAGGATTCACTTAACTGCAAATGTCATATTTTTGAGGATAAATACATATGCAGCTATGAATGAAGCTCCTGATCTGGTATCAGGGGAGCAATGTGAGTAGTAGTCTTTTCCACAAAGTAAGGAAAAGCAGGTAGAAGCCAGCCTTCCACAGACCTGCACTTTTACCTTTGCAGATAATTTACTCTCACACAACTCCTAAGCAGACACAGAGCAAGGCCAAACACTCAGACACACTAAACACACAACATATGTGGGGTAACTGCAACAGACTGTCTGGTAATAGATCACCTCACACCAGAGGAGAGCCCACACCCAATGCCACCTAAATAATCTCATTTTCTCTGAGAAATCAAATTACCCAGGTCATACAAGGACTCTAAGACAGAGCTGGTAACTAAGCACAAACCTGGGCATGCCTTGAGCCCTGGACCATTCTTAAGTTCCTCTTTTGTGGTATCTTACACAGCTTCTTGCTAAAATCTCACCAGACTACACTGCTGAACACAGAATACAACAAAGCTCATCACAAAAGGAGAAAAACACATTTCTATAAATGCAACAGCAATAAAACTGCTCCTTTTGCAGAAAACATCTTTGAGTCGCTTCCTACTCAGCAGCAATTTGAAGCAGGGAGAGGAATCTAACAAAAGTGTTGAAAGATCTCAGTAAGCATAAATGCTTCATAGAAAAGAAGTGCAGGAGCAGCCAGTCACACTCTCAAGTGAAAAGTTATTAAGCAAATTAGGAAGGTAGACACAGAGCATGAAAAAAAATCAAAAAAAAGCCAAAAAACCACCCAAACCATGAGATCTAATGCTCCAAGTGGGCTGTGCCAGGAGCATTAGAAGGAAGGAAGCTTTCCCAGCTACTCTGCAGCGCTCATCAGCCCAAAGGCTGCTGTGCCAGATCAGCTCAGCAGCAGAGCACAGCTCTCCAAGGAGATTTCCCAGCAGCAATTCTGCTCTCCAGGGCAGCCCTGCAGGGCCCCCCGCCCCGGCAGGGAGGGATCCGGGGCTGTCCCAGCTCCGGGGGCTGCGGCACACCGGGTGACAGCGGGTGACAGCGGCGGACTACAGCACCCAGCAGGCACCGCCGGGGCTGACGCGGAGCCACCGGAGCCAATCCACGGCACACGGAGGAAATGTCAACAAACACGGCGGCCTGCGGGACGCGTGATACCGGCCACAGTAGGGCAGGACACGGCCGATAAGCCCCGCCAGGGCCGGCCGGGGGTGGGCACACAGCGCTCACCCACCCTGCATCACAGCCCTTCATCCAGCAGCACCGCCTGGAGAACAGCCCCTCATCCTCCAGCACCGCCTTTGCATCCCGCACTTATTTTTTAAAAATCATTCACAAACGGCAAAGAAAACTTGCCGCGTTGTCAAGCAAGATTTAACAAATAATCAAGGAGTAAAAAAAAAAAATTTAAAACTCGATGGTTCACGTTTCGCAGCAGATCAGTTTTAGCCCCTCTAGATTAGATCTTCGGGGCTGGCTTTGAAAGAAAAATGTCTGCTGCAATTTTTAACACTTAGTGACGACCACAAGGACAACAGAAAAAATGCAAATTAAAATCCTCTGGAGCTAAGACAATCATATGCTACAAAGTCATGCTTGCACTATTTTTGCGTGGTCTAGTAAATAGAAATTTTCTCAGGGAGTGTATCCAGACCAGAAAAATAAAATAAAGAAGTGGGCATGCCAAAAATAACTAAGGTAATTTTATTTCTAACATTTTGAGAACTTAAAAGCTTCCAGCACAGACATATTCACCACACTGCATTTCACTGTGTAACATCCTGGAGCAGAAGCTCCCACCTTAACTCCCAACTGCACATGAGTTGTCTGGTCCAGCCAACAGCTAACACATGATCTGCTGTGTTTGTTTATCTTTCCATAACTTATCAGAAGGCTTTCTCTTCCCCCCCCTTCCCCCACGCCGAGTACACATCAGAATACAAACACTTGTTAAAAAGTGAAATTTCACAAACTCCATTCAACTTTTCCCAAATTTAGAATGCTTTGACATAATTGAATGTATTTACCTGGAAGTCATACAAGGCAACAATGTTTTCATGCTTCAATTCCTAGATAAAGTAAAAAGAAAAACAAACCATAAGCTAGGAGCAAAAAAAAAGGGCATATTGAATAAAGACTGAAGAAAAGAAGTCAGGCTGCCTTTACCTTAAGAATTTTTATTTCCTTGCCTAGCAGTGTTTGTGATTTTGCAAGGTTCTTCTTGTTAATACATTTCACAGCTACTTCCAGCTCAGGTTTCTGAAACAGTACATAAATAACACAAACAGATGTAAATTTCACCATTCATTCACATTAGGATAAGCAGCCTCTTAACAGATTACAAATCCTACTGAAAGAAGTGTCTTGCAGCACCGGTAAAGGCCTCTCACTTCACATCCTAATGCCTTCTCCTTACTTGTTCAGACTTGCCCTTTCCCGAATTATGCTTGTCAGCCCAAGGAGAAAAGCCCAAGGTTTAGGGTTTTGTTACTACTTCATACAATGATTATCCTCTTATTTAATCACTAGAAATAAATGCACTGTGGGAGCCGTGGCTTATCCCGAGCACTAATGATGGAAAATCCACTGCCGGATTGGTTTCCTTTTATTTACCAGTAAGAGATTTCTCCTCCTCCTTGAAAAATTAAGTGGAGAAGGAAAGGACTTCACAGACACACACACACAAAAATCCCAAACAAACTAAAGAGTTCCTTTCATAGACAGTGTGTAGGGATTTTTTTCTCCCTTGTTTTGGAGGTGGGGACGGGTTTTGAGTGGATCTGGGAGGCAGCTGACGGCCTCCCAGCCCCAAGGTGAAGCCACCTGCCCGGCTCCTGCCGGGACACACCTGCTTGGAAGAAACTCCAAGGGGAACAATAAATAAATAAAAATAAGCACCCGAATCCCGGGGTGATGCCCAGGCTGGCAAGAGCCGCCGCTTGCGGCGGGGATGCGGCGACCGGTGCGCGCTGCCCCCAGCTCGGCCCAGAGCAATAAATAAATAAATAAATGAAAAGCAGAAGCGGGGACGCTGGAAATAAAAAGCAGGGATTCTCACCTCTTTGTGCCTGCCTTTGAAGACGACGGCGAAGGCTCCGTGCCCGATCAGGTCCTTCCTGCTGAACTCAAACTTTCCCACCGTCTCCATGGCGCTGCGCCGGGGGGTCCCGGGGGCCGGCGGCGAGGCTGCGGCCGGGACGGCTTCAGAGCTGCAAAGGGACGAGGAGGAGGAGGAGGATGGCGGTGATGAAGGAGCTGCCTTTAAAGAAAATTAAACCTCTCCCAATCCAAACGCGACGGGGGTACCCCCCGCCACCGCCCCCCTCGGAGCGGTCGGGAGCCGGAGCAGCCCCGCTCCCGCCGGCCCCGGCAGCTCCGCTCCGGGCTGCGCTGCCCACCTCGCCCTCGTCCATGGGCTGCCTCTTCCTGCCGAGCGGCCGGGAGCCGGGCATTGTCAGCGGCCGGGGCGAAGCTGGCTCCTCAGCAGCGGGCCTCCCCCATCTCCTCCTCGGGCCGGGCCGGCGCGGCTCCTCGGGCCCCGCTTCAGGCGGGGCTCCCCATGCCGAGCCCCGGCCCCCCCGCCGGCAGGCGCGGCTTCGCCGAGAGTCCACCTTAAGCGCGATCCACCTTAACGCCCGGTCCGCCTCACGGCAGCGTTCCACCTTAAGCGCGATCCACCTTAAGGGCCGCCCGCGCCCCCGGCTGTGAGCGCTGGCGGGGCCGGGGTCGCGGGGCCGGGGTCGCTCCGCGGGAGCCGCCGCTCGCTCGGCCGGGCCCGGACAAAGCTGTGCGGAGCGGAGCGGGAGCGCCGGGCGGCGCAGGCGCGGTGTGCGGCGGGGGAGGCGGCGGACAGGCGGGCAGAGCAGCGGCGGCGGCGGCACCTGAGGCGGAGCGGCCGGGCCCGGCACATTTAAAGGCGCCGCCTGCCGCCCGCCTGAGTCAGCGCTGCACTGCCGCGGCCCCCGCGCCGCCGGCCCGGGAGGGCTCCTGGCAGCCACCCGGCCTTTGGGAGGTGACACAACCATGGGATGTTCTGAGTTGGAAGGATCACACAACGACATTGAAGTGCGGCTCCTAGCCCTGCACAGCAGAGCTCCAAGAATCCCAGCACGTGCCTGAGAGCATTGTCCAAGTGGTTCTTGAGCTCTGTCAGGCTCGGTGGTCACCACTTCTCCAGGCAGCATGTTCCCGCGCCCAGCCACCTTCTAGCAAAGAACCTTCTCCCAATATCCATCCTGAACCTCCCCCGACACAGCTTCAGACCATCCCCCTGGGGTTCTGTCGCTGTCACCGCAGATCAGTGCCTGCCCTTTCACTTCCCTTCCCAACCCCACAGTTGTATACCACAATAAGGTCTCCTGTCCCTCTCCTCCAGGCTGAACAGACCAACTGATGTTTCAAACAATTAAACAAATGGGTCTGGTTGGGTGAAGTTCACCCCAGGAGCTGTAAAGTGTCCAGGTGGACCTGGTCTAAACATCCCCAGCACCCCTTCCTCTCTCCCAGCATAGCCCACCTCCTCTTCCACAGGCTCTGGCTCTTTTCCACTCTCTCCCGTGCCAGGGCACCATGGCTCCTTCTTGGGGAACCAGCCAGGCCTCCAGAAGTGCCCCAGGGTGCCTCCATGGAGCTCTCCTCTGACGGGCTCTTCTTGATATCCTGCTCCAGAGCTCAGCATGGAATCTCTGTTGTGATAAGAAACCTTTCCTGGCCGGAGCCTGGTGTGTGGTTGGGCCATCCCATCTCTTGCTGTGCAGTGACCCACAAGCTCTGCCCTGTGGGTGTGTGCTCACAGGTCATTCCCTCCGTGTCAGGAACCTCTCACGGGTTTGCCCCATCCTCTGCTCCAGGCTGCCCAAATCCACCAGCCTTGGCAGCACCCACACCGCTTGCGCACTCGCTCCTGTTTGTACACTTCTCACAACGTCAAATCCCAACTGCAGGGAAAACAACGCTGCTCGTGGGCAGCACCACTGCTCGCACGCTCTGCCTGAAGTTTGTTTTTTACCCAACTGTATTGACCCGGCTATCGACCGGTGCCAGTGCTGCAGTTCCAAACACGCAGTGCCAGGGTGATGCCAGCGGCTCTGCAGACACCCAGCACACAGGGTGCTGGTGTTGTGACTGGGTGTTGGGTGACTGCAGTTATCGCCATTCTCAGCACAAGTCAGGCACAAACAGCACTTCACAGCGTCAGGACGTGTTATCTGCACAAAGGCAGTGGCTGTCTGATATGCTATCTGGCCCATAGGCTGTTGTCCTTGGTTCCCACATAACTGGTGTTCAGGTACCTTCACCTTCCTCTACTTCAAATTTTAGTGGGAAAATGACAGTGTGTACTAAGTGCCTGGCTGGTCAAATTCCAGTAGTTCAGTGCTTGTCGGGAACTGTGAAAGTGACAAGGAAATTCTTCAGTGGGAATCGGAAAACTGTCTCTGTTGAAGTAGCCCTTAAACCAAAACAAGACTAGAGCACCTTTGTAATTTCAGCAGAAATTCATTTTAGAACTCCTTTAAAAAAGTACAATATGTTTAGCTACTTGTTTTCTTTCACACTTTTGTATCATCCACATCTACAATTTCAGGCCTTTGTAAATGATCATAAGGGGTTAATTTAAAAACGAACACAGAAACCAGTAAAAATGTCAAACATCATCAAAAAATAGTGCTTGGCAAATGCCAGACTTGGGAATTAATTTTACCCCTTGTTAAAAGCCACTGTCTCTAATGCAGAAGGTAACAGTTGAAAAAGTTTAGGGCAGGAAGTGAAGAAAATGTTTTGAAACGACTTAGATGATTTCTAAGCAGGAAAAATCTTGTATCTGCCATGGCTGGAAAGCAGCCAGAGCACTCTGGTTAGCAAGTGCACTCTTGCAAGAGCTGTGGTAAAAAATCTGCAGTGCCCACAGGTGTTTCTGCTTTTCCTTCCCCAGCTCAGCAAAGACGTTCAGTCCTGGGTGAAGGAGGAAGTTGATATGACTGCTGTTCAATTAGAGGCCAAAATATCCCACTGATGAATGTCCTTTGTTCTGTACAGAGTGTGCTTATTTGTTCCTTCACATGCTGCTGGTTGTAAAAAAAAAGTTAAACGTAAGTTAGATTTGACTAAACGTGGGTCCTAAGGCAGCTCTTTGCATGCAGCTGTTTACAGAGCCAGGTGGCAAAGCCAACCTCCTCTCTGCTGACATTCTGGTTTTGTTTTAGGCAAATTTGTTTTGTTTTTAAGCAGGCTCACTGGGTAGCTTTCTAATGAGCAAAAGGACTTCAAGACAGCAGAATAAAAGTCTGTACTAGGATCAGGACCAAGTAGCACTGGATGCCATGGGCACACGAGGCATCACATGCACTTTGAATGATCAGTTTAACATTTGTAGCAATTAAACATCTTTCAATGGTGTGTCTTCCAAAAAAAATAGCTTGGTGAAAGTATTTTGAACTTCTACAAAAATTTAGAATCTTCCCCCAGGACCACTAATAAAATGTAATGCCCCTTGACAGCAAATATGGGTTTGAGATGTCTGGAGTGCACTCTGCAGACACATTTGTTCATTTTGGAACAAAGAGGGCTGAAAAGCTTTTTAATTAAATGTAGAATTCTTCAATTTTTTTTTCCTGTGGTCTGCTGATTAAAAGCTTGTGTTGTATCAATTCTTCCCTGATGTCCAGAATTCAGTGAGAGTATGTTTAGGCCAACATCCAACACATGCAAATTCTGTTCTCCTCCCACAGTCTCCCATTTGCTAATCATGAAAGCACTACTGCCAGCACGTATTCAACTACTTCCTCAGATGGAGGCATTAATCTTTGAGGGGACAGAGTAGAGAGTTCAATTTACTAATGCAAAACATCAGCGGGGGAAGATCTACTGCTGAGATTTACAATGGGTGGAGAATAATATAAGCATACAATACACCCACTGTGGGAAGCCTTGGAATATTTTCTTGAAAGTCTCTTTTTAATTTAATGCAATTTTATTCTTTTTTTCTAATTTAAATGTAAAGGAAAGCGATGGTCAAGTGATATCCTGATGACTCAAGTAATGCTCTTTTCCAATACCATGTTTTAATCAGGAGTCATAAATATGGCTCTTTCTACCTCCTGTAATCCAAGAGTGCCATCCTTACCTCTTGGCACAGTGTAATTATCTCTGAGCTGGGGAATTGGTTAAAGCTACAGAAGTGTGAGAGAATTATGTAAGCAAACTCAGAGTATAGATTTATCATAAAGACAGGAAATTTCCATCTTTTCATGATGCTTTTCTAGACAGTTCCATCTTCTTAATACAAGCACTTCTGTTGGCCAGACAGCCATCTTTCCTAACATATTATCTTGGCTTTTCTAGTTCAGCAGCTCCAGCCTGGTGTTCCCCTCAGTGCCCAGTGAGATATCAGAACCTTCCCAGC